>NW_012117154.1:8786117-8844308 GCF_000951035.1 Colobus angolensis palliatus
CGGGCAGGGGAGGCTGCCTTGTGAGGAGGGGACGCTGTGCCCCGGGAGTGGAGACTGCGTTGGGGACGAGGCTGCGTCCTGGACGGTCCTGCGTCTCCTCCCGAGGGCGCAGTGTCCGCACGGGATGCTCTGAGCCGCGGGCGGCCCGGGGCGGGGAAGTTCCTGCGGGTGCCGGGCGTCTGCAGCGACCGGGAGCAATCTGGGGCAGTTGGGGGCCCGAGGTGACTTTTGACGTGTTCACATGAGGAGAAGGAAAATTACTGCGTGGTGGATGGGTGCGAGGGAAGGTGTCATATTGGACTGTGGACGCTGAAACGTGTTGGAGTCCCAATTTACACGCTGGAGAACCTAACCTAAAATGTGTTCCTGTCCAGATTTCTGTGTCGGAGATATGCACCATGGTGTTTAGTTCGCAGTTAATATTTTTAGGTAGCAGATTTGGGCTGTTACTTCTGATATAGGCATTTTATTTCCTTCTTACACTAACCATGATTGCATTCCATTCTCGAAGTATAACGAAAAGTGGCGTGATATCAAACTTGTTTCTTTACGTTTAGTTGCGTGGTTAAGATGATCCCAGAACCGTAGTTTTCTTATTGAGAATACAATATGTATTTAATCCTCTTTGTTTCCTCTTAAATTTAGCCGTATGTTTTATTGCTTCGAAAGGTGGCACCCAGAGCTGCATTTTCCAAAACACTAGGCTGTCTTAAGAGCAGTTGTTCGTAGGAGATAGAAAAACTAATTGTCTTTTGATGACCATCTTTTCCTTGGGATTGAGACTGCTGTATCCTTTTTGCCTGCTGAGGGTTTCCCAGAGGGGAAAGGGAGAAGGAAGAAAGGATAAAAGGTTGGCTGATACAGTTCGTTCTTGGATAAGAGAATTAACTGTCTCTCATTGCGCGGTTCCTCCAGAGGGCAGGGTCCACTAGGCATGGACAGCCGCAACAGGGGCTTGATAAATATTTGATGAGACAGGCTGAGCTGGGTGCCTGTATCTTGCCTGTGGTGGAGAGGATGAACTCACACACGCTTTGAAAGGAGTGCATTGTCTGTGAGTGATGTCCTGTTAGATGTCTGAGAGTTCCTAAGACTGGGTATATCCCACTACATCTACATCAAATTTGAAGCTGTAGTTGGAAAGGAAAAAAGGAGGCCCTCCTGTAGGGGCAGGGGCTTAAAGAGAATCGATCCAGCTCTGAGAAACTGATGACACGTGTCTCTGGTGTGACGTGTTCATGCAGGGAGGCCAAGGGGGAAGGATTAGCTATGAAGTGATAACATCATCCACAAAAAACATCGTGGCTCAGAGGCTAATTTCACTTCCTTGTGAGTTTATGTGTTGTAAAGTATTTGAATTCTTTTAGATTTTTGGAATAAGAATTTTTTTTAACTTCTATTTGTCCAGTGAATGCATAAAACAAACTTAATTCATTTGACAAATACTTGTCTGTGGCTTGTTATGTGCTAGGCCCTCCCTGTTTTAGACCCTAGGAGATGCAGTACTTAACAAGATAGGTAGAGAACAAAAATGCTTCTGGCATAAAGCAGTAGATTTGTATTGATAGGTTTAAAAAGATCAGCATGCACGCAATACCTACAGAAAGGTAAAACCTCATTCCACTCCATCCCTGGGCACTTGGTTCAAAGGCTGCACCCAGTTGTGTATTGTCCCAGCAGGAGTCAAAGTATGTATGCAGTTGTGTATGTTTTAACATATGACAGACATTGCTACAGTGGATATTCTTACACATGGGTACAAGCAAAGCCTACTAATTATTTATTATCAAAATTTATTAGCTGTATGTTTTATTTAAGAACTGGGTTTTATTCCCTTGAATGCTGTGATTAGCTCTGTGATCAAGTAATATAATTTAAATAGATAGGAGTTAGTTAACTTTGGAGAGTAATAGATGAAGTTACACATTTACCAGCCTATAAAAAAGTTAAGCAAAGTTATCAAGCTTAGTTTGAAACCAAAAAGCTCAGAGAGGTCTAATTTTATTAGAAAACTCAATGGTTTTCTGTGTCAGCTTTCTAAAATAGGAATTTCCAAATCTGTAATTTGGTGTGCTGGAAATGGTAGTGTTTAAAAAAAAGCCATATTATGTTGTATGTTCATAATATTCGAGGTAGGAAAAGCAAATAGGAAAATTAAAAATTGTCCAGTGAAATCATTAAGATTTCTTCCTGGCTGGGCGCAGTGGCTCAAGCCTGTAATCCCAGCACTTTGGGAGGCTGAGATGGGCAGATCACGAGGTCAGGAGATCGAGACCATCCTGGCTAACACGATGAAACCCCGTCTCTACTAAAAAATACAAAAATCTAGCCGGGCGAGGTGGCGGGCGCCTGTAGTCCCAGCTACTCGGGAGGCTGAGGCAGGAGAATGGCGTGAACCCGGGAGGCGGAGCTTGCAGTGAGCTGAGATCCGGCCACTGCACTCCAGCCTGGGCGAGAGAGCGAGACTCCGTCTTAAAAAAAAAAAAAAAAGATTTCTTCCTTATTCCTTGAGTGACTTTTCTTTCCAAGGCGACAACTTTTTATCTCGGGTGTGGACAGGGACCGCACGGTAGCCCACAGAGGTCTTAGTGGCAGGGTCTTACTACACCTTCCATTTGCAGAGTTTTGCTTCATCCATAGCTTGACAACTGTTGGGCTAGGACCATTAATATCAAATTATCACTTTTTTTTTTTTGTAGTTTGATTAGTACTGCTTGCTGCACTTCTCCACCTGTATGCCTTTAAGATGTCCTAGGCATATGCAAAGAAAAGTGACTTTGGGTTTAGGTTTAACGTCTTTGTGATGGAACAGGAAGGGGAGTGAAAGTAACTCTGAGATACCTTGTATTTTTATTGGACGTACAGTGAAATGGAAGCTCTACTTGCTTCTAGTTTGGTGATTTTGAACCTGGTTCTATTTCATTTGCTTATTGATCCAACAGGCATTCACCCATGCATCCTGGCGCAGGTACTGTTCTAGGTATTGGAGATTCAGGATGAGCCTGATGAGGAGAGTTCCTGCCCTGGAGCAGTTCGTTTTCTTGGGAAGGAGGAGAGCAGTAAACAAGCATCTGGTGTCCTGACTGCTTGGAAGGGCAAATGAGGCAGGGTAGGTGAGAGAAGGTCAAATAGGTGATGAGGATGGAGCGAGCTGGGCTGAGGTCGTGGCAGCAGCAGCCTCTCAGGCACAGGGACCTCTTAGGTGAAAGCCTTGGTTCCTGAGCCTCCTTGTAGTATGCTGGTCACCTCAGGGAGGCCATTGCTGCCAGAGAGCTGGGCAAGTGGCAGGAAATGAGACGTGAGTGGAGGAGAACTGCATCTTGGAGCACACAGGCTGTGGTAAGGAATTTAGATTTTAAGTGTGATGGGAAGCCTTAAGAGACCCTTTCTTCCTTCCTTGGGACTGACATGATCTGATTTATCTTTAAAAAGTACCACTCTGGCTGTTGGGCTTATGATATGCCAGGCTGTTTTAAGAGCTTTACATATATTAATTCACTTATTCTTATGACAGTCCAAAAAGTAGGCATTATTATCATTATTCCCATGTTACAGGGGGGAATACCTGGGCACAGAGTGGTTAAGTGATTTACCCAAGGTCACACAGGAAGTGGCAATGGCAGGATGTACCCTTACCTCCTTACTGGAGCTTGCTTTTTTCACCTCCACTACTGCAGACTGCAGGAAGAATATCAGCAAGGAGATCATTTAGACTTTTGTGAAAGCTGGGTGACTATACCGGCACCTCAGACCAGGGCGGAAGTGGTGAGTTCAGATTCAGCCTACTGAATTTCAGCATTTGTAAGATGCCATCATTTTTAAGTTGCATTATCATTTTTTATGCTTCTAACAAAGGGAAAATGTAGCCAGCTAGACTGTGACACAATGCTTTCGTGTTACCTAGCATTCATTTATACTCATTGAAAGAGCTTAGACTAAGCATTGACTTTTAAAATCATATCATTCATGCACTTTCACAAAAAAGGAAAATACAAGTGAAATAAAGTAATTCTGAAATTTCTTCACATCTAGAATCTGATTCTTCCAACTCAGCTTTTGATTTGGCGTTGGTGCCAGGTATGAGATAGGGAAGTCTGGGAAGAGCCAGTGTTAGGATTTGAACATGTGGAGCTTGTGACTCTGGAAGGCAGCCCAGCTCAGCAGCTCCACTCAAGGGCCAGATCTGGAGGATGAGGGTTGGGTCATTGTGCAGCTGTTTCCTAGATGATCTTGAGCAAGCAGTCTAATCTTTCTGTGCTTCAGTTTTCTCATCTATAAATTAGGAAGAATAAAAGCAACTTGTCAGAGTTGTTGAGTTGCTAATGTAAAGTGCCTAAAATAGTACCTGACTGACAGTATTTAGCGGGGCTTACTTTGCTTATTATTTTTATGATTAGTCATCTGAGTAGAAAAAGGTGAATATGGATAGAAATTCAAGGTCAGGTTCAAGAAGAGGTTGGGGCCAAGTATGTAAATTTGGGAGTCATTTGCATATTGCTGATCTTTGAGGCATACAGTATGGACACGGAAGAGCAGGAGATGAGGAATGACCTGGGAGCTTTTGGCAAGGCGTTCACATTGGGAGGAAGGGTCTAGCAATGCCATTGAAAAGGGCTCTGTTTGAAGAAAGAAGAATCTAGTGAGAGTCTAGTGGCCTGGAAACCAAGACACCAAGGAGTTCTTCTTCTTCTTCGTTGGCTGGAGAGTTTCCTGCTGGCTTTGATAAGAGATGGTTGTCAGTGACCTGGATAGGTTTGGAGTGGTGGGGAGAGGAAACAGAGAGAGTAGAAGTGGGAACATCAGTGTAGACGACTATCTAGAGGAGTTCTGTTAAAAGGGAAGAGTCACGGGATGGTGGCTGGAGGGGACATGGGCCCAGGAAGTTTTTATTTGTATTTTTAAATGAGAGGAATGATAGCATGTTTATGAGCTAATAGGAATGATCCAGTAGAGGGAAACATTTATAATATGCTAGGAAAGAGGATAATATTGGAGCCAAGTCCTTGAGAAGGTGAGAGGGAGGCAGGAAGAGCAGGGATGCTCAGCTCCAGAAGGGAGGCAGGACTTTAGGAGGGAGGTGGGACTTCTGCATGTGGGAGCCTGGACTAAGAAATATTCCTCAAGACATGCCGCCCTTTTGAAAGGAGGATAGAAAATAAATCATGGTGTTGTCTTCAGTCCTGAAAAGTTGGGAATCTCACCCTAGGACTCAGGATCCAGGTTCTTACCAGCTTGTGCTGAACATGCCGTGGGGCGTACTTACAGAAAGATACATGTGGAAATGGAGTTTTTTATTTATTTAAAAAATTCACTTTTCTCTAAAAGTATTGTTACCTAGAGGTTGTCACCTTCATTCACCAAATTCAGTACTCAGAGGACTAGAAGACTTGGTGCCTGATTTGTTCTTGATTTGCCTAGCTGGGAATTTCAGTTTTGCATTTAAGATGACTCCCTTACCAATCCTACCCCCAGAGGAAAGCAGGTATTGTTGCTTTGGGCCTGTTGCATGTATATGTTTATGTTCCACTGGGTCAGCAGCATTCAGTGAAATAAAGTTGCCTGTTAACTTGGTAAAATATCTTAACTGCATGAGTTTTGATTTGTTTTTGTGATTATTTGATTTTTTCAGGTTTGGAGTTTCAGAACACCCATCTTCTTAGTAGTTCAGCCAATGCGATGAAAGGCAAAGAAGCCTTTCCCAGCTTCCTTGCATTCTCTCCATCATCTGTGCAGTGGAGAGTAGTTCCCATTGCTGTGGAAACATTTTCCCTTCGCTCTTTTCTCTCAGGGGCAGGCTTTCCTGAGTGCCTGCTCTGTGTGAGTCATCGTGGGAGGATGCGGTGGAGAAGGACAGAGAGGAGGTCTGTGCCTCTTTGAGCTGACATTCTGGTGGGGAAACTAAACAGATCACAGAGGCAGACACCATGTCTCACAACTACACACAGACCTGGCTTATCATGGTTCCAGTAATAATTTTTGACTTGACTATGGTACCCATACAGTCATTCTGTTTTTCACTTTCAGCATAGCATTCAATAAATTGCCTGCGATATTAAGTACCTTATTATAAAATAGGCTTTGTATTAGATGATTTTGTCCAACTGTAGGCTAATGTGAGTGTTCTGAGCACCTTTTAGGTAGGCTAGGCTAAGCTTTGATGTTTGGTAGGGTAGGTGTATTGAATGCTTTTTCAGGTTAGGATGTTTTCAACTTGTAATGGGTTCATGGGATTGGAACTCCACCATCAGTCAAGGAGCCCCTGTGCTATCTTTATCATCATGACTGAGGAGATGCGGCTGAGATAGATGGCATCAGAGGATGGCTGGCTCCTGGTGGCGGCATGATGTTCTGGGAAGGCCTCTCTGAGTGCGATGTGGTATGCTGAGGCCCGAAGGGAGAGAATGAGCTCATGTCAGGAGTGGGGACAGCAGCCTTCTGGACAGAAGGATAGCCTGCCAGAGGGCCTGCTTATTAGAGTGGCCAGGATAGGACCAGAACCATCGTCCAGTCCGGGGCTGGGAGGTGAGGCTGTAGAGACACACGGGCCAGGTGCTGCAGACTCAGAGTGCGTTCAGCCAGGGGGTGAAGAAGTGCAAGAGAAAGAATGGAGGCCTGGGTTGGCGCTTTTGCCATGATTTCATGGGGCAGGGGTGGTAGAACTGAAGAAAAGAGAGCAGTTGTGAATTCTTGGTTGTGGGCAATAGATCGGGTCTTGGAGACAAGGGAAGTGAAGGGACCAAGAAGTGCTCTTGGAACTGTTTGGATGGTAATGATGTGATGCTGCTGCGTTCCAGAGGCTCTCAGGTGAGGAGTCTTCAACTATAGACCTCATTTTGTATTGGGTTCTGTTTGATTCTGCAAAGCAGTTGTCGCCTCATATGTGACTTGCAGAATATTTGTTTGTATAGATATTCCTCAACTTACGATGAGGTTCATAACTTGAATATATTGTAAGTTGAAAATACATTTAATACACCTAATGTTCAAAATTCAATGTACACTTTCTAGTAAATATGTATCACTTTCACACCATCATAAAGTAAAAAAAATGTAAGTCAGACTGTTGTAAGCCAGGGTCTGTCTGTACCTTCCCACGGCCTACAAAATTTGTAATAGCATTGTTTGTAAAACACAGATACATGCATTTAAACTTTTATTAGGTAGAACTGGCTCTTCTTCAGGGTCCTTGTAATTAAGTTATTCCTCAGGACAGTCTTGTAGGAGGTCTCATTACCCCTATTTATCAGATCAGGAAACTGATGCTAAGAGGGTCAGTGACGTCCTAGGAAAGCTGGATGATATTTAACATTTATTAAGCTCTTACTATGTGTCAGACATGGTAAAGTGGGTTTAATCTAGTTTAATCCTCATGATGATCTTAGGATGTTGCTATTAAGGGTCACTGTCATCATCCCTTTTTACTGATAACACTGGCCTGGCTTACCTTAGTAGCCTCCTAACGGATCTCTTCTTCCACTCCTGGTCTCCTTCAGTCTGTTCTTGACCAGCAGTCAGATCTGAGTCTGTACATGGAAGACATCATGTCGTTCTCCTGCTCAGAGTCCCCCTGCGGCCTTCTTTCCTGCTGTCCCTTCCTGGCCAGAAAGGGACAGAGCCATGGCTCCAGCTGTCTTGGGGCCTATAGCTAGCCCTCACTTCAGTGTTCATGCACTGTTGTGTGCTGTGTGCCCTGCTCACCATTCTGTTTATTTCTGCCATCTGTACCCACCACTCCCTTCCTCCCTACACAGCCTGCCTGGCCAGAATGGAAGCCTCAGGAAGGCAGGGCTATTGCTCTGAATCTATCCTGAGGGCTCAGAGCAATGCCTGGCAGACAGATACTTGTAAGCCTTTGCTGAAGGAGAGAATAACTTGAACTTACTTTTTCTGTAGGTAGTAAGTAGTAGAACCAGCATTAAGTTTATCTGCTTCTGAAAACATATGCTTTTGCTGCCTCCCTACACTGCCCCCCATCCTATTGTACTTGGTGAATCAGTCATATATTTATGCCCCATATGTCTGTGTTATCTCCAGATTTCCACGCTTTTCTATGTAGAATATAAACATTTACAAAACATTCAAAATTATTATAAAACCATAAAATGTGACATAGTAAATTATCTGTTGAAAACAGGGAGGCCACATCCTGAAAAAGTAGCTCTGTCCTGCCAGCATCATTTTAACCCCTTTTGAACGAGATACAGTTGAAATGCATTCTCTGAAGTAATACTTATAATACATCTTGACAGAAACAAGAATATTTCGAATAGTTCTGGGAGGATTCAGGAAAAAGCAGCCCAATAAAATGAAAAAATACATTTGATTCAACTGTGGAGGCTTAAAGGAATTACACATCTTTTTTGTTTTTTTGCGACAACGTCTTGCTTTGTTGCTCAGGCTAGAGTACAGTGGTACAATCATAGCTTACTGTAGCCACAATCTCCCGGGTTCAAGTGATCCTCCTGCCTCAGTCTCAGCCTCCCAGGTAGCTGGGTCTACAGGTGGGTGCCACCACACCCAGCTAATTTTTGTATTTTTTGTAGAGACAGGGTTTTACCGTGTTGCCTAGGCTGGTCTCGAGCTCCTGGACTCAAGGGATCCAATTGCCTTGGCCTCCCAAATTGCTGGGATTACAGGCGGAGCCATTGTACCTGGCCAAGAAAGCATCTCTTATAAGCTGTTTTTGGTCAAGGAGCAAATAGGAAAGTGTCCCAGAATTTGGGAGATCAGGAATGTAATCCCAGCCCTGCTTCTGAACAGGATGGTGCATTCTCTTCATGGCTGTGCTGCAGGCTCTTTGGATGTGGAATGAGGGCAGTTGAATTGCTTGTTGCCAAGGTTCTCTCCATTTCTAGAAGACTATTGTAAGTCAGAGTCAAATAATCATTCATTCAGTTATCCGACCAATATTCATCGTAGAACCTATGTGTAGTCCTGTCTAATGTAGGTGGTGCTACGCCCCTTCCTGCCATGGCTACCGAGGCTCATGCGAGGCTGGCATTTGGCACAGAGTCATGTCCCTTCTCTTGACTCAGTAACTCTGTGGAAAAAGGTGAGGTATAGGAAGGGAGGGCATAGGCCTTAGGGGTTAAGCAGGCTTAGGAGGCAGGATCTAGAGGGTTGGAATGATGGATTCAGAGTCCAATAGAAAACATGAAACTCCAGGGGATTAGAATTGATCCCTTTCTCTGTTTCCTCAGTCTTGGGGGGACTAGACTGTGTTAGTTGTCTTGAATTAAATAGAGCAGGGATTTTTTTCACCTCTGTAAGTCCAGAGCTTATCATAAGCAACCAGAGGTAATTCAATAGTAGTTAATATTTCATTAACCCTCACTTCTAAAATTATAAAGCTAGAAGTGGAGGTCTTTAACGTATGTATCAGTCAGGCTGGAGAGTAAGTTGGAAAGTTGCATTTTATTCCTGTGTGTTTATGTATGGCAGTGCACATAAACCCAGTTTTGTTTCTTTTTCTTTGATTAGTAACAGTTGGGCACAACGTGTCCAACCCACCCAGTGTTAAGTCACTTAGAGTGAGTTGATTTCCTTGAAAAAAGGAATCTTTTCAAGGATGTCAAGTGGCTTCTCGTGGTCTTCGTGAGGCTCTGGAGTCAGACACAATATTTGGTTACCCTGGGACCACGTGTAGTGAGCCTGGGCTGCCGGATGCTGCTGGTGGGCCCTCTGCCCGCTGCTGCATCCCCAAGCCCTCTCTTGTCTCATTGTTTTCCCTTTTCAGGGATAGATGCCACTAGGGACCTGCTCCCTCAAATTTCTGTCATTTGAGGTGAGGCTTTGTGTGGGTTCATCTGACTGGCTGAGTGCACCCTGGCTGTGAGAACAGGAAATAGAATTCTGGCTTTTGTCTTAGGGATGTCCCCAGGTGTGAAAACAGGAAATAGAATTCTGGCTTTTGTCTGAGGGATGTCCCCAGGTGTAGAGAGGGGATTCAAAAGATGCTGGGGAGCTACAGACGTGACCTCTGACCTCTACATGAAGAATGGTGGGAAACAGTGTTAATCTACACATTTCACTTGGTTTAGACCTAAGCATAAATAGCAAGAAGTCAATCTAAACAGAGGTTAGAGTTTCCAGAGACTTCAGCACCCCAGCTGCAGTTAAACAGCAATTATTTGACTCTTGACGTCCCCTCTATTCTAGATATGAATGAAAGTAGTCACATCAAATGCATATTTATTAGTCTTGGTCATTTTGAATTTGAGTCCTTTACATACTATGTATTTATGTACCCAGGAGCAGAGCAGGTTAAAAGTGACGTCTTCTGACTTCTACTCTGGAATTTTTCCCTCCGCACTTTTTGCTGTCACGTAGTAGATGTTTTCACCCACCTGCAGGGGAATGAGTGACATGTTTGTCTCGTTCAGCGTGAAGCTTTCTATTCTTTAATTTTATCCCTCTAATGAAACTGTGAGGAATCGATGGTATTTACACAGAAAGGGCTGGTGTCACGTGAACCGACAGGAAGTCACTGAGCACATGCCTGTCCCGCAGGACTGACATATAGCGTCCTGTGCAGCTCACCTGGAATTCTCCATGCACGAATTAGCCATAGGCACGTGTTATGTGTGGCACAGGCAAGAAGTGCCTGATAGATTCTAGTTCTGTTTATTGCTGGAAGCACTTGCTGTAGGAAAGGTAAGGTTTTTTTCCTTTATTTGACAATGATTTTGAGCTATGCTGACTGGAAAAGGCAGGCTTTGATTCTGCTTGCTATGTGTGAAGCCGGGATAGGGCGATGCTGTTGGACAGAAGACCTACCTGCCCTGTGTGCCTTTTCACACTGCATCGAGAATTTATCTGATGATTTCCTGGGCTTATTGATTGTTGAAGGAAACAATGCAAATTGCAAGTTGTGATCAAATAATGCTTTGAGTGTTCACCTTTTTAGAATGCTGTGGGAAAATATGGGCGGAAAATAAACCATGGGAAAGGCATTCTAAGGCGGTTTTGTTTTGTTTTAAACAGCTACCATGAAATGCACCCTCTGTAAGAGGACAATTCAGTGATTCTCTGAATGTCTGAGTTGTGCGGACATCACCACAGTCTAGTTCTTGAACACTCCCATCACCCCACATGTTCCCTGTGCTTGTCTACAGTTGATTCGCGCTCCCAGCCCGGCCACAGGCAACCACTCAGGCCGCCCGCCTGCTCTTTCCACATGTGCCTTGCAGACGTTTCACAGGAAGCACCTCATGTCCTGTGTAGTTGTTTGCATCAGGCTTTCATTTAACGTGTTTTTCAGGTACATCCGTGTTGTAGCACGTATCAGTAGTTTGTTCCTTTTACTAGCATTGGCATAGCATGTTCGTTTATCCCGCTCCAGTGATGGACTTTGGGTCGTTTCTGCAATGTGGCCGTTATGTATCATGTGACTTTGAACATTAGCAAGCACGTCTGCGTGTGGATGTGTATTTTCATTTCTCATAGGTAGATTCCTAGGCGTTCGTAGGAGCTTTGAAATGGAGTTTAAGACAGAAGTCTTTGTTTGATATTGATAATGCTAGCAAGGGCCATTTATTTGGTTTCAGACGGCTTGCTCTCCAAGTCTGTCTCTGTGATGTGCACTGTGCTTCTTGAATTGTATGAACCTATTTCTTCTAGGATGAAATATGGTTATAATGTCGAGCAGAGGCTATTAGCATTTCTTAAGATGACCACCCTTTGTTGGTGCACACTATTAGGTTCTCAACAGATGAGTTCTTCCCTGGTGTTTGATGTTTTCCCCCAACTTATCAGAAGAGGAAGTCAATGAAGTACTGTTGGGCGTATTAAAACCACATTCAACCTACAACACCACATAAACACTTGCCCTTTGACCCAGCAATTCTACTTCTAGGAATCCTTCCAGAAGATAGACCTCCAACAATATGAAAATACATTTGGAATAACCTAAATATCCATATGCAGGAGAAGGTTGAGTAAACTCTGGTATAGCCACACAATCACATCCACTGTTGAGGATGACCTCTGTGAATTGGTTTGAGGTGGTTTTCAGGGCACACGGATGTGAACGAGGCAAATGCCAAAGAACATCTAAATGCTGCCCTTGACGTGAGAAGAAGGGGATGCAGGAAAACACATGCTCCCTGCACACTTGTGCAGAGGAGATACGGGAGGGCAGAGCGAGAAACAAAAGAAATGGCGACTGGAGAGGGCGAGGGGACGGTGGAGGAGTGGGTGCCGGGTCGTAGGTGGGGTGCAGGGGGCGAGGGGGTGGGAAAGTGGAGTGGGTGCCGGGTCGTAGGTGGGGGGCAGTGCTGCTCTCAGTACACCTTTTAGTGTGGCCCAGCTCTTGAAACCGTAGCAGTACTTCATACACTCCGAAGTAAAATAGATGGTTCATATCAGCAAGGATATGGGGGACCCAAAATGAAACATAAGCCGAAACACACATCTCACTGTAGTATAAAGCGGCAGAGCCACAGCGAAGGGGGTGGAAAGGCAAGTGTTAACCTTATTTGGGAAAATGATATGTTGACTGGATTCTGTGAAGTTGAAGAGAACTGTACAAAATAGAAGTAATTTTTTTTCTCAGTGTTAATGTTGAGCAGTGTGAAACGACTTCATGTGTATGTGGGGATTGAACAAGTAAGCAGATTCATAGTAGATAATGAGAGCCAGGTTTCTCACTGTCCCAGGAAGAAGTTACAAATAAGGAAAGGAAGATGGCAGAGGGAGCCCATGCTGTTGGATTGGATTCAGGTGTCAGTGTGACCCTGTGGTCTTTAATATATGCACGTACCACACAGAAGTAAATATAGGTGTACACGTTACATGCATGGGTTAGTGATATACCTACACATGCATCTCCTAGCTTTGTCCGTTGGGAAGACCTAGAAGCGATGACCTCTAGCAACAGGTAGCACACCTAAGTATCAGTTGCCGATAAAAATAAGCAGGGCTCCTTGCAGAAGATGAGTCTGGAACCTCTGATGATACTGGAAATAAGGAAGTGCCCAAAAAGGATGCGGTGTGTCAGAGGCACATAAGCAACCTGGAGGAGCCCATGGCCAAAGCGGGGTCAGTTTGAGCAAAGAAATGTGTATTGATAGTATAGGTGTATAATCTATAGAACAAAGTCAGTATCACTACCTATTGATACAAGAAGACGTTGGAAAAATAAGGGAGAAGGGACATCTCTTCCTGATAGAAACATTCCAATTAATTGGTGTAGGAGCAGTGAGAAAGTAGAAAATCGCCTTCAGGCAGCCAGCACTACAGAAATAGTTAACTTCAGGCGAGTTCCGCGGGAGAATGCTGATTAGTGGGCCAGAGTTTGGAGAGAAACAGGATATTTGCCTGGTGTCGAAGTATCTCTTCCTCAAGTTGTTTATTTATTAAAAAGGGAAAAATAGTAACTTTAGCATGGAGGAAGCCAGCAGACACCACGTTACCCAGGCGATCAAGATCAGCATCACCTGACGAGACAAGTTGCCGTCATATGCGGCCCCACACCACAAGGCGTGTGCTCTCTCAGGGACTCCTGCCACAAATACACAATCACAGTCTAGTCATGGGGGAATATCAGACGGTCCCGTAGAGGGACATCCTGCAAAATACCTCATCAGTGTTCTTCAGAAGTGTCCAGGTCATGAACACTGGAAACACTGAGGATTGGGCTCAGCTTAGAGACCCGATGACTAACTGTGGCCTGTGATTCTGGGCAGAATCCTGGAACAGAAGCTGGTATTGGTGGAGAAACTACCAAAATTCAGATGAGGTCTGTGGTGTAGCCAATCGTATTGTGCCAGTGTTTATTTTCTGATTTCGATATGTCCTTCTCCCAGCTCACAACGTATAGATCTGTGATTGATACATACTTCTCCTCATGCTCACAACTTACAAATCTAAGATTTTAGAGGAAGTTGGGAGGAGGACATAGGGGAACTCTCTGTACTGTTTTTCAGCCTTCCCACAAGCCTAAAATTTCAACATAAAACATTGAAAAATAAAGCACGTAGCCGAATATGATGGGAGGATGGCAGAAATGGCAGGACCAGCCACTACCTCGGTTTCTTCACATGTGAAAGTGTTTACCTGGTTTATCTTGGTCTTTGGATTTGGTCAATTTTTTTTTTTTCTAAAAGAAATTTTAAATATAGTCAAATTTATCAGTTTTTTTTCCTTTATTGCTTTTCAGTTTTGAATCCTAAGAATACTTTCCCTACTTCAATAGTCATATTTTCTTTAATTTCTTCTGATAGGTTTATATTTTGTTTTTCACATTTAGCATGTTGATCTATATGAAATTTGTTTTTGTACAGTTTGAAGTTGGGCTCTTTTTTCAATTGGCTAATCATTTGCCTTAGCCATTGAGTAGTCTGCCCTTTGCCCAATTATCAGAAATATCACCTTTATCCCTACTAAATGTTTTCTTTCAATGACATTTCAAATGGCTTATTATTCTTGTGTGGAAAAGTGATTGGTTTTTGTATGTTGTGTCCACAGCTCGTCGTTTATGTCTCATGTTTTCTAGATAGAGGATCCTTTTGGGAACATGCATCTTCCTAAGCTTTGTACTTCCCCTGTATTAATTGGCTAGGACTTCTGGTACTGTGCTGAGTGTAGTGTTTGGGTCATAGTGATGGCTAGCAGGCTGCCTCTCGTTCTTGTCTTTGATGTGAATCCTTCCAGTATTTCATCCTTAAGTGTGATATTACTCTAGTTGTTTTGTATATACCCTTTATCTTGTTTAGCATGTTACCTTCTCTTCCTGGTTTGCCTGAGAGTTCTTTTAAAAATAATCTTTATCATGAGTGGCAGTAGAATTTTACCATATGTGCATCTGTTGAGATGATCACATGGTTTTCCCTCCAGTCTGTTAATATAGCAAATTTCATTAATAGATTTCCGGATATTATACATTCCTGCATTCTGGGAAAAATCCTACTTTTAACACAGTGCAAAATTAAAATTGCTATTTGTTTTAATATCTTCAATTTTTTCGAAATGAGTCTCTCCCCAGCCCTACCCCTAGCCTTTTCATTTTTTTCATGTGGTTTACATGTTGTAGTAGCTACATAGTGGTATAAGTGCTTCACACCTGGCTTTTGGTGGCAAGGAGGGAGGGGTGGGAATGTGTAGAAATCCCTGGTTTGTAGCATTTGCCAATGTCCAAGGTATAAATGTCCCTACCATGCCCTATCTGAAGCTACCAATGAGCTGTCAACTGGTTTACAAAATGCCTGAAAATGTGACAGTCTTCTCTCATGAATGGGTGTAAGCACACCGGTGGGGCCTGAGTGTGCAGCCTGGTGACTTCTCGTGTCTGTGAGCACTCGCGCAGCCATCCCTGGGATCAACCTAGGGGCTTTCTGGCACCTGTGCCGTTCAGCCTCCTACCCTCCCCAGGAGGACCCCGGTTCTGACCTCTCTCCACCTTTGTTCTCACTTGGGGATTTAATACCTTGTTTATTTTCACGTCATCCTGGTTTTCTCTTCTGTGCACATACAGCTCTATGGTTTCCCGCCAAGAACTGCCTTGGCCACCTCATTTATAGATAGCAAAATACAGGGTTTGTAATGATTTTTATTGAAAAATTGAGCATCTGATTATTATTGTAGCACTGGCTTTATTAAACAATGTAGGTTCTGTGATAACTTTTCTTAAATGTGGGGCATTGCTGCCATCTTATATTCGTGAAGTTCATCAACTTTGTTCATCTAAACTGACATTTTTCATTCATGTGTTTATGCAATCATTGAATAAATATTTTTTGAGCACTTTGGATACCAAAGGTATAGCAGTGAATGAAATAACTCAGTCCCTTTCTTCACAGAGCATATGTTCTGCTATGTCTTTAAGTCACGTGTTTTTTCTATTTGACCGTCCTTGCCAATTTTCCCCTAACTCAGACATCCACTTGCCTTTGCTCCTGGTGTTATCTTAAATCAACTCTAAATCAATCCGATTTCTTCCACTGCTTCAGTACTAGTTGACGTTTGGCTTAACTACTTATGTAATTATTTCTGCTTTTATTGAATTCTTACGATGAAAAGACAAGAGAGTTGAATCTGGTGATTTTCGCTTTAGAAAGGTTGATGATGAAAGGGTTGTAATAGTACAGTTTGGTGAAATGGCACTTTTGTGTTGTGTGAACTGTCATCACTTAGTGAGGAGCAGGAGATCAGCTTACAGTTTTCTACTATAGTTCTGGACATCATGAGACCTTATTCCCCACCAGCATGATCTCTGTCTGTGGCTCAGAGGGAGAGCAGTAGGGATATGGGGTGCTATTCACAGCCTTGCCTGGGTGACTGTGTATCTGGCAGCTTAGTGGCTCCCAGAGGCAGGATCCTGGTCGCCAGCATCCTACAGCATTGCCACACATTTGCTGATGTTCTGGTGTCCTGTGAAGTAGAGCTCCTTGTTCTCCTGTGGGCCACAGTCCAGGGAGAGCAGGGGTTTCCCTGTAGGAGGAGGAGCTGGAAGACTCCAGATCGAGTTTAACCGTGGGCTAGGCTGGGAAATTTGGATGCAGGCCAGTGGACCTCAGAAATCCATCTGTTCATCTTTCTGCTAAACTGATTTGGATTTCTGCTTTTTAAATCCTTTGCACAGTTAATTTGTCTTTAGTATGAAAATCAGTGTTTTATTTTTAGTAAGGGAAAATAATTCTATTTTATTTATTTGGAACAATTTAAAAGACCCTAGAGATCAATATCCTTCCTCTTTCATTTCCTAGAGGAGGGTGTAGAGGAGCAGAGTGTGTGACAGGCACAGCGGGACTGACCTTTGCTTCTGGGCCTGGATCACCATGTCTGGAGAGTGATGCTTTGGAGGAAGTGTGGGTCACTTTGCTCCTGGGCCGTCGGTTCAGAAGGTGCAGCCTTGCCCGGAGCTGAGCTCCAGTGCTAGCAGCACATTCTCTCTCCTTGCCCTGAGCCTGCATGGCAGCCTTCTTCATCAACTGGAATCTCTGTTGAGGATGGAGAAAAATCTGTGGTCCTTTTGTTTGCTGGGTGACTTTCTGACCTCTCTCTTTCCTCATTCTCTCTACTGCATTACAACTGGTTGATAAGAGAGATTTAAAAAAATGAACATAAACAATTTTTATGGAAATATCTGTTATCTGTTATTTTTTGATATAGTTATACCCTTGGAATTTACTCTTACCTTCGGGTAACAGTTGTGAGGACCAAATCTTAATCCTCGTAGGTGACCTTTAAATCTTAGAATCAGGAATTCAGCTTTAGTCAAAAGTTAACTTTTTCCCTATTATTGTGCTCCTGTTGGATTTTTAAAAATGGATACATTCTATTTATTGGTATTTACAAGTCATTTGACTAGACTTATACTAATAGTATGACACAGGAAAAACAAAAACATCTTTCTGTAAATATTGAAGTAATGAACAATATTAGGGATTATTCCAAAACAGAGAAGACAACGCAGAGGAAAATCAGTCAAGCTCTTTATAGCTTAAATCTAACTCTTTACCTGAATAATAATTTAAAAAACTGTTTCATAAATCAAGCCTCCCATTCCTGTAAAAGAGGAGTAATTCATTATCACACATTTGTACTTAAAATTTTTTTTTTCTTGATGGAGCCCAAGTCTTAAAGATGTCAAAACTAGTATCATATTCCATTTTCTAAAGTCGAGGCTATCTCAGTCCCATTTCTATAGCCAACAGGATAATCTGTTACTGGGCCCTGAAACCCTTCTGATGAGTCTCAGCTTATACCCCACCCCACCCCCTGAATATTCACACAATAGGCACAGTGAAAACCAGGAAATTCGTCTCTGAAATAAGCAGCCTCCAGAGGAAGGAAGCAGCTCGGCTGCTGCCCATACTGCGCCTGGACCTCGGCCCCCGGCACTTGGCTTCAGGAACCACCTACCAAGGAAGGAAGCAGCTCGGCCGCTGCCCATACTGCGCCTGGACCTCGCCCCCCGGTACTTGCTTCAGGAACCTGGACGGATCCCAGGCAGTTTGCGGGGTGCGCTTTGGCTTTCCTCACCAGTTCTCAGGGCAGCCTCGAGTCTCAGGGAGGAGAATGTTGCAGGCCCTAGATCTGGGGCTACAGGGACTTTTCTCACAACTCCAGGCGAGGGCGCACCGGGCTTGGCTCTTCTAGGTCTGGCCATTGCTCCTGTTGGCAGGTGTCCACAGGCATCTGCCTGATGTCCTTGACAAGAGGAAAAGAGGAGCTGGCTTTCTGTGGGTGCCGAGCCCTCTAGGCCACACAGCTGCTGTTCTCAGACTTGTGGGTTTTTCTGCCGCCTCTCGTGTTTCATGCCGTGACTCTGAAACTAGGTCTTAACCTGCTTGGAGCGAAGGTTTTGGGTGTTGGGAAGTTCTGTCCTCTTCTTTCAGGAAGAGGCCCTTTGACTGCGTGCCCAGAGGAGGCATGAGGCATGAGTGCGTCTTTTCTCCAGGGGTCTCGGGGTATGGGGTGACTGTGCCACAGCCCCAGGAATGTCAGGGTGAAGAGGCCCTGGAGGCTGATGCTTCCGGCCAAGGGCTTCTCCTGGATTTTCAAATAAAGTCCCAGAACAGAGTTACTTTGTGTTTTAATTTCGGGCAAATGTCTCTCATCTGCCCTTTTAAGTACATTAGGATTGGGTTTTTTAACCCTGCGCAGCACAAGGGGCTCCTCAGAAAAGTGTCTGATAAGATAAAATTAAATAACTCGCTTTTTAGCACTTGGTTTTGACTGGTGATTTGTTAGTCATTGATTGAGGTGATTGTGACTGATCAAATTATTTGTCTGCCCATCCTGATTGTGACTTTATTTACAGAATTTTAAAAGGTAGTTTCTTGATCTTAATGTTATATTTAATGTTCTCTTTCATAAGATGGTTTTTTGGTGATTTTGTGTTTAAAAAGTGAGGGTCTTTTGAGAAATAGAATATATCAAATTATTTGTTCAGAAACATTCCAAAGCATTTTTTCTAACTCTGCAAGCAGTTTTCTGTGAAAGCAGTTAGCGTGTACCTGATTAGAGCTCTGTTCAAGATCCCTCACTGGTAACCTCTGTGAGGCTCTTGGTCCGTGTCTTTATCGAGCAGTGGTGTGGCTTCCCAGGTACTGTCAGCTCATTTTAGACCCAATACTAGTTTATTGCCTGAAATTACCTTTAAACTGGAAAATCTTCAAGTAAAATTTTTGAGAGTCTTTGATTTATTCCCTAGGATACTTTTGAATGGCAGGTTTCAGGGAGATATATTTGGTTGTTTTGGCACCACTACCATCAGCCACATTCATGTGCTTCCAGGCGTCCCGCCAGATCAGGGAGCATCCTCTGTACACGGAAGCAGCCCCAAGCACTATGTCTGCTTGTGTTTCTGTTCTCAAGGTTTCTGCGGCCCTGCGTGTGGGCCCTGCCGAGGCCCCAGACATGCATGGACTCACTTCTTCCTCACAGAGCTGACCTGTGGTGGGCTTCCTGTCCACACAGCTCCCCTTCCTGTCCTCCCATCCAGCCCCTCGCATCATGTTGAGGGCAGAGAGAGGGGCAAATGAGACATGGTCTTTGCTTTCATGGAAATGTCTAGTGTTGCAGATCTCTGTGTATCAAATAATCACACAAACAGATGTAAAGTGGTAGCTGTGATGAAGGAAGACAAATTGAAGACCTCCATCAGCGGAGGGGCCCGGACGCTCACTGAGAGGCGAGGTTTGCACTTGGTCTCCTTACTGAAAGCTGGCAGCCTCATTCTGCTGCCCATGTGCTAGGCACCTTCTCCAGTATCACGACTTCCTCGACATTTCTCCTCAGTCTGTTCTGTTCAAGTTTTGGCCTTCTATCCCTCTGAAATAGCTCTTGCTAGTCACTAATGATCTGTCTCTTGTTAAGGTCAGTGGCCTGTATTTTGTCCTGGTCTTAATCAGTGTCTCAGCAAGACTGTACAGAACTGACTAACCTCTTGGATTCTGTGGGCTGTGCCAGCCTGGCATCCTTCTGGCTCAGTCTTCTGTGCAGGTTCCCCTGTCACCAGGAGCCCTGCAGGTGCAGCCTACCTGCCCCCAGCCCAGGCTGCGCTCCCTGCCTGCTCTGCGTGTGATGCCCCAGCCTTTGCCCTGAGCTCTGACACAGTGCAACACAGACTTGCTTGAGCTCTGGATCCCTTCCCTGGGCTCCTGTCCATCATGCCCCCTTTCAGTTTCGCACAGTGACCATTGACTTAGACCCAACCCACAGGTTTTTCTCTGCCCCCTTTTTCTGTTAGCTCTTCCTCAGTGGCATGGGGCTGGGACAGGGGTCTCACACTGCCATCCGCATTTCCTGAGGCTTTTGTCTGTCCATCCTGCTGTTTCAGAGTGCATGTTTCCTTCTCGTGCTTGGCTCCTTGAGTCATGTCTCCAGCCTGATGTTCCAGCTGAGAGGTGGTGAGGCAGGAAGGGGTGGTCTCTGCATCAGGATAAGCGATAAGGAGGTCAGGAATCTCGGTGTCTCTCATTGGCTGGAAGAGTATTACACGACTACCTCTGGTTGCCCGGATGCCTGGGGCAGGGTCTGTGCTCAAGAACATCAGGCTCTGTGAGTTAGGGTCTCCTGCAGCCAGATCAACAAGGAGCTCTAGGCTGTAAGTCCTGGTTCCTGACTGAGGGAGGCTTAAAAAGTGGGGTTGTTGGGGCTTTATATTTGCACCCATTTTTTACCCCCTCAAGTTCCGGACCAGTTGAGAGAGCCGCACACACTGTAGATAGGCAAGTGGAGATCAGATACAGGCTCTGTTTTAGATAAAATCAACTAGAGAAAGTGGCTGACTGGCCAAGTGGGTTTGCTAATCCTTTATCTCAAATTAGACAAACTTCCCACCTAGTAACGAGCATGGCTGGGGGCAAGCCCCTTGCACGTGGCAGGAGAAGAAACCCTAGCACTTTGGTGTGGGTGCGCCTAGCCCAAGAGGAGAAGAGGACTGGCTGGGCTAAGCAACCCATTTCCTCCTTCTAGATGCCTCCTTCTGCAGGAAAGAGTGGTGAGTGGCTTCTGTCCACAGGGAACAGAAGGGCAAGGACAAGTGCCCCCTCTGCTCTGAGGAAGAGTTTTGCATATCTCCTGTCGGAAGTCTGGAAGCTGGGCAGTCTCAACCCCTGCACCAGCTGTGCCAGCCCTGCCTGTCTTCCTGCAGGTCTGGGCTGGCTGCTGCGGGCCTGTGTCCTCACACTGCCCTGCCCTGAGGCTGTTGGAGGGGCAGCCCCAATTCTTCCCCTCATCATCCACTCTCCTTTCCCTTTAGGGACAGTGGTTTCTGTCTCTGAAACTGCTTCTGGTGAGCCATCCCTCCAGAAAGAACTGCTGTTGTCCCCACGAACTCCCTTGAGGCCTCCCTGGTCGTTCCTGGGGTGATCATACTATAGAAAGACCCCATCATTGTCACCCCAGAAGAGCTCCTGAGAGATGAGGGAACCTCTGGGGAAGCCAGCTTGGGCTTCGGGAGGAATTTTCTCCTCTTTTTAAATGTTCCCAAGTTGCTTCCTCTTCAAGTCTGGTTTCTTTTTCCTGTTTTCTGCTGGGAACTAGATGTAATTCCCCCCCTTCCTCAGCATCACCCTTTAGGTACGAGGCGGGTGGGGTTGGCCCTTTCCGTTCTTTAAGGAGAGTGTTTTCCACGGTGAGATGGTCACATACCTTCCCTTTGGTAACAGGACAAAAGAGCAAATGCTGACAAAACGAAGCTTATGAGCTTTGGGGAAGCCTGATGTGTAAATGAGGGAGGCCCACATGATTTTCGGGCTGATGGATTGGTGCCCCCTCCCAGTTTGAAAACTAGTCAGGAGATATCGAGTCCCTGTGTGATGTGGTACAAAGTATAAGGCGTTGGCCATGGTAGAGAGTTGTGATTTTTTTTTTCTTTCTGGAGGTGGGAAGCCACTGTGTTGGGGGCATGAACTCAGAGTTGTGCCGTGGGAGGGTCCCTGTGGCAGGAGAAGACGTGGAGAGCAGATGCCGAGGGGCCGCTGTACAGGCAAGGGTGATGGAGCATGGCTGATGGGGACTTCAGACACATGTGCGAGGTTCTGAGGATGCCTGGGTGCTGGCCATGTGGCAAGATGGAAGACAGTGCCTACGACTGGACAGCTGGGAGGGAGCCCACTGTGGAGGGTGGGGAGGGTAGACTAGCAGGTCTGTTTGGGTGCCTGACTTGGGGGCACTCAAGGGGAGCTGTCAGGGAGGCCACTGGAAGTAATTCCAGAGACAAAGCACTGCTCCCTAAAGGAAAAGGAAAGTGCCTTTGCCTTTCGGCCTAAGCTCCATGTGGTCCTCTGCCCCAGCCCGCTAGGCAGCCTCCCCTGCTCCCCACTGATGTCACACAGGTGTCACAAAATGAGCATCTGAAACCAGAACTTCATTTTCATAAATTTCCTAGCCTTTCTCCTTACAGTGAACGTCAACAACACCCACCCAGCTGCTGGAAACCTGGCAGTCGTCCTAGCCACCTCGCTTTCCCTCACCGTCACACCCAGTCCCCTCGAACATTTGTGCCTGCTGTCCCTGCGTTCACTCCCTACCTAGGTACCTGCCTTTCCATGTCTTCCTGCTGTCCAGCAGCTGGCAGGTCGTTCCTGCCCTGTACTTCTAGCCCTACAGACCCACCAGGGCATCTGGAATACAACTGTGACTTCCTCCTCACCCCAAGGCTGTGCTTGACCCAGCTCCCATCTGTCTCCAGACCCCCTTGGAGCACTCTCCCAGGCCTGCTGCAGGCCCATGGCCTCCTCGTTTGGACCACTTGCCCCATCTCTGTCCAGGGGCTGCTCACAGCTTTCTGGAAGTTTCTTGCCTGGGCTTTGCTTATTCCCAGCTAGTGGCTTTCCATGTATGCTCTTCCTCTGCTGACGGCCCCTCCTGCCCCAGCTCATCATACGACCGTTGTCTCCCATCCCGTCCTGACCTGCTTGTTTATGGAGGCATCCTCTAGGTTCTCAGTGGAGAGGCAGCCAAGGAGTGGTTGGGTGCCTGGCCCCTGGAACCAAACTGTTGAGTCTGAATCATCCCCACCCTGCCTCTTCCTAGTTGCGTGATCTTGGCATGTGGTCTAACCTGCTGGGCCTCAGTTTCCCCATGTGCAAAATGGGGACACTCAAACCTGCCTCATTCTCATAAGGATTACATGATTAGGTAAAGAGTGGCAGTGTGGGGGATGGGGAGTGCTAGGTGGGAGCTGGAGGCTGTTCTCATTGGGCGGTTTGCACACATATGCTCTTAGCCTCCTTTCGAGCACTTACCTTGGCCTTCAATCTTGTGTATATTTGTTTGTGTTTCTCTTTTAGGGCAGAAACTTCTCTGGCATTTAGTGGACAACTGTCAGAGCTTATCCTTGACCTGAGCTCACTGCCTCTGCCTCGGAATTGGAGGTCAGGTTATTCGTAGTATTCTAGGTTTATAAAGTGAGACAGAGTCCTTCTTCCCTGCAGAGCAGAGGTGACCCTAACATAGGAGCGTATTGTTTTCCCTCAGCGGAACACGTGCGCCAGTGGTAGTGTTACCAGCAGATAGGTGGCACTTTAGAGGGGACATGTAGATGCTGGGGACTGAAGTTTAGCCGTGGATCCTAGCCTGATTGGGATTTTCACACGTCTTCCCTCTCAGGTTTTCTCTTAAGGGTTGTTGATTCCACATTTGTCCTTGAGGAGGGGGTGGTAGGGCTGGTGACCGGGGAACTGTAATTTCCTGTGGGAGAGCAGCAATTTCATTATTCCTTTAATAAAGCTATAGTTGATCATTCTTCAGTGCCTAGTGTACAGCCTGTTAAATCAGGGTCTTCAGATAGTTATGCGAGCCTTTTTAAAAAAATAATTTATAGGCTGGGTGCGGTGGGTGGCTCACACCTGTAATCCCAGCACTTTGGGAGGCCGAGGTGGGTGGATCACTTGAGATCAGGAGTTTGAGACCAGCCTGGCCAACATGGTAAAATCCTATCTCTACTAAAAATACAAAAAAATTAGCTGAGTGTGGTGGCACAAACTGTAATGCCAGCGAGCAGGAGGCTGAGACATGAGAATCACTTGAACCTTGTGGGGGGACCACTCCAGCCTGGGTGACAGAGTGAGACTCTGTCTCAAAAAAAAAAAAAAATACCATTTATGTTAAAATATGTCATTTTAAGCTATGTAAATCCAAGCATAATTACTGAACACAAGGCACAATCCAAAACATGCGCAGTAGGCCCGTGTGAAGTGTGAAGTGTTCACATGCGGTTCTGAGGCCGGCTGGATCTGGAGTTCCTGGGAATGCTCTCTCGGGCTGGCACGTCTCGGGCTGTGGAGGCCCTGAAGCCCTCCTGGATGCTGGACGTTGGTGTGTGTGCACCTTGATGGTGGCATTGGGGTTATTTTCCAGAAGCTACTCAAGGCTTAGTCTTAGGTTCTATCTAAAAATGTTTATATAGGAAGTATTCCAAATGTAGATTTATAAAGATAACACATGTATAGAAATAGTGTAAAATTTGTGTGAACTGAAGCAGGCAAGCTTCTAATCTTCAAGCCTTTCCAAAAACTTTCCTTTTCTTTCCCCTCATGTTAAAGATTTAAAAATATATGTTTAAAAAGGTCACTTTTAACTTGTAAAAATTATTCAACAAATACAGAAATTTAAAAAGCAGCATTGCAGATTATATGAGATGATATGTCTGCTCTTTGAACTAGGTTGAAATGATAGCTGCAAGGTTCTTTGGATGAATGGGGATGTGTGGGGGACAGTGGAGTCGACAGGCTGGGCTTACTAACTAGGTTTGCACTGGACCCCATCAGTCACTGTTCCCAAGTCAAATGCTGCGTTGCAGTGAACATCAGAGCAACAGTGCATTTCCTAGAGAACTCTAAAAGGCTGCAGGTGACAGACTTAGGGAGCGCTTACCAGCCCCACCCTTCCCAGCTCTACCCAGAGCAAGGAGGCCTTGCACACTACCTGGTCACATTTTGACTTTATACATTTAATGAACCAAACTAAAGGTAAATATTTTCTTTTGATTCCCAAGGCAGAGTTGTGGGTACCCAAGTTCCTCAGCCCAACTTTAACTCAGTAGGATGTGGCATCTCCGTTGAGGCTCTTCATGGAATCCCAGGAGGTGAAACCTTGGTCTCCGGATGCTCCAAACCAGTCCTGGTGGGAGTCTGTTTTCTGGACCCATTTCTGAGTGAAGTCAAGGAATGGAGGCGGGCAGCTCTCAGGCGTCTCTGTTGCTCGATGGGGCAGGCCTAGAGGTGGCTGGCTGGGCGCCCCTATAGGAGGATGGGCCGCAGGGCCAGCGGGGCCAGCAGGATGAGCAGGCCTGGCTTGGGGTACGGGCTGCAGGCGTGGAGCTCGATGCTGGGTGGGAACCTGCTCACTGACGAGTTGCCACCTGGGGTTGGGGTGGGGGTGGGCGCGGTGGCCTCGGGCTCTGAGCGGCTCTGCACCGGCAGGAGCAGGACCGGCAGCAGCAGCAGCAGGGCCAGCGCGGATCGGGCCGCCATGACCGAGCCCTGCGCTCGACTCGTCCCCTAGCTAGTGCCGCGGCCGCGGTCGCTGCCGGGAGTGTCTGTTCCGCGGGGTCCTCTCCGGTCCTGTCCAGTGAGATCCTGACAGCTGTAACCTGGCCTAACCCCTTCCCATAACTGTTAACGGTCAACCACGGGGAGCAGGTGTGCCGCCACGCGCGCCCTAGCGCTCCGGAGCTGTCTCTGAGCTCACGTGCTCGCTGTGCCCTGCACGCGGGTGGCCGTGTCTCCTCAGCCCCGCACCTGGCGCTGCCGAGCTGCCCAGCGGACTTTAGCAGGTGCGGAAACGCCCGCTGCCGGTCGCCGAGTGCTGGGTGCAGAGGATCTCTGCAGACACCCATGCTCCGTTCTTTCGCGGCACATAGGAAAAACTCCTGAAGTGCGTGCACAGAGTTTTTATTTTAGAGGCTTTGACATTATGATTAAGTATACCTGTGATGTAACGAAAACCTTTTTTAATGCTTCTCAAAAGTTTTGCTAGTGTGTAACATTGACCTCCTGTACTGGAGTTTAAAGGAAGCATTACTTCCTAAGTAATCAGTGATCCTTTTGCTTTTGGAAATTGTAATGAACATCACCATCTGTAGAGCTTTGATATTTCTTTCCCCAAGCAGAAATTTTCTGGATAGTGTGTACTTGCTACGCAAGCTTTTGGAGTTTCTGAATGCTGGGTACGCTAGCACACCAGTCTTGCTGACTGTTACGTGAGAGATGAGTGGTGCTTCAAATTGTGTAAGGGATCAGTAGTAACAGTGGTGGACATATTTTTGCCAGACATGGTTTATTTTAAAGTGAACATATTTTGTGCTTATTTATGTATTTGGGACAGGGTCTCACTCTGTTACTCAGGCTGGAGTGCATTGATTATCATGGCTCACTGCAGCCTCAACTTCCAGGCTCAAGTGATCCTCCCACCTCAGCCTCCTGAGTAGCTGGGACTATGGGGCTGTGCGCGCACTACCGCACCCAGCTAACTTTTTTTATTTTTTGTAGAGACAGAGTCTCGCTATGTTTCCCAGGCTAGTCTTGAACTCCTGGGGTCAAGCAGTCCTCCCTCTTTGGCCTCCCAAGGTGCTGGGATTACAGGTGTGAGCCACCATGCCTGGCCAGTGTACTTATTTTAATTCTAAATCAGAATTTCTTTAATTAACTTCCTTACCTTGGTGTCTGTCCGTTATCAGCACAAGGGTTTAAAATAATTTTTGATTTCTTGGAAGTAATTATGCAGGCAGTTCAATGGGAGAAGACAGTTTCCTCAGCACATTTGGGTTGCTGTTATCAGAAAGAAGGGGATGGATTCAAGGCAGCAAAACCAGCTGGTACCAAAACTATATTTTTTAAACATGTAACTGCATGTTCCATAGAAGAGCATATAAAAAATAGAGTGAGGATTCTTTATTGGAGAAATAACTGATTCTAGGACTGTGCAGGAAATACACAAGTGCCAGAAATTCTAAGGAAATGGCAAGGAAACGCTGAGAAACATGACCACACCCGCATCAATGGGTGGTGTCAAAGGGACCCAGGAGCCTACTGAAAGAGCTCCCAGTGGCCAAAGCTGGAACAGTTTCTACAACACAACAAAGTAGTATTGGATTATAGCCCAGAGATAAATAAATATCCATGAGTCCAGACTGACATAAATAAATGACTGATAAATGGGGAGAAGAGACAAAGCTCCTTTCCAGCAGAATTCCAAATCATCTCTGTATCTGCTGTATCTGCTGTGTCTTCCAGGAGGTGGAGCACAACCCTTACCCCAAGGCAAGGGCTGTGCAGAGCAACTTCCTTCCAGAGAGGACAGCATGGAGGGGGGGCCTCAACCCAGCAGGGGTCAGCTCAGCCTCACAGTGGTCAGTCACGGTGACAAGGTGTCCCTAATACAGTGGAGTGACAGTGGGCCTCCACCTCTGGGGGCTTCACCCCCACACTCAGTCCCTTCCTGTACCATGAGAAAAACATCAGACAGATCCCAGCTGAGGGACAACTTCCTCACAACAGTCAAGGTCACCAAAACCAAGAGGAGTCTGAGAAACTCACAGCCAAGAGGGGCCTAGGAGCCGTGACGTCTGACTGTCACCTGGGACGACTGAATCTGACGGAAGTGTGGATTTCAGTTAATAACAATGTGTTAATTAATACTGGTCCATTACACCAGCAGTCCCCAACCTTTTTGGCACCGGGGACTGGTGACAATTTTTCCATGGACTGAGGTGGGGGCTGCGAGAATGGTTTGAGGATGATTCAAACACATTACATTTATTGTGCACTTTGTTTCCATTATTACATTGTAATATATAATGAAATAATTATACAACTCACCATCGTGTCCAATCAGTGGGAGCCTGAGCTTGTTTTCCTGCAATTAGATGGTCCCATCAGGGGGTGAGGGGAGACAGTGGCAGATCATCAGACATTAGATTCTCATAAGGAATGTGCAACCTAGACCCCTCACATGCACAGTTCACAATTGGGTTCCAGTCCTATGAGAATCTAATGCTGCCGCTGATCTGACAGAATCAGTGCAGGAGCTGATTCTGTGCAACCCAGTTCCTAACAGGTCACGGACTGTTACTTGTCCGTGGCCCAGGGTTTGGAGACTCCTGTATTAAACCATACTAATGTAAGAGGTTAATGATAGAAAATGGGTGTGGAGTTTGTGGGAACTTTCTGTCGCATCTACTCAGTTTTTCTTCAAATCTAAAATTGTTCTAAAAATAATGTTTACTTTAAAAATAAGTGTTTTGTAAAAAACACTTTTTTGTGTCCTTACCTTCTGCTCCAAATAAATAATTATCCTGACTTTTGTGTAAGTGGTTCCACTAGTTTTCTTTGATTTCTTAACTCTGTCTGTTACCCTTAAACAGTATATCCTTTGGTTTTGAAAACTGGGTAGTCAGGCCCCCCTTTTTTTTTTTTTTTTTTTTTTTGAGACGGAGTCTCGCTCTGTCGCCTGGGCTGGAGTGCAGTGGCCGGATCTCAGCTCAGTGCAAGCTCCGCCTCCCGGGTTCACGCCATTCTCCTGCCTCAGCCTCCCGAGTAGCTGGGACTACAGGCGCCCGCCACCTCACCCGGCTAGTTTTTTTTGTATTTTTTAGCAGAGACGGGGTTTCACCGTGTTCGCCAGGATGGTCTCGATCTCCTGACCTCGTGATCCGCCCGTCTCGGCCTCCCAAAGTGCTGGGATTACAGGCTTGAGCCACCGCGCCCGGCCATCAGGGCACACTTGTTGAACCAGGCCCCACGGGTCAGTAATGGTTGATTTCCAAGGGGTTCACTTGTCAGTGGTGGGGGGTCCCTCCTGGAGCAGTGCATATTCAGCTATCTCGTGTACTTTCTCACAAGTGCGTTCTGTTCCCTTCACCGAGGTACACCTGCCGCCCTCTCCTTTTACTGGGGCTTCCCCTTTCTTGTCTTCTTGTGCTTGGTAGCCTTGGGTATCTGTGATATGGCTGTTGTTAGTTTTGGTGCAGTGGGATATATTTGTGTGCTACAGTCACTTCTGTGAAGAGTTAGATGCTGGTCCAGGTGCTGTCAGCTTGGAGTCTGGAGTTGTCCTGTGCAGTGGAGCCTGTAAAGGAGCATTGTCAGGGGAGAGAGGCTGTCGCTACTGTACCCATTTGACTGGCGACTCCTGGGATAGAGTGAGTTCCAAGAAAGCAGGGAAGAACTGTGTCAGTGGAGACACAGTGGGAGTCAGGGCAGGGACAGGCCTTCCTGCAGCTTGGAGATACAAGGAATGAGGGATGGACCCAGAACTGGAGGTGTTTCTCAAGAAGAAAATCTTCAAAGGTTGAGATGAAACTCCGATCATACTTACTAGCAATAACCTCTAGCAAAGTTGAGGTGGTCTGTTTGGGCTAAATAAAATGGACATGGCATTGCAGGGCCCCCTGTGAAGAGCTGGAAGCAGGGAGATGTCAGCAGTGGCAAGCATGTGTTCTGGGGAGTAGGGACTTTGCCTGGCGCTGGTAGGCAGCCCATGCTGCCGTAGATGCCTCCTACTGTCTTGGGTGGCCTCACACAGAGCAGCTGCACACCTGCTCTTTGAAGTTTTTTTGGGGTGCCTGCTGGCCACAAGGGGTCTATGACATTGATATAAAGTCTCTATGTTTCCCTTGGGGGAAGTGCTCCTAAATATGAAGCACCCAGGTTCTGATAATAAAGTTGGATAATAAGGTTGAGTTGGAGAAACTTACCTAATAGGATTGAAGTGGAGACAAGGATGGCATGTGAAGCTTTGACTTTACTTCCCAGGTGATTTTTTTTGTTATGCTTTAGATGGATCATTGCTTCATTTTTGTTTTTGTTTTTTTTTTTGAGATGGAGTCTGGCATTGTCACCCAAACTAGAGAGCAGTGGCACGATCTTGGCTCACCACAAGCTCTACCTTCTGGGGTCAAGCAATTCTCCTGCCTCAGCCTCCCAAGTAGCTAGGATTGCAGGTGCCTGCCACCACACCTGGCTAATTTTTGTATTTTCAGTAGAGATGGGGTTTCGCCTTGTTGACTAGGCTGGTCTCAAACTTCTGACCCTCAAGTGGTCTGCCTGCCTTGGCCTCCCGAAGTGCTGGGATTATAGGCATGAGCCACTGCACCCAGCCTGCTTCTTTGCATTTTAATATTTGTGTAATTTACGATTTTCTAGAGGAGCTTTGGTTTCATTTTGGCCTAAGTATGATACAAGAGGTGGAAGGCCTGGTTTCTCTGTTTCCTTCAGCTGTTCCTGACTGATCCTCTTCTGTTCCTTCTCAGATCACAATTAATTGAATATATTTTAAAAGAGAAAACTCATAGGAGCCCTAAGGAAATAAGGAATGATTTTGAACGCTAAAGCTAAAAGCATTCTAACATTGTGTTACTTTTATGTTCTTTACTAAATTTGCTTCATGCACACACACACACGTGAGTATATTTCTCAGTATGCAGATGATTTCAAGGACTGGCTTCCTTCGTGAAAACATATTGTTGGTTGCAAGAAGATAGGGGACTGGAAACATGATTCATCTGTCTGTGGAGGTGAAGTTTCAAGAAACTCACCACCGTCCAGTCTTTATGATTATGAACTTGTTGAGTGAGTTCTGTTTTTATAGTATACCCATGTCTAGGAATTTTGGCGGAAATCAGCCTCTTTGCTTTTTTAGACTTTGGGCTAGTGATAGTTGTCTTTGTTCTGTAAAACGACTGTAAAGGAATCCCGAGGATCTAGTGGAGACATTCTTTTGTAAGAACAAGCTGCCCTGATGTCATGTCATGTTTTTGGATTGTTTGCTCCTCACCCTGATGAAGTTGTTCTTAGCTGTTTGCTTTCTTTTCTCATCTATAGTGGTATTCCTTTCTTTGCCTTTATTGCAATTGTATCTTGTAGCAGGCTTGTTAAATCCTGTGGGAGGCGTTTTTTTTTGTTTGTTTTTTGTTTTTTTTATTGTTGTTTTTTGTTTTAATAGGTCCTTTCTCTATTTGGCTATGTTGCCTGCTGAGTTTAAAGCCTTTTTATGATATTTAACAAAGCCCTCTGTGTTCAGCGTGGTCGTGGTTGTGTTTAATGTTGCAATCTAGACTCGTGTATTAAGTACAGCTATCATCTGTCGCTTAACTTAGCCTTGCTCTCAGTGTGTTTATCATCATGTCTCTAAGGCCATCCTGAGGACGTGACCTGGACACAGAGGGGGTGCCTAGGCAAAGTACTGGGATGCCTGCACTCCGTTTCTCGGCTGTGAGTGTGTACTTGGAAACCCACGAGAACTCTGGGGAGCCACAGGCCTTGGGGTTTTTGCTGTCCCCTTTTTCCCTTATTCTCTGGATAATGAGTGACTTGGGAACTTACGAGCAACTTAAAATATTTAGCTCACTTTACTTTTACAAACCATTTTTAATGCTATCAATGATAGGGTCCTTCCAGTGGGAGGTACACAAATTTAATTAATTTTAGTTAAACAAGAGCCAAGAAAGGTAAAGAAGGTATTGTTGAGAATAAATACGGCCGGATACGCTTTTGGGATGCGAATTTGTCTCTTCTCTGTGTCAGTTGTATCTCCCCAAAGCAAGGAATAGGTGCTGGAGTTGAGTGTGTTGGGGCAGGGCTTGTGGCAAGACAGGAAGAGGCTGCACAAAGCACAGATGTGCAGTTTCATTTAGTCAATATGAAGGAATCCTAATGTACCCACCGGCTAGGTTGAGTAAAGGAAGAAGAAACAGGCATAAAATGTGGAAAAGAAGAAATAAAACTACCTCTTTTGGGAGTACCTGGAAAACCCTAGAGCAGTCCTGTCCGGTAGAAATATAAAATTAATATGCAAACATCAATGTTATTCATATGTACAAAAATAATCAGAAGATATTATGGAAAACACAAGCTCATTAACAATAGCAACAACAGGCCGGGCGCAGTGGCTCACGCCTGGAATCCCAGCACTTTGGGAGGCCGAGGCGGGCAGATCATGAGGTCAGGAGATGGAGACCACTGTGAAACCTCGTCTCTACTAAAAATACAAAAAATTAGCCTGGTGTGGTGGCAGGCACCTGTAGTCCCAGCTACTCGGGAGGCTGAAGCAGGAGAATGACGTGAACCCGGGAGGCAGAGCTTGCAGTGAGCCGAGATCGCACACTGCACTCAGGCCTGGGCGACAGAGCGAGACTCCGTCTCAAAAAAAACAAAAACAGCAACAACAACAACAAAAAATAGCAACAATAATGAGAAAGTACTTAGAAATAAATGTAATGAGAACTGTTCAAAAGCTAAGTGAAGAAAACAGTAAGTTGAGAAAGACAAATAAGTCGCCTTGAGCAGATGAAAAGACACCTTGTTCTTGGTTACGATGGCTTGGCTCATTAAGATGTCAGTTGTAAGTTAATTTACAAATTTAATGTGATGCTAATAAATATATGAAAGCAAAAAGACTCAGTTTTTTTTTTTTTTTCCTTGGACTGGACATGTCAGTTCTAAAATTGAAAAAGCATTAATAACCTAGAAAACTTAGAAAAGAAAGAACCAAGAAAAGGAGAATAGCTCTACTAGATATTAAAACATACTACAAAGACTCTATATGGAATATAGTGTGGCAGGGTTGCATGAAGAGCCAGACAGACCCATGGAGGAAATAAGCCCATATGTAGATGGACATCTAGTATATGATAAGGGTAGTATCTCAGATTGTTGGGTCAAAGATAGATTGTTAGAGTAAATGTTCTTGGGACAATTGGACTCCATTTTGTAAAATACATCATTAGGATTTATACCTTACACCACATACAAAAATAGGCTGCAAGTGGGTCAGAGAAGTCAGTGTGAAAAAGGCAGCTGTTCCAGTGTTAGACACAAACATGGGTGAGTATTACCTATGTGTTGGGAAACGCTTTTTTTAAAGGTATAACTCAAGATTCATCTTCAACAAAAGAAAAGATGGATGAATTTGACTACATTCCAAAATACTGCGACCAGCCTGGGCAACATGGCAAAACCTATTTCTAGAAAAAATACAAAAATTGTTTGGGTGTGGTGGCACACACCTGTAGTCCCAGCTACTTGGGAGGCTGAGGTGGGAGGATCACTTGAAACCAGGAGGTTGAGGCTGCAGTGAGCCATGATGGTGCCACTCCAGCCTCGGTGACAGAGCGAGACCCTGTCTCAAAAAGAAAAGTAACAACTTTTGGCTGGGCGCGGTGGCTCACGCCTGTAAAATCCCAGCACTTTGGGAGGCCAAGGCGGGCAGATCACAAGGTCAGGAGATCAAAACCATCCTGGCTAACATGGTGAAACCCCATCTGTACTAAAAATACAAAAAAAATTAGCCGGGCGCGGGGGCGGGCAGCTGTAGTCCCAGCTACTCGGAGGCTGAGGCAGGAGAATGGTGTGAACCCGGGAGGTGGAGCTTGCAATGAGCTGAGATAGCGCCACTGCAGTCCTGCCTGGGCGACAAAGCGAGACTCCGTCTCAAAAAAAAAAAAAAAAAAAAAGAAAAGTAACAACTTTTGCCTGACCAAAAACAAAACAGAAAAATACAGTAAGGTCAAAAGACAAAAATACCAATTGTGAGAAAGCCTTCGTAGCATATCATAAATTTTAAAAGTTGAGGGGGAAGAAACCCGAAATCCTAGGAAAATGGGAAAAAGTATGAACAGACATGTATACACATATACACGTGCATAAAAATGGTCCGCAAACTTTACTAAGATACCGTTTCTTACAGATTTGCAAATAATCAAAAGTCTCACTTGATAGCTATTTGTGATCATGGTGCAATGTCTCATGTACATGCTTAATTGGAAATGATGTACTAAATAAAGGTGAAGAGCCAGTTGTCTTTTCAGCTTAAAAGAGCATTAAAGTTCATGATTGTTCACTTCTAAATTTATTCTCAGTGTGCTCTGAAATAGAGTTTGTAACAAAAGCAACAGTAACTTTCCCTAGATTTCCTAGGAAGCAGGTATTGAATTCTCACGCACCTGCATGCACAGGCTGCCAGGATACCCCCGCTCTACTGTGGATTACTCTGGGCTGTTTCTCCTTCCCTCCAACCACCACACCCACGTCCCCAAACCTAGGGGTTGTTAAGTTTAGGTAGTTTCCACACTTCTACCTTTTTTCTTAGGATGGCTCTGCATTCATTATGGATTTCATAAGACACATGGCTGGAAGGTACCTGATACAGATTAAATACAGAATTTAGTTAGAAGGATAGTATTCCGTCTTTGAAGGCTGTGTGATTGCAGCCCAGGCCAAACCAGCCAGAAGTTGGGTCACTTGAGCAGGGCCCTGCAAACACACCTGAAGGAGGTGGCATTGCTAGGACTCTACTTTTGGGGCTGAATCAACAGAGGCAAAAAAGGACTTGGAGTAAGTCCTTGCGAGGATGGCACAGCTCTCAGCTGCAGAGCTAGGACCAGAGCAGGCTCTGGGGTTCATGCGGGAATCACCAGTCTGCGCTGCTGCCTCATCCTGTACGTGTGTGTGCACACGTGTGTGTGTGTGCGCGCGCGTGCGTGCCCACGAGTCCTGTGGCACCACCGCATTGTCATGAATGCTTTCATTTCACGAGTCAGGAGCAGTTTCCCATTTTGTAGGCTGTTTCTCTGTGACCTGGATTTTAATGGCTTGGTCAAAAGCTGGAAAAGTATCCACCTTTCCTTCTCAGCTTGGAGGCTGGTTTGTTTTTCTGCGTCGCGTGTGTCACCACCTCCTGATGCTGCAGGGTCAGCTTGTGCACTCTGCGCCCCCCAGGACTGGAGGCTCCGTGTAGATGGAGACTTTTGTTTTTGTCCCATCCTCCCGGCATGTAGAAGGCACTCAAATACTTGTTGAAGAATAAATGGATGGGCTATGGTATTTTTAACCTAGCAATGCACCTTTTGGTTGTTTCCAGGTTTACTATTAAAACAAACGTCTTGATGCCCCTCTTTTTGGATGCTTTTGGTGATAGAGAAGCCAAAGCATGCAGGTTTTAAGCAAAAATCATTTATTTGCTCCTGAAATTTTCCTTTGAAAACTTTCTGTATGAGGTTATACGTCAGTATGTAGTTTTCAGCCATGTTGTGAGGAGTTCTCTCTCTCTGTTTGTCGTTATAGACATTAGTGGAAAGCCACAAGTAGCGTGGGGGCTACCTCTAGTCACGCTTCAGCTGAAAGTGCGGTGTGAGCATCTATTTTTACCTCACAGTCCTCGCTCTGAAAAATTCTGACCACTTTTATTTTTAATGTTCTGCTCTATTAGCTGGGTGCAGGGAGGAAAGCAGCTCAAATTAGATTGCTTTCTATTTGTTTTTCCTTGACCTTTTCACTTCCATATTTTGAGAAGAAAATGTGAGAGTCTTTCCTCTGCATAATTTTCTTCCTTGATGAGAAACTGTTTTCAGTCATATACTCGGAAAGTGGTGGAATTAACCTCAGGGTAGCATGTTTAGCGTTTTCCATTCTTGAAACAAACCTTCAAATGTTCATCTGTTTATTCTATGAAATAATTATTTTCTTATTTCCAGCTGATTTGAAAACCAGTACATTTCTGTGCCAAGTAATAGCTGTGTTTTCTGGACCCTCCGGCAAGTCTCTGCATGGCTGTGGTGTCTTGGGGACCGAGTTGTGGAAGAGCCGGCGAGGCAGGGTGTGGAGAACTTGTTTACCCTTTGTTTTTCACTTACCTTTTTCTTCAGGAGTTGAACTAAACAATTGTTACTGACAATAATGTATTTTAATTCCTAGGAGATTAAACTCCTCACCTGTAACAGTTTGATTAATAAACTTAATATATTTAAGCATGTATCAGTCCTTTTGGAAATTGTAATATTCAAGGAGTTGTTAGCATTTGTGGCTTTTTAAATATTTCTAGTTATAGTTGCTGTCAGGATTCATTCATTTCGATTAGGTAATTTACCATTATTTTAAAAAGTAATAAACATTTACATCTCGTGGACAGGAAGCCAAGATTTTTGTGCTGCTTCCTAAATGCAGTGGGTACATCTCTGTCAGTTTTTACCTTCTGGAAGGTACTCCTGAGTGCTGTGCTGACCTCTGCCCATCTGTCCATCCTCTTTGGACACTCATCCCTTTCCCCTACTCTGCTCTGTGAGGGGATGGTGCTAGTGAGAGCTCAGGTCGAGAGGGCTGGGGCACTCCTGCGTGTCTCAGCTCATCAGCAGTTACTTGTAAGACAATCAGGGTTTACCTGTGTTGTTGAGAAGCATTACGCAGGCAAGAAAGCACACAAGAGAAAGGCGCAGCTGAGTGAAGCATCACAGAGCCCACTGGGCTGTGCCTTCCACCTGGGCCAGCACACAGAGTGCTGCAGTCCCTGAAGGCTTCCTCAGGCTCCTCCTGTTAGTATGGGCGCCTGCCACTGACCTCTGTGGGTGACAGGTTTGTCACTTGAGCTTGTATCCTGCAACCTGTTTGTTTAGGTGTGCCTCTTTGTTTTTAACTGTTTAATAGACTTTATTTTTTGGAGCAGTTTTATATTTACAGCAAAATTGAGGGACAGGTACAAAGATTTCCCATATGCCCCCTGCCCCCACACAGGCACAGCCTCCCCCATTATCAGCATCCATATCCAGAGCCGTGTATTTGTTGCAGTTGATGACGCCACATTGACACCTCATTACCCAGAGCTCATAGTTTCATGAAGGTGCACTCTTGGTGTTGGACGTTCTGTGGGTTTGTACACATTTATGACGATGTGGGTCCATCCTTCCAGTATGCAGAATTATTTCATTGCCCTAAAAGTCCTATGCTTCGCCTATTTATTAACCATATAAATGCAATCAAAAGATGCGTTTTTGTGTATTTTCTTTTGTTCAGTATTAAATGTGTGAGACTTGCCTGTGTTGCTTGTTCATTTTTATTGCTGTACATAGTAGTCTGCTGTTTGACCATATCATATATTCATTCTGCTGATGATGGATAGTTAGACGGTTTCCACTTTGGGGCAATTATAAGCATAACTGCTCTGACCATACTGACACATGTGTTTTGGTAAAGAAACACAGGTGTTGCTGGGGTGGATGGGCTGGCTGTGAGCACACACACTTCAGCGTGAGCGGGTGATGCTGGCATGGTGCCTGGTTGGGCACTCAACTGCCTGCTCTCACCACACTCCTCATGTGGCATCGACTGCTTTGGCAGTTTCTGTCTTCTTAATTTTTACCATTCTGGCAGGTGTGTGTGGTACTTTTTTGTAGTTTTGATTCTCATGGACCTGCATGCTAGTGAGATTGAGCTTTTGTTAAATTTCATGGTCATCTGGACTCTTTGAGGTGCCTCCCAAAGTGCCCAGCTACAGCTTCTGTCATCAAGGAAGGAGTAGGTATGGGAATGCACACCTCATGTCATGCCTACATCCCTTCTTCAAGAAAATACTGGTGTTCCCTCTGAAAATGATAGAAATTGGCTTATCATTTTTGAGTCTAGCTCAGGTGTCTTTTCTAGAATTGCCTTTTTAATTCAGTGTAAAGAGGCACAGGGACTTCATATCTGCCGAGATGAGTGCAAGTTGCCTAGACATGCACACAAGGCCCTTAGTGGGCTTCCCCCGTCCCTGGGGCTCCTCATAACCCTTCACTCTTCTCTTCCCTGGCCTTTCTGGGCTGGAGCCAGGGCTTGGGGTTGGAGGCGAGCCTTCCTCTCGGTGCGTATCTCTGTATAGAGTTGCGTGGTGAGATTCGGATTCTGTTCTAAATGCAGTTGGGTGGAAATAAAGGGGGATAGTCCTGAGTCACCCACATTCCTTTGGTCAGTCTGCCCTGGTGTGAGGAGCTGGGACCTTCTGCAGACCTTTGGTCCCACCTCCAGTTTGGGGGATGCGGGCTTGTGTTGTAAATAGGTGACCATGTGATTTACTGCTTGAACAGGGACACTTTGAGAGTGAAAGGGCCTGCGATTATTAATGACCCCAAGGTGACATGTGTGAACCAGGAAGTCCTGGGGAGATCAGGCCATGATCCCCACAGATATGATCTCAGAGATGGAGAGCGTCACAGGGAGGATGCCCCTCTGTGAGTTGTGAGGGGCCACGTGTGTCCTTTGTACACAGGCCCTAAGGGGTGCTGGGGCCATGTGGGTAGCCATAGGAAGATGGCTGGAGTTGGAGGCAGAATGTATAAGTATTTCACTCATTGACTAAACTCAGTTGAGTTTTATTTGTGGAAAGGGAAATCTACTTGCCTTGCTTGCATGCCTTTCCTAGGGATATTTTGGGAACTAAAATATGATAGTGAATTTTAAAATATTGGTTGAAATGGCGGGACGTGGTGGTGGCTCACGCCTATAATCCCAGCACTTTGGGAAGTCGAGGAGGGGGAATTACGAGGTCAGGAGTTTGAGACCAGTCTGGCCAACATGGTGAAACCCCATCTCTACTAATAATACAGAAGTTAGCCGGGCGTGGTGGTGCACGCCTGTAGTCCCAGCCACTCGGGAGACTGGCGCGGGAGAATCACTTGAACCCGGGAGGTGGAGGTAGCAGTGAGGTGAGATTGGGCCATTGCACTCCAGCCTGGGTGACAGAGCAAGACTCTGTCTCAAAAAAAAAAAAAAAAAAACTTGTTGAGATTGTCATCGTCACCTTAACATTGTCATCGTCACCTCTAGTAATAGCTAACATTTATTGAGTTCTTCCTCCATGCAGGAACTGTGCTGAGTTCTTTGCCTGCATTATTTTATTCAGCCTTTGCTGCGGCCATCTGCACCTGCTCCTGCCAGAGGGAATGCTTGAGACACTGCAGGGTGACAGTAGCCTCAGAGTCGGGGGCTGCATTGCTGGATCTTCAAGCAGGCACACTTCCAATTCTGTGCTCATAGTCCTGGTCGTGGGGTTGTGCTGACCTGTGGAGAGCTGGACATGGGGAATGGGTTGGAGAGCTTTTACTTGAAACAATAGCAAAGTGGCATGATCTTTTGGGAAGTACGCTTCTTCAAGTCATGCATCCACTCACAGACAGGCTTTGTGAGCCTCTTGCTTTGTAAGGGCCCAGGGAAGATTTAAGGCGACCACACTTCCAGTGACAAACAATATTTGAAAGTAGTCTGTTCCTTTACCCCAGAAATGCAGAAGTACATGGTTTTGGATATTTGACCTCCTTGATTGGTGGGCACGAGGAGGTGGTCTGCTGTGGTGCCAATGACCGTCTGTTAGTCACAGAGTGAGTGAATGCTGGGCCTGCTGTGATAGGAGAGCTCTCTGCTGAATGGGTTCAGCAGTGCACCAGCTTCCTCTCAGGGCACTAGCTGGTCAGGGTGATGTCTCTGGATCACTCGACTTGTCCCTGACAGAGCAAGGAATAAGAAACCCAGTTAGAACGTCTGTATCATCAGATACCATTTACATCCCAGTCAAATTAGCAATCAAATCACTGACACATCTTCTGACTACAGCATAATCTCTTCCGCTTCTTCTGCATCCTTGGGTTTTGAAGGATGTTTGCTATGTGAATGTTTAACATGTTTACATGTTTACTATTTAAACTTAATAGATGAGATAGCTTTTAAAATTTGTGTCCATTAAACCCAAGGACTCTTGCAGAGGTCGTATGCTTTTTCTTCTTTTGTCTATAATGCATGTAAGGAATGATTCACTTGCTCTAAAGTTCAAATATGCGAGTTTCTGGTGCTGTTACATAAGATGTGGTATTGTGGGTCAAGGGGATTTAGTGTCTCACCTAAAATCTGGGGCCGGGATGTCACCACTTTAAGTAATAGGGATGCTTGCTTGTCTTTTTTTTCCTGCTGCAAAGCAAAATGCTGAAGAGATACTTATTTGTTAATTAACTGATTTCACCCTTGTTATCCATCCCCTTTCCATAAGGAACTGTGTGTTGCATTCTTGCTGAGTGGAGACTAAGTCCTTTGTGCAAGGTTGGGGCATCCTGGGGTGAAAAGGCAAGTGCTTTCCGGGATGCTGATTAAGATGGTATCTACTATGATCTCTCAGTGTCCGTCCCCAGGGCGAAATTCCTCGGGTTACAGTGGCAGGAACAGCTGCTTGAGCTCATTTTGTCTTCTGAACAGGATCAGTCTTGGAACTGGCCTTCTCTCCATCTTCAGCCCCAGGGTGGGCTGGCCTGAACAGGGCCTGTGCTTGCTGCACAGCACCCTTGCCTGCCTTCCCTTGCCTTGGCTGCTAAGTCTTTGGAGAAAACTCTGCATTTCTGAGCTTCTTCTGAAAGATTTAATTTTTTATTTAGAAACGAAATATGCTTATTACGGACTGTGCATACTTTGCAGAATGCAAAACTGGGAAGAGACGTGATTAGTCCCATTGCGTAGAAGCAACTTCTGTTATCATTTTGTATATTTCCTTTGTGTCTGTATTAGTCTGTTCTCATGCTGCTAATAAAGACATACCAAAGACTGGGTAATTTATAAAGGAAAAAGGTTGAATGGACTCACAGTTCAGCATGAGCGAGAAGGCCTCAGGAAACTTACAATCATGGCAGAAGGGGAAGCAAACGTGTCATTCTTCACGTGGCAGCAGCAAAATGGGGAAAAGCCCCTTACAAAACTATCAGATCCTGTGAGAACTCAGTCACTATCACGAGAGCAGCCTGAGGGTAACTGCCCCCATGATACAGTGACCTCCCACCGGGTCCCTGCCACAACACGTGGGGATTATGGGGACTACAACTGAAGATGAGATTTGGGTGGGGACACAGGCAGACAATATCTGTGTCTTTTTATGTGTATGTGTTTTTTTCTTTTCTAAGCACAGTTGATAAACTGTGGTTACTCTACCTATTTGTGTAGGCCTCTCGGATCATCGAAACAAGATGTGAAAATTAGCAGATGACGCTGGCACATGGAGTAATGGCTTGTATTTTAATTTTCACTGTATAACATTTTAGTAAAGCTTTTACTGGAAATGTTTTCTACCCATACTGTCAGGAAACCATGTGAAGTAGACAGCCTTGCATTTCGTGGCTTGCTCCCTTGAAGGATGAAGGGAGCACTGCTGTCGGATGCTCTTCCCAGCCTCCTTCTCCAGGGAGACTTAACCACTGCCGTTTTGAGTTTCCTGGGAGGACATCCCCCCAGGACTCTCTGGCTTGTCCTTGTGAAGTTGGTTTGCTTTTTGTGCCAGCTTTTTAGGCTTACAAAATGTCGTGTGTGTGTACGTAGGGAAATTATGGAAGGGTATGTACCCACTAGTTTGTGTCAGCACTGGATTCTGGTATAGATGATAAACGAGGAGTTTCTGTGACGTATATGGAATTGCTGAGATACACAGCGGTTTTCTGTGCACATCACTCTGTAACGCAGCTGTCCCGTCACATCCTGCAAGTCAGTACAGGTAGTGCCGTTCTCTTCACAGGACCATGACACTATCTTTTTTCTTTCACAGTTAAAAAAAAGGGTTTTTAAAAATTCTAACTTTATGTAACTAATGCAATGCTCATGCTACTTCACTTGTTAGAAGAACGTATTATTCTGTCCTGTAGATGCACTGCAGTTATGTAATGGATCAGCTATTGGTAAGGGACCCTGTTAATGTGACTGTTTTAAAAAATGGAAGTGATACCAGCACATGGTAAAAAACACGTTGTAACTCATGAATGGGTATAAATTAAGTTGGAGATTTCCTTTTTCCTCTTTCTCCCTCCCCGCCCCCCGCCCTGTTTCCAGAGGTAAACAAAGTACAGTTTATGTTCTCTTGTTTTAAGTTCTTCTTATAGTCACCATTATAACTCTAACTTTTCTGTTTGTGAGTTCATGTAGGAATCAGCGGACAGTGCCTTCAGACGCTGAGTTTTGATGAGATTTATATTGACAAGGCTTAAAACATTTGTAGTGTTTCCCATCTATCATTAGGCTCCCTGTGCTTTTCCTGCAAGTGTAGTCTAAACATTTTAATATAAGAAAAGCAACATTTATAGTATTATGACAGTATATTTTGCCATAGAACCAAGTGGTGTGAAATGTAATTCTGCCTCACCAAACCTTTGCCAATAAGAGGAGAATATTCAGATGGAACTCCCAGTTTCTCTTTGGATGTCTGCTGTTTCTAGCTGCCTCAGTTGCCATAATTTCTCCTATCCCATAGTGTTCATTTCTTGGATTCTATTTTTGTTTTGCTAGAGCACCTCCTTAATCCACTTCCTTACAGAATGGATGGCTGACAGACTTCTTGGGTTTTTGCATGTAAAGTTCAAACATGCAGTTACTTTGTTCTCATACTTATTGATAATTTGGTGGTGTCTAGAATTCTAGGATCGTATAATTTTCCTTTTGAAATCAGAAAATATTCTCTGTTGTTTTCCAGGGTCTAGTATTGTTAATGAGGAGTTGGATATCCGTTTGATCCTTGTTCTATTGCAGGTAAACGTCTTCTACTCTCTCCTTCTCTCCCTCCCTGGGCCTCATGTCCTGACGGTTTGATTTTTCGTTACCCTAAACCCTGATCTGATTCTCTTCCAGTCTGCGTGCCCATGTTGGGATTACCCCTTAGAAAACCTCAGGCTTTCTTTGGAGAGCGATTCTCAGGTCTTAGCCCAAGAATAAAAGCATTCTCTGTGGCTTCTCCTTGTTGGGAAGACCCCTCACCTCTGTTGTCTTGCGCTGCAGTTTCCTCTGCTCTTTTGCATCAACCTGCTTTTGTCTGCCTTATGCCCTAAAAGCCCTGGCAGGCTTTCTTGTATTCTGCTAAATCCCTCCGTAAATTTTTAGCACCATGCACTACTATTCACCATATTATTTTGGTGGTTCTTTCACCACCAAAAAGTACCTTTTCTGACATTTCAACAGAGTTCTGGGAAGAATGGAGAGAAGGTACGGTGTACTTTATCACCGTTTTTAATTAAAAGGCCTTTTAGTTAATTAATTTGGAGGCAGGGTCTCGCTCTGTTGCCCAGGATGGAGTGCAGTAGTGTGATCATGGCTCACTGCAGCCTCCACCTTCTGGGCTCAAGCCATACTCCTGTATCAGCTTCCTGAGTAGCTTGGACCACAGTCATGTGCCACATTGACTGACTAATTTTTAATTTTTTTGTAGAGATGGGGTCTTGCCATGTTGCCCAGACTGGTCTCAAACTCCTAGGCTCAAGCCATCCTCCACCTTGGCTTCCCAAAGTGCTGAGCACAACATTGTGCCTAGCCTAAAAGCCTTTTTAGATCACTCTCAGTGCCAAAATTGGTGCCTTGGTCACCTTTACCAGTGGCTGTTCTTGCTCTCCGGTGGAAATATCACTCAACATTATCAAAGAATTGGGATGAAAGTAAATGAACCAGTTGAGGCACTTTTGATACGTAAGTTCTTATGAGACGTGCTGTTGTTTATTTTGTGAGAGCGTGGTCGCAGACTTAAAAACAGCTGGGTGACTTTGTCACACTTGCCTTGGTGGTGTGGTGCGAGTTAGTTAAATTTCATATGCTCTTAATCAGCACATCACCAATACATAAAATGTTACTACTGCCTCAGAATTTAGGGGAGGTTCTATACATCTGTTTTGAAATAAAGATGGAGATGACTTAGGATAATTATAAGTTGTAGAAAAATTATGGCTCCTAAAACTATGAATTTTCATCATTGTATACCCAAACAACCCACATTAAACTGATGTGAAAACGAGAAAAAACTGACATTGAAATTATAAAAGCAGGAATATTGGCAATTGAAATCCATTATAAATAAAACTGTCATTGATAATGAACGAAATGCTGTTTCTGAGGATGAGGACTTTGTGGCCCCCACGCGGGCACGTTACTGAGCTTTGCAGCTTTGCACCGGAGCCCCATTTCTTGGTACTGAATTAGACCTCTATACAGTCTAGTGACACCCCAGGTTTAGGTTATAAATTATAAATCTTAGTGCCCCGTAATAATTCACCGCGTAGGTTACCATGGTCTAGCCCGTAGTTGTACTGAGAAAAGAAAGGCTATGGAATTTTGTCGGTTAAGTGCCAAAGAAAGGATTGGGTTTTGGGTCATCTCATAGCCCATGGTGAGGACTGTCTTTGGCCTCTACCGCACAGATAAGTTTGCATGTCAGATGTTGGCACTCTTGTGGGGTATTGAGTTCTTTTGAGTATCTGATTAAATCCATTTACGTTTTTGCTGGAGAAATGCATCTGTGCATGTGAACGTACCATTTCGTATATGATTTCACACTTCTCATGGGCTTCCTGAAGCCCATTCGTGAACCCTTGATTAAGAATGCCTGCTCAAGAGAGGAGCGTGAAGCGGCACTTCTTCCGTCTCCTCCTGGCATTCACTCAGGATCCTCACAGGTGTGGAAAACACACTGAGGGGGCCTGTGAAGGCCAGATGTCTCCCTTTTGCCTTCTTTGGTTCTGTCCATGATGGCCTTATCATGGACGCACTAGGACCCTCTGAGGATACCACCCCTACGACCACATTGCTCTGGGGCAACTCCCAAGCTTGTTGTCCTCCCCCAGCAAGGGCAGGAACGTGGAGAAGCTGTGTGCTGGGCCTTTACTTTCATTATTGGTAACAATGTTTTCATTTTATTAGCTTTATCCTCCAATTTTTTATCTTCCACAGGTCGTGTATGTTTTGAGAACAGTGTGAGGTTTATTCTGCTAATGGAAATTTACAGAAGTACCAGTTTGAATGATTGAGAAATCTAAGTTAAAGAACTCTTGAATAGAAATGTCGCTGTTCAGCACATTGATCGATTCTCACATCTGAAGCCAGCTGTGTATTCTTGGTGTGTGTGCATTCAACTCAGGTGTGACCTAGTGTCTTTTATATGTCCCTGGATTTAAATGTGCTAATTTTGTTATGATTTTTGTGTCTACGTTTATAAAAGCCACTAATAGTTCATTTCTGGCACATCCTTGACAGATCTTACTACCAAGATTATACTGGTCTCATAAAACGAGTGGGGAATGTTCCCTGTTTTTTGTTCGCTGGAACGCTGTGTGTAAGATTTGTGCTTTTCCTTTATTCAGCCAGTGCTTTCACATGCTGCTTCCTTTTATAGCCGCTCTTTTTTGCTACATATTCTTTCTCTACAAGAGCACAGTTCTTCTGGAATGTGTCCCTTAGGATTAACTGTCTCAGGTATGATTTGTGTGAAAACGTCTTGATTCTTATTGTGGAAAGACTGTTGTTAGGTGGGGAGTTTGTTTTCCTGTCTGCACGTTGAAGATCTCGTCCTGCTCGACTACCTGGTTTCTTCCCTGGACCCTGAGCATCTGCTCTCAGCCTGACTTTCCCCCTGTGCTCCCACGTCATTTCTCTGTGCTATGTCTGGGTTCATGCTTATTTGTATTTAGTCTGCTGCAAGTTAGTTGGCCGAATCTGTTTCTGTGAGAGCTCCCATGCTTTTGGTATTTTCTGTCTCTTGTGTATCTCTGCGCTGCTTGCTGGGTTATTGCTTCAGTTCTGCTGCCCAGTTTGGCCATTTTCTCTTTAGCTGTGTCTAATATGCTGCTAAAACCTGTCCACTGAGCTTTTAACGTTAGTCATTATAGCTATTATTTCTGGAGGGTCTCTCTGCTTCCCTGCCCCGCCAAGTCCAGTTGGTCATTCTTAGTTTACCTGTTTCCCAACTGTTTGTATCTCCTTAAGCAGTTGTTTGCTGTTTGTAAATGGTGTGTTTGACTTTTCCAGCATGCTCAAGGCTGTTTTCCGAGCTGTATCCCCTGCTCTCAGGCCATCGGCTTTTCATCCCCCATTGTTGCTACTAATTCTTAGGACTAATAAAGCACTTCAAATGGCAGCTACTGGCAAAAATTAGGAAGAAGGCTTCTTTGCTGTAGCACCCTCTAGTTGATCACTTTCTCCTGACCTGTACTTTACTTGCCATGAGCATATCATGCCTCTGTACTTCCTGAAATATTTACTGTCTCGAAACAGTGAAATCTCATCAGTTGACCATAGTTGTAACTGCACACCCATGTAATAGTATTGGCTTTATGCCCCTGCAACGTAGAGAAGGAGAGTACTTAGTTTTTGGCAGAGCAGAGCCCCAGTTTCCACAGTCTAATTAAATTATAATGATAAATATCACTTTAAAAGGAAACACAATTGCTTCATTTAATCAATATGATTATTACTGGCAAAGCAAATCCATCAAGTACTGTGAATGATAAATGTGTTTTAATACAACTTGCAGTGTACTTGCTGTTGGTACAAGGCGTGTGAAATCCTCAGTGGTCCCTCTTTTCATAGCATTGCTGTGGCACTGGAATTTCCCTTTGTTAGGAGATAGTGAGCTATAAACCCATTGTGGAAGCCCCTTCAACTTGACGAATTTGGAGTCATGCTATTTTCAGAAGAGGATTTCCTGCAACTAGGAGCAGTCACCCAGAGAAAGCTCTGGAAAGGTGGTGGTGCTGGGGTTGAAGCTGAGCTGCCAGCCCCTGGCATATCAGTGGGCGGAGGTGGGAGACGTGCAGAGCTGCCTATCCCACAGTACTTCCCTTTCCCCATCCACCCTTTTGGGTGGCTCACTCCTGACCAGTTTCACAGGATGGCTCAAGGCAAATGGAGAAAATGGCGCAGGGTTGAAACTCTTGGCCCTAGCTTGTGAGCTTGCTTCTTAGCACATCCAACCACGATCTCCTTGAACATAGTCTCCTCAGTCTCTCTTTTTTTGTGTGAGGAATATAAAGTTTCTAGTTGCCTTTTTGCATAATCTCATAACTCTTCTGCACCTGTGGTTCCTTAGCTCTTATCTGAGACCGTGGCAGACAGTTAGCTGGTTGCAGTGGTTGGTTAGTTGTTTCATGTGGTTGATCATACAGCAGCTACTTGGTCCCATTGTTATTGATAGTGCTGTGTAAATCCATTGTCATTGCTGGCATTTTTTTTTGTTTCATTGCCTAATTGTTTGTTTTCTAATACATTTGTATTATGAGATACCTTTCATAAAGGTGGACACATATATAAGAGAATAATTTTAATTGTATGTCCTTGTAACTCTCACCCAGGTTAAATAGACATTGTGTACCTCACAGTTTCCTTCATGCTCCTCCTTGATGATAACTCCCCCTCCTCCATATGACACATCTAATATATACTGTGTGTGTGTGTGTGTGTGTGTGTGTGTGTGTGTGTGTGTGTATATATAAAATAATTATTATTATGAGACAGTGTTTTGCTCTGTGGTCCAGGCTGGAATGCAGTGGTGTGATCACAGCTCTCTGCAGCCTCAACTTCCCAGGCATAGGTGATCCTCCCACCACAGCTTCCAGAGCAGTTGGGATTATAGACATAAGCCACCACTCCTGGCTAATGTTTTTAAATTTTTGTAGAGATGGTGTCTCCCTGTGTAGCCCAGGCTGTTCTTGAACTCCTGGGCTCAAGCGATCCTCCCACCTCTGTCTCCCAAAGTGCTGGCTGGGCTTACAGGTGTGAGCCATCGTGCTGGCCTTTTTGTTTGTTTTTGAGACAGGGTCTCACTCTGTCCCTCAGGCTGGAGTGCAGTGGCAGGATTGTGGCTTACTGCAGCCTTGAACTCCCAGGCTCAAGCAGTCCTTACGCCTTAACCTGCTTAGTAGCTGGGACCACAGGCACACACCACCGTGCCTCGTTGATTTTTTATTTTTTGTAGAGTTAGGGTCTCCATGTGTTGCCTAGGCTGATCTTGAACTCCTGGCCTCAAGTGATCCTCCTGCCTTGGTCTCCCAGAGTGCTGGGATTATAAGTGTGAGCCACTGTGTTTGGTGATAGCCTGTATTTTGAAATAATACTGTCCTTTTCTTTTTAATTTTACCATGTAAGAATGCATCCCCAATCAATGTAGTTCAGTTTTGCCTGTGATGGAACTTTATCCAAGGGGAGTCATCAATATATTCTTTTGTGTTTCTCCTGATTTATTAATGAGGTAGATTACCTAAATTGATTTTCATACATTAAATCATGTTTGCATTCCCATCATAAATTCAATTTAATCATGATTGATCACTTTAAAAAATATTATTGGATTGAGTGTGATCACATTTTGTATAGGATGTTTATGTCTGCATTTGTAAGATTGACTTACTGCTTTCTTCTTATCTTCCTCACGGAAGTGTCTTGTTGAATGTTGGATTCACTTTCTAGAGAAGCCATCTAGGTGTGGAGTGTTCTTTCTAGGATGATTTTTGTTTACTGACTATAATCCATCCCTCCCTCCCTCCATTCCTTCCTTCCTTCCCTCCCTCTTCTTCTCTTTTCCTTTTCTTGAGACAAGGTCTCACTCTGTCTCCCAGGCTGTAGAGTGTGATGGTGCAATTTCGGCTCACTGCAGCCTCTGCCTCCTGGGCTCAAACGATCCTCCTGCCTCAGCCTTCTGAGTAGCTGTGACTACAGGTGCACGCCACCACACCTGGCTAATTTTCTTTATTTTTTTGTAGAGACAGGTGTCACTATGTTGCCAGGACTGATCTTGAGTTCCTGGGCTCAAGCAATCTGCCTGCCTCGGCCTCCCAAAGTGCTGGGATTCCATGCACGAGCCACTGCACCTGGCTTCTAATTCTTTAATGTTTGTGGTTTTGTCAGATTTTCTATTTCCTCCTGAGTCAATAAGGAGGAAATAAGTTGTATTTCTTTTCTTTTTAAATGGTGATTTTTGTGTGTGTGACAGGGTCTCACTCTGGTTGCCCAGGCTGGAGTGCAGTGGTACAATCTCAACTCACTGCAGCCTCGACCACTCAGGCTCAGGTGATTTCTCACACCTCAGGCTCTGAAGTAGCTGGGACGACAGGTGCATGTTACCACGCCTGGCTGATCTTTGTATTTTTAGGACAGATGGTTTTGCTATGTTGCTCAGGCTTGTCTTGAGCTCCTGGGCTCCAGTGATCCACCTGCCTCAGCCTCCCAGAGTGCTGGGATTACAGGCGTGAGCCACCGCACCCAGCCTAATAAGTTGTATTTCTCTTGGAGTTTCTTTATTTAACCTAAGCTTACGAGCTTTTTGGAATAAAATTTATAAAGCCTCTTATTACATTTTTAGTGTTGTCAGAGTTTAAGTGATAATTCCATTTTGATTTCTCTTGCCGCCTGATGACTCACTCCCAATTTAGTGGCATAAAACAACAATCACTTTGTAATGCGCAGCCAGGTAGCCTGAGTGTCTGGAGCTCTGGTTTTGGCTGTTGGCTGGCTTTCTTGGTTCTTCTCAATGTCCTGTCTGAGAAGGCTTCCTCAGTGAGGACACTGAAGAAGCCTTCTCAGACATCTTTCTCTGACTAGACATCTTTCTCTGCATGTGGCCCCTGTGATCTCTTCAGAGCATCTGAGCTGGCTCCCCAGAGACAGTATTCCAAGAAACAGGAAGTGGAAGCAGACATCCTCTTCAGGTGCGCGTCTGGACTTGGCAGTACCACATCCACTGCATTCGATGAGCCAGAGCAGTCACCCGCCTGCTTGGACTCACTGGGGGCGAGTGAGATCTTCCCACACAAGGACAGGAGAGTCACAGCATTGTGGCCATCAGGCCTTCCCGCCCTCTGATTCAATTCCAAGGCTGGTTAATTTTGGGCTTTTCCTCTTGTGTTCCCTCTCTGTGTTTCCATGAGTCTTGCCAGAGATCACTGGTTCACTGCCTTGTCTTTTCAAAGAACCAATGTTTATCTTTGTGTACCTGCCATTATGTGTAATAAATACAGGTTGAATTTCTTACTAGTTCCCTTTTTCTCTTTTCTTTGAGCTTACTTTGTTCTTCTTTCCCTGACTTGTTCAGGTAGGCACTCTTTAATTTTTTTACTTCTATTCTAGTTTGAGCACCGAGCTATAAGTGTCCCTCTGATGTACTGCTTGATCTGTGTGCCACACAGTTCCGTACATAATCTTTTCTAGTTTTAAGTTCTAAATATTTTCTGTTTTCTGCTGTGATTATTTTCTTCCGTAGAAGTGTATTGCTTAACTCTCAAACATATGGAGACTTTCTAGTTATACTTGGGTTATTAATTTCTAGGCTCATTGTATTGTGATCAGAGGATGAGCTCTGTCTGATTTCAGCCACTTGAAATATGTTGAGATTTTCTTTATGACTGGGATGTGGTCTATATTTAGAAGTGGCTCATGTGTCCTTGAGGAACTGATGTATGATGCACGTTAGGAGCAGTGTCTTGCTTGTGACCGCCATGCAGCTTGTTAATTGTGTTGTGCAGATCTTCCATCTCTCCTCTGTTTTGTTTTTTTCAGCTGCTGTCTCTGTCACCTGCTCCTCTCCACTCCCTCCATGACAAAGAGACTCCGGTGTTTTTGACCATCTTTTGTTGTGCCCCTACTGTGATCTTAGTCACGGGGCCAAGCACTCTACATCTGTTCCTCCATTTAATCCTCACGGCACCATCTGTGGCGGGTGTTCCTTGTGTCCTCATCCTGTCCTCATAGGAGCAAGCCTGGAAGGGGCTGAGTCACTGTTCAAGTCACACGGCTGCAAGGCTGCGGTCTAGGGTGGTGGCCTGGACCCCTCTTTCCTGGAAGCCATGCTTCTCCTGAAACCCCTTGCAATACCCCTGGCAAGTATGGCAGTTTTACCTCAGTTGGTATAAGTATGCTCAAATTAGAGGCAACCATTCTCGCACTTGACATTTACACTTTGCAGCTTCCAGAACCTGCCCTGCATATCACCTGCTCCCTCCCCAGAGTGGTTGGGCTTCCCATGCAGTTTCCCATTCTGCAGACGGCCCAGTTAGGTCGGATTTCTTGGCCAGGCTTGCAGAGTTGGTGGGACGTGATGTGGGCACTAGAAGAACCCAGTTCTGTAAATCTTGGTTTCATGCCCTTTCTGCTGTGTTTTTCTTCCTCTGTTTAGGCGGTGGACTTTTTGGTGTGTAAAGCTTCTAGAATGGATTTTACTTCTTTGTGGCTCTTTGGATTGAGAGAGGGGCTAGGTGCCATCTCCAGAGAAGCTTGCTTGGCTCATGCTCACTGGGGGGCCTTGCTCTCTGCCCACTGGGGAGGGGCTGTGGTGGAGCTTGATTTGGATTGAGTGGAGGCAGCGCTAAAGGTCAGAGGCCAACGTCCTTGCGCTTCTTGACACTCTTCACCCAGGCATGCTGATTGGGACCGCTGTGGAGGGTGATTTGGGAACTTGAATCTGGTGTGGTGATGATGGGGGTCATTGACAGTGGGGACAGTTCTGGACATGTGGTCCTCATTCTCTGTGCTGGACAAGATGACTCTGTGACCTATAATTCCAGGCTGATAGAGCATCTTCAGTGACAGCCCATTTGACTTGGTGGTGCTAGTGCAGGACACAGGTGAGCCTGTCTCTGTGTCTTAGGTCTGTCCCAGCAGACGAGCTGACCTGTGTTCTAGATGAACATCAACTGGCCACAGGTGGGAGGTTTAGAAGGTAGCGTCCAATCTCCTCTGAGGACAGTCGCAGCAGCGACCGGGGCAACAGGAACGCATTGTGATGGCCTGGCCAAGTCTGCATAGCGAGAGCCGAGCCACTTTCACGCGCACCTCATCCTCCACACTTCACCTCCTTCCTCCAGGTTCCCACTCAGAATCCCACTCACCCCTGGAGAAACCAGGGAGTGGTGAAACCCATTGCAGACTTCCCCTTCTTTTGGATATCAGTTTGCTTTTCAAGAAGAAAATTTTAATACTCCATAGTGAGGTTTTGTAAGTATATTAGCATGTTGAGATATTTTCTCTAATGGCTTGCTGGATAAAACGCTTTCACACAGAGCAGAAATGAGATGGAAATACTGTTTCACAGCCTCTGCTTCAGAAGCAGACGGTGGCCTGTAGCTTCCAAACCTGGGCAGAGCAAGTGCAGGGATGGTGCGTCTCTGTACCTGGACTCACATTCACATGCGTGCATTGTAGGGGCGTTTGCATATTTAATTGTGAAAAAGGATGAGTACATGTGAGATTCTGCCTGAGGCTCCACTCCTCAGTGTGTGGCCTGATGCCACCTGATGCTGAGATGTTGGACCGGCAACGATCTGGCTCCGTCTGTCGTGTGTGCCTCTCCCTGCTGCAGGCAGATGGAAGGAGACGTGATGGATTGCGCGTATCCCCTTTACTGATTCAGAAGAATACATTTAAAATAACTTTAATTTGTATTTAGGAGACTTTTAATGGAGAGTATTTATTGTTGTAGAGTTCACTTCTGAAATGGTGACAAAGCTTTTGATACTGAATCAAACAAGTGTGAAGTAATTGAATCTCTCTGTTATGCAGAGTGGAGTCTTTCAAGCTATCATGGAGAGCTTAAGGGGCGACTGAAGGAGATTGATGCTGGCCAGGTGCAGAGTTCTAGTTACTTCAGTCCTGCTGAGATAGCCTCTCAGTCCACTCGCACTGAAGGAAGCTGCCTTGGGATCAGAGCAGACATAAAGCTACACAAATTTCAAGGTGAGTAAAAACCTGTAAAGATCTGATAAAATCTGACTAGTAGGAATGCCTTTTTCTTGATATAAACTGCTTAATTAAGCCTTTTGGCTTGCCTTTGAAAGATGCCTTATTGAGTACTTCCCAGCACAGATGATCCGTTACTGTTGGTTCATTTCTAATTTTACTGCAGCCTTAGCTCACCCATGAGTCGCTCCTGCTGGTTTTGGGGCGGCGCCTGCTGCCCTCCGGTGGCGTGTGCGGCACCTGCTGCCCTCTTCGGGGTCAGTTCACCATTTATTGAGTCAGTGCTTCATGCCAGGCACTAGACTTGGTGAAAGCCTTTTACCATCAATTATTATTTTCTTAGGAGCAATTAAAAGAAAATTTTCCTGTAATCCCAGCATGTTGGGAGACTGAGGCAGGCAGGTTACTTGAGGCCAGGAGTTCGAGACCAGCCTGGCCAACATGACAAAACCCTGTCTCTACGAAAAATTAGCCGGGTGTGATGGTGCACGCTTGTAGTCCCAACCTCGGGAGACTGAGGCAGGAGAATTGCTTGAACCCGGGAGGTGGAGGCTACAGTGAGCTGAGATCACGCCATTGCATTCCAGCCTGGGTGACAGAGCAAGACTCTTTCTCAAAATAATAATAATAATAATAATAATAGCAAAAAAGAAAATTTCTTTAGTACTTGTTTTTGGTGACTATCCCATGATTCAGCATCTGCTTTTGAGAGAAGCTGTGACAAATACTAAAATCCCAGTAAAATTAGTATGGTGTCAGATTAATTTATTTATGAGCAGTTGAGTGACTAACTCAGGAAGTCCAGTTGTACATTTCCAAGGAAGCTTGTTCACGGATTCAGATGCGATGAGGGGAAGGTGAAAGTGTCAAAGGGCTGCTGCTGGCTTGAAGAACGCAGGTGTGCTCCCGTGTTCATTTGCTCTGTGGATATTGATGAGCGCCCAATGGGCCTCAGGTGCCCTCTGGGCATGGCAGGGACCAGGAGCTGGCTTGGCAGCTCTCATGTGAGCCGCTCACTAGACATGGAGGGAGGGGACAGATGTGTTCCCACCTGGGCGTTCTGGAGGGCACGCAGAGCCGTGGGGAGGGAGCGGTCACCAGGGCGCGAGTGTGGACAGATGGGAGTGACTGGGAGCCTACAGGGGACATTCTCTTTGGGGAGTAGAGACATGCCCATGTCTGACTACTGGGTTTTGAGTTTGTGCCAGCAAAGATCCTGCTTGCCATTTCTGTCTGTAAGTGTCAGGAATTTCAGGTAACTGGTTCCCTAGTGAGACCTTTAAAGAAGGTTTTATCTTCAACTGATGCTTTTTTTTGGGGGTACACAGGCAGTCCAAGTCTGGGAAGGTCAAAATCAGGTCACCTTTACTGTGGCTTGTGCCGGTGGGATGGAATTTTATTTTCAGCCGTAGCGCTTCTTTTGGCTTAATTGGTGATAGGAAATCAACTTCTCTGTAACCAGAGGTTATTGAAAGAATGAGGAGTCCAGAGTTGGAATGAGTCTGAAAGAGACATTGTGGTTTAATATTGCTAAGTTAAGTGTTGATTTGTGATTACCTATTTTTAACATGCCACAGAAGTAAAGCATTGCATTAATTATGCCATATATGTGAAATAGCAAGTATTTTTATATAACGTAACTGTGCATTGGAGAAATGAATTATTTATAATCCTTTGCACCAATAAATTGTTCTTAAAAGCATAGAAAAAATAATCAGGCCAGAAGGAGATATCTAAAGCATGTGCTGAGAAAGCAAAACTGAAGAGCTGGAATTTATAAAATATTACGACATGATGAGTCACATCTCCTCCTCCTGATTCTGTGTTACTAAATGTTAGCTACGAATAGAAATCGTGTATTTCCTTTTTTTCATAAAATAAGAGCTAATTTCGGCAGCAAACAGTTTGATGTGTTATTCTTTTCCCTTTTCAGGGTGGTTTAAATAAAAATAAATAAACATGAAAGATTTTGGCTGGAAAATCTTTGGAAGCACGGCCATCCTCAGCCTCACTGCACTGTCTGGTTTCCCTCTGCGCCTCCCTCCCTGGTCCTGCCTCAGTGCTGTCTGCGCAGTGTAGCCACAGGTCGCACTGTAGGTAGGTGTGGGGTGTTATTTTTAGTTTCAGGCAGACTCACTGTTTTTGCCTTTCTTTTTTTTTTTTTTGAGGCGCCATTCTCCTGCCTCAGCCTCCGGAGTAGCTGGGACTACAGGCGCCCGCCACCTCGCCCGGCTAGTTTTTTGTATTTTTAGTAGAGATGGGGTTTCACCGTGTTAGCCAGGATGGTCTCGATCTCCTGACCTCGTGATCCACCCGTCTCGGCCTCCCAAAGTGCTGGGATTACAGACCTGTTTTTGCCTTTCTTTTTGCTTGGAAAGACTGAAGTTATTTCTTGTGTTTTTATACATGAGATTATCTTCTGAGGCTGGAACACCTTGGGGGGATACACTAGGTAGAATTTCTATAGCAATTGCCCTGCTCAAGGGGAATTGCTGGGGAGGGCTTCAGGAAACCTTGACTCTTGTTTAAACTTGGAAAACTTTCTTAGTCTTTCTCATTGCCACCACACGCCACATCTTCTTTTGTAACAAATATTTATTAACTCATCTTTTTATTTTAAAATTAAGTTCATAGAAGATATTACCTTATATAATTATAGCCATGCCCAAATGTAATATAAAGATAAATTGAAGATACATAATAAAATACTTTTCTGTGCCACTGAGTGAACATTTAGGCACTGCTGCTTTCCCTTGGACCACTGAGTGGAGTGGGCCTGTCAGTGCAGGCAGATACGGGGTACCGAGCTGGTGACCTGAAAACCATAAGCAATAGAGCTGAGTGGCGTTACTTTCTGAAACGGTGAACCCTGAAGGAAGCAGTGTTCGGTCTTCCCTGTCTCTAGATAGTCTCTGCGTTTCTGGAACATTGAGTATATGTTAGAAGTATAGAAAAACACATTGTGTGAATCCAAAACTCAGCTGGGCCTGGGCTTAGAGAATTATGAACAGCCTTTCCAACTGCATGGAAGTCCTTTTGTGCAGGACCATTGTTTGTTTCCGGGATGGCCCTGCTCCCTCCAGGAGGTTTAGGAGTGCCCATATCACTGTGATGCCTAAGCCACTTCTCATGTTGCTACCTGTTGCTACCACTGGGCATCGCTGCCTCCTGCTCTGTGCACAGTGTGGTGTGGCCGCCTGACCGACTGGTCAGGAACTAGAGTTCTCTTGAAGCCTTGACTGAAAGGAGAAGTGAGGAGGGGCATGGAGCCCAGTGCCAAGAGGCAGCTGCATCTTTAGGGGCTGGCGCTTTTCACGGGGGCTCTTGGGGCCAGAAGGAGGGAGCCGTCATTCAAGGCTTACACAGTGTGGAGGTGCCCTCCCTGGGGTGTCCTGTGTGCTGACCTCTGTCCTGGTGCCTGGCGGCGTCTTGGTGCAGAGCTCCGTGAGCCTGTGCAGGGCTCTTCTCTGCGTGGAGGTTCTGGAGATGGGCAGTCCGGGTGGATGGTCAGGCCAGTAAGGGCCTTCGAATGAAGCACATTATTGTGAGGACACTAATTCTGGGTCCTCAGATATTGTGATAAAAACTTGACATTTTTCTTCCTTCAAAGTAATTTATTGACTGAAACAACCAACTGAGCAAAGGTGATGTTTTAGTATCTAAATATTTCAAAAGATTACTGACATAGAGTAAAAATTTGGCTAAGAATGAGAAGTCTCTGAATGTGCTTTTCTGGCGTGACCCCTGTCACCAGGAAGCTGTCTGTGTGGTGTTGGGCCTGATTGATTTGCATCCGCTCAGAGGTGCTCAGGCACGTGGCGTCCCATTGGAAGGTCAGCAGAGGGGCAGGGGGAGAGCAGCTGGCCAGGTCAGAGGGTTCATTTCTGTCTGAAGCTTTGTGAGGAACTAAGATGGCTTTTCCAGTAGCCTCTGTTATTCCAGAGAGTTTTAAGATTGCTTTTATTTGTTCTTCTACGCTGGAACTAGGAAGCCAGACCCAAGAAATGTATCCACACCAGGTTTTGCCCATAGTCTTTAAAAATGTTGAACTTCTTTAACTTGAGGCCCTCACAATTTTCTGGGCCCCCATGAAGTATAGAACAGGGACCAGGCCTGCTCCCTGGTGGGGCTGGGTGGGCATTGGCTCCACAGGGCACAGATCCTTCCTGTGGATGAGCTTAGGGGATGTGAGGTTCACTTTCAGATGTGACACTCCAAATGTGGGATTGGTGATACTTTTTTTTGTCCAGTTACATCCAGTTATAAAGGAGGACACATTCTTACTGAACCTATGCAATAAACTCCATTGTCAGGAAGAGTAAAGTGTCTTAGCATGAGTATTCTTGAATTCTGAAAGTTCAGGAGAGTAAGATGTCGCCTAAACTGTTTTATTTCAGCTTTGAAAGCAGAGAGCAGAGTCTACTGGATTTAGGGCTAGAGATAGACGAAGAAGAAAGAAAAGGGGCTTCCTTGTGCGCACATGAGAAAATACACCATTAAAGAGAGTACTAACAATATTCCAAAGCCACAATCAGCGTTTCCGTGCCAGCTCCTCCAGTCCTGCTTCCTGTCTGCTGGGTGGTGGCTCATCTGTCAAGTTTTCATAGTCATGTGCTTCTGGGTGCAAAGCCATGGTAAGCCCAGCTCATTTCCCTGGTGGAATCAGACAGTTGTCGAAGGGGTGTCAGCCTCTGTTCAGAAGCCTGAGCCCCTGATTCTGTTCCTTGAAGCGTCAGTAGTTAAGGTGCCTGTATTGAGCAGGGGCTGCCGTCGCATCTGACTGAGGGTGCTCCTCAAGCCCACTGGCTCTTGGCAGAGCTCAGTTCCTTGTGGCCATAGGCCTGTGGCGCTTGGCTCCTGGAGGCTGCTCATCGCCCCTGCCCGGTGGCCCTCTTCCCAGCATGGCAGTTTGCCTCCCAAGGCGTCTGCGCGAGGGTCTCCCCTCTTCCTTTCCTCTCTGACTTCTCCCATCCTTCAGGGGTTTACCTGATCAGGCCTGGCCCATCCAGGAAAATCTCCCTTTTGATGAACTCAGTCAGCTGATGAGATGCCTTAATTGCATCTGTAAAATCCCTTCACCTTTGCCTTATGCAACACTATATCCCCTCATGTTCACAGTTCCTCCCACCTGCAAGGCAGGGGAGTGTACAAGGTGTGTACCCCAGGGGCAGGATGCTAACACTATACTGACTGAGAAAAGAATTTGTCATACCTGTGCCTGACAGGTGTGTACCTGAAAGAGGTGTGTGCCCGACGGTGTATGCACCTGATGGGTGTATGCCCGACAGTGGTGTGTGTGCCTGACAGGAGTGAGTGTGTCTGACATGGGGGTGTGAGCGCCCGGCAGGGGTATGTGCACTCGGGGTGTTGTGCGCCTGCCATGGGTATGTGCACCTGGCAGAGGTATGTGTGCCCAGCAGAGGCATATGCCTAACAGAGGCCTGGCTTAGTGTTCAGGGTCCACAGTACATGAAGAATCCTACAGATCCCCATGGACAAGGCAGTACAGTGGAATTTGGGGCAAAAGACTTGCACAGATATATATATATATATTTCACAAAAGATGAAGTTGAAATGGCCAGTGAGCACACGCTCATTCATCCAGTGAGCATTGAGGACCCCCTAGAGGCCAGGCCCATGAGTGGTGAAGATCCCAAGGATGAAGACGCCTTGCCATCTAGGTCAGTGGGTGACGGCAGTCGTGGTCAGGCGCAGCCAGCACCACATCCCTGGCTGCTGCTGACAGCTGGGTGAGTCCTGCCAGTCAGCAGGACCACCATGTGACACCCACCTGTCAGCAGGACCACCGTGTGACGCCCACCTGTCAGCAGGACCACCGTGTGACACCCACCAGTCAGCAGGACCATTGTGTGACACCCACCAGTCAGCAGGACCACCGTGTGACACCCACCTGTCAGCAGGACCACCGTGTGACGCCCGCCTGTCAGCAGGACCATTGTGTGACACCCACCAGTCAGCAGGACCACCGTGTGAC
>NW_012117154.1:8844641-8864998 GCF_000951035.1 Colobus angolensis palliatus
GTCAGCAGGACCATTGTGTGACGCCCACCAGTCAGCAGGACCACCGTGTGACACCCACCTGTCAGCAGGACCACCGTGTGACACCCACCAGTCAGCAGGACCACCGTGTGACGCCCGCCTGTCAGTGCACACAGATACGGGGTCCTGAGTTGGTGACCTCAAAACCGTAAGCGATAGATGGACAGAGTAGCCCCTAATGAAGCGGAAAGACTGGAAGAGACAGGACCTAATTTAGGTCGAAAAGCAAAGTGAGGCCTCAGAAGATGAAGGCAGAGTGCGAGAAAGGCTTTCCAGAACTGACAAGCCTGCTATCCACATTTCAAAATGTATTAGAGAAATTGGAAAAAAACATGCCGAGTGTGGAATGTCAGCAGAAAGGTGTGGCCACGGTCAGGAGGCCCTCCGTGTGTCCTGTGGTCCTGGACTGCAGGTGGGCCCGGTGGAGACTTGCTGCCCCTCCCCCTCCCTGGTGGGTCCTCTGTGATGGGGTGGGTGAAGCTGAATGTTGTCCTGAAAATCTGACCCTGCACAGCCCCTTCCAAAGACCCTTCTAATTTTAGAGGCCACCAGCAGCCACGGGACTAGGCAGCATCAGAGCAGGGACACAGGGCGAGTTCTGCGCGCCTGTGTTCATCCTGGGATGGCCCCGGGCCTGTGGGAGTAGGAGGGATCAGAGGGATCAGAGGGAGGGAGGAAAACCAGGGGAAGGAGTGGAGGACCATGCACTCCCTCCCCTGCTTGGTGGTTGGCTGCCGTGAGGACTCGCTCTCTTAGGACAAGTCCACTGGTCTCTGAGCTCTGGTTCTGGCCTCCTGTCAGGTGCCCTGCTTTCCAGTCTTCCAGCAAGCTCTACATAGTGGGCAGAGAGACCTTGCTCTTAAAACCAGGGGGGCCGTTAGCACTGTTCCTCAGACCTGGGGCCTCAGCCTAAGCTGAGATGACAGGGAAAAACTGCAGATACACCAGACTTAGGGAAAATAACATCAAGTGGTGCAATTAAGTGGAGCTGCTACTTGTGAAGTGAGCTGTGGAGTCATGGTGTTTGCTATTCCTGGCACCACGTTTCAGAACCTGTAGCAGTGCTCAAGAGAGAGTCATTCCTTTAACAACAGACATGTACTGAGCCCCTGTGGGGAGGCACTGACCGAGGCCTGGGGACAAATGTGGGGACAGACCAGTCCTGTGGTGACAGCAGAGCTGCCCCGCCAGCCAGCGACTGCTGGGAGAGCAGGGGTGTTCCTGAACCCAGAGGAGGTACCCGGCCGCTCTCCCCCAGGTCGCTTGGTGGGTGCGCTGCAGGGAGAAGCCCGCCCCAGCTGGTGTCCACAGGGGCCAGGGACGCTGGTAGGTGTGGAGCAAGGGAGTTTGTGACTGGGATTGTTTTCCACTTAAAACATAAGAAATAGTCTGTGTAAAGCTTGGTTTAAACAGCATCAAGTTAAATAAATTCCTAAGAAGTGGTTGGATTCCCAGTTTATATGTGACTTTTAAGGTTCTGAAGAAGTACACAATTAACCACAGAAGTATGACTTGAATAGATAAGAATTTAACAAAATATACACTGTTGAGTGTAAAATCACAAAGATCTGAAGTTCTTAGAAATTGGTAATTTTCTTTTAGCTTTGTTGTGCTCTGAGCATGACTGAACCAAAAGTAATGAATCCAGATACCTTGAAGACTGGTGTGTGTGAGAGGAAAGAAGTGAGAAGATTCACATGTACATCCAGTACAATCTGAATTTACTTCTGTTCAGTGTTTCCCGAAGGCTTTTTCTACGTGGAGGGACTCGGAGTGACACAGCAGCTCCCTCTTGTGGACAGATTCCCCCATGTAAGGCACTGGAGGCCGAGGTTCCAGCCTGCAGCCCCTTGTGACCCTGGTATGTGGAGAGTTCTGAAAGGCTGATGACTCCTAACCCCCTTCTTAACTTATGCCTGCCCATGCTGGTGGTGGGGATAGGGCTCTTGGCCATTCCTGCCCCCTGGCTGCCCTTCCTTGGTCTGAGGGTACATGAGTGGCACTTTGGGTGTGGCAGGAGCTTTATGCTTTAGTGACCCTAATGAGTGAAGGCCCATCAATCCAATGTAAAATAAAACATTTGAAGTCTCTGCAGAGGACGGCGTGAGGATGTCTGCATTCAGTGACAGAGGTCGGCCTCTGCATTGCCTCTGATTGAGGCACTGAGGGTTCAGATGCAGTCTCTGCCCGCTGTGTGTGAACGGCCTGGTGGGTGTGGAGGGGAGGAATCCTGTGATGATGGTGGCACTGTGAGGAAAGTGGGGATGGAAGGAGGTGTGCCCAGGAGGCAGGGCAGGAGAGTTCATGGATGTAGGGTTGCAGCAAGTCTGGAAAACTAGGTGTGTTTTCCAGGCAGATGGCATGGGAGGTGGGCGCCCTTCGCAGGAGGGGCTCAGGATATGACTCCAGAAGCCTGGTGAGCCAGAGAGTGGGGAGAGGCTGGGCCTGCTGGTGCCGAGAAAAGAGCAGATCTGTGCTTAATTTCAATTTCTATGGAAGTGATGCCCTCAAACTTAGAAGGGCTTTTGATGGGAAGCAATAGAGTATAGCTCTTGCCCTCCTCAGCAGCATCACTGATTTTTTAAAATGCATTTTAGATATTTGTATTTCTGTGTTAATTAGTATTAGGATTGGCTGTAAGTGACAGAGGTGCAACATAGTAGCAGCTTAACCGAGAGAAAGGGCTGCATCCTGCACTTGCTGTGGTTTGATTTATGAGCTTGAGACATTATCTGTGCACTGTTAGTTCACGTGGAGGAGGATTTCGCTCCCTGACATTTCTCCAACCTTCTTTTCCTGTATCATTGATTCTGGGTGAAAGTCACAGCATGACTCACAGTATCTTACACACCTTGGACGTATACACACACTTATTATGTCATTGGTAATCCAGAGGGAGGAGTTTGCTAGAGCTAGTTCCAAGTTCAGCCGTGTTAGGGCTCTGGGTCAGTATCATTGCAGTACAGCAGCAGCAGCTTTAGACATCACATCTATGTTTAAGGCAGGAACAACTGAGAAGGAGCAGGCAGTGGAGCTCTTGTCTGTTCGTTTTGTCAGAGGCATTGCCCCCAGCATATTTTCACTTGGCCAGAACTGTGTCTTTCTCCTTGGCCAGAATTGTTTTGTAGCCAGCTTTAGTCACAAAAGAGACTGAGAAAATGAGCCTTTCATTCTTGTGGCACACTTGGTAGAGGGGCATGGGAAAAGGGCTCGAGGATGAGCGCTGGGTCAGTTTACCAAGCTTGAAGCCATGCCCCTCTGCTGGTCATCCTAGAGACTGAGTGGCCCATGTGCTTTTGGCCTGTGGGCACTGGGCAGCCTCTCAGTTTCCTGCGTGGAAGGCAGCAGAAGCACTTATCTGACCCTCACCTCCTCGGTGGTGTCAGTTTGTCTGAGCTCTGTCAGTTTATTGTCTTCTTTTTTTTTGTTTTCTTTTTTTTAAAGACAGAATCTCGCTCTGTTGCCAGTCTGGAGTGCAGTGGCATAATCTTGGCTCACTGCAACCTCCACCTCTCGGATTCAAGCAGTTCTCCTGCCTCAGCCTCCTGAGTAGCTGAGACTACAGGCGTCCGCCACCACACCTGGCTAATTTTTGTAGTTTTTGTAGAGACGGAGTTTTGCTGTGTTGCCCAGGCTGATCTTGAACTCCTGGGCTCAGGTGATCCACCCACCTCAGCCTCCCACTGTGCTGGGATTACAGGCGTGAGTCACTGTGCCCAGCTTTGTTTGTTTTCTGTGTTACCAAAGTAGAAAACTTTTTCTGTTCTGTAACCTAGGTTCAATCAAAGTTCCAAATTCATACATGGCACTGACATTATTATGATGATTGCTGAAAGTCATGCCACAGTTTAATTTGCTTTGTACTTGGATTTGGTGTACTTGATTTTTTGGTTCCGTTTTCTCTTTTCCCATATTCTTGCCTGGCATGGAGTGGTAGAGCGGAGTGGGGAATGGAGTTGAGTTTGGATCCAGCAGTCGAGCAAGTGCCTCGATCCACGCTCCGCTTCCTCCTCTGTCGCGTGGGGCAGGGAAGGTGCCCATTGGGCGCGGCGAGCGTGGTGAGTGGTAGTGTGGGGCACTATGCGCCTGTGGGCCCTGAGAGTCAGCACTTCTGCCTCTCCGTGTCCTCTTGTTGAGAGGGACCACTGCCTTTCTTATGCTATCTGCAGCCTTTTCCAGCTTATTCATTCTGTTTCTTGGAACCCATTTAATTCATTCTTCTTGAAATACATGTATTTTCTTTTATTTCAAATTGAGACTTACCTTTCTTACAGAATTTGTTTTCTTCTGGAATTTCTGACTTTTTTTTAAACTGTATTTACTGAGGTAAAATGTACAGACAATAAAAGTTTTTTTGTTTTTTTTGTTTTTTTCTTCACAGAGTTTCACCCTTGATGCCCAGGCTGGATTGCAATGGTATGATCTCTGCTCACTGCAACCTCTGCCTTTCGGGCTCAAGCGATTCTCCTGTCTCAACCTCCTGAGTAGCTGGGATTACAGGCACCTGCCACCACGCCCAGCTAGTTTTTGTATTTTTAGTAGAGACAGGGTGTCACCATGTTGACAAGGCTGGTCTCGAACTCCTGACCTCAGGTGATCCACCCGCCTCGACCCAGCCAAAAGTCATTCTTCTAAAGTGTGCACTCTGATATATTCTGACAAATGTATGCCAGTGCCACACCACCAAGCAGTCGGGGTAGAGAACATTCTTCTTACCCTAAAAAGTTTCCTCTCACCCCATGCAGGTGTCCTACCCATCAGGGCCCAGGGCGACCTTTTCTGATGTTGCTGTCCTGTCAGATGGTTTGTATTCAGCAGAGCACCCGGACCAGGTGTGAGGTACAGGTCAGCCCCTGGCAGCCCATGCCTGGTAGCTTCCAGGTGGCTCCTGGCTTGGTTGCTCTGGCATGGAGCGTTGAGTGACCTCTGCAAAACAGCAGATGGTGCTGTAGGGCCGCTTCTAAGACTCAGTGGCGGAGGCTCAGTGGCATTCTGAGTGGTGTTCTGAGTGGTGGCCACTAGGACAAACCCCCTGTCTTTACACCGTCTGTGCGTGCGTGTGCGTGTGTGTGTGTGTTTGCATTCCCAATGTGCGTCCAGAAGCCCATTTCCTTCAGAGAACTTTCTGGTCCCTGGCTTTATTTTCACCATTTAGAGGATCCATGAGACAGTGAGATGGAATACTTACAGCTGGTTTAATTCAGTGAGTGATCTGAATTGTAAATAAAATTTTATCAAGTAATTTATAAATTTGATAAATTAAGTCTGTGGAAGGGGCTTATTGTGTTATGGAATGAGAAGTTTTGCACGTCTTTTGCAGTTCAAAAAACTGTGGCCGGCTGTGGTGGCTCAAGCCTATAATCCCAGAACTTTGGGAGGCTGAGACAGGAGGATTGCTGAAGCCCAGGAGTTTGAGACCAGCCTGGGTAACATGGTGAAACCCTGTCTGTACAAACAATAAAAGTAAAAATAAATTTTTTTATTTATTTTTAAAATATGTAAATTTTTACATATTTTACACCACTATAGGCGTGGTGGCACATGCCTATAGTCCCAGCTACTCAGGAGGCTGAGGTGGGAGAATTGCCTGATCCCAGGAGACGGGTGGCAATGAGCCGAGATTACGCCACTGCACTCCAGCCTGGGCGGCAGAGTGAGACCCTGTCTCAAAAAAAAAAAAAGAAAAAAAGTTGTTACTTTGCTTGTGTAGTATTTGTGTAACATAATTTTATAATTTTATGATTCTATTGTTTTAAGCTTAATATTCCAAATAGGTAATAATTATGTTAAAATCCAAAAAATTAGCCTATACTCTCTTGATCTAAATATGTAGTAACAGTTTTACAGAATATATTCCAAAGGATTGGCATTCTGTTTTATTTTTAATAGCCAATTATAGAAAACATTGTTTTTAAATAATGCCTAAGAATCTTTAAAGAAATACCTGTCAGTGTATATCCTCAGCCACCCTGGGCCACCTGGGCCACTCCGGGTCACCTTACCTACCCCTGGGTTACCTGAGCCACCCTTGGTCACTGTCTGTGGCTCCTTGCTTGCTTTAAGCCACGTTGTGCTACTGCAGCTAATTAAGGTCCCTCAAGTCAAGTGTCTCCTTTTTTTGGCTCCTGCCTTTTTGTGGTTTTTCAAATCGAACACCTGCTATACTAATTTGAGAAGTGTAGACTTTGATTTTTAACCCCAAGTTGCCTGGTAAAGTCACCTTTAAAGCCAGTGGAAAAGAATGTTGCGAGGAGACTGAAAGTTGTGCTTAGTCTGTTCTGTTTGAAACCATTCTCTTTCAGGAAACAGAAATGTGTTATTGTAAAGAAATATGTATATGTTATTTGACTTAATATTGTAAGGAATCTTGATAAAATAAACTCAAGTAGTTTTGTTTTTTCTTTTTTGTTTCTGAGACGGAGTCTTGCTCTGTCGCCCAGGCTGGAGTGCAGTAGTGCTATCTCGGCTCACTGCAAGCTCTGCCTCCCGGGTTCACCCCATTCTCCTGCCTCAGCCTCCCAAGTAGCTGGGACTACAGGCGCCGCCACCTCGCCCAAAGAATTTTCTGTATTTTTTTTATCAGTAGAGACGGGGTTTCACCATGTTAACCAGGATGGTCTCGATCTCCTGACCTCGTGATCTGCCCGCCTCGGCCTTCCAGAGTGCTGGGATTACAGGCGTGAGCCACCGCTCCCGGCTGTGTTTTTTCTTTAATTGGGCAGCATTGTAGCAGGGTGGAGTGTGGGTCCCCAGGTTGGAGAGCTCTGGGTTTGGAGTGGGTCCTAGTACATGGCCAGCATGTGACCTTGGTCAGCGACTCAGCCCAGCTGGCTGCCAGGCTCCTCCCCATGAGGTGGTGGGAGCCATGTGGGATCTGCCTACTGGGGGTGCAGCTGCTGCAGCCTAAGCAGCATCCTCACTTGGTACCCCATGAACTCAGGTGTGTCCTGGCTCTGTCATGTGTTTTGCAGAGGGGGCATCTGAGGAGCCCAGAAGGTAAGAAATTGCCTAAGGCCCTTGGCTAGTAGAAGAGGGAGCAGGGCTTTGACCAGGGGGACCAGCTCGTGACTCTGTGCTGGTTACTGCTTTGCTGAAACCATGGCCATGCTGCACAGCTGTGCAGGCTCCACCCACAAAGGCCAAAGCTCAGATGGCATCTATGATGCTTGTAAAACAGATAGCAGCCATGTCCAGGCCACTGCTCTGAAACCTCAGTTTCCTTTACTGAGATTTGATGACGTTTAAATGAGCAAATGCACGTGTAGTGATTGGCAGGTGGCCATCCCTCAACCGACTTTTCCTGTGCCCTCTGCTTTGGCAGGTGCCCTTCCTGGCTCCCTGCTTCTTCCTCTCCTAACCTCCTGGCACTATGCTCCTCACTCAGGAATTGCACCCAGCCTCACCTCTATGGGTGAGTCCCACACCTGTGTCTCCGGCCCACACCTTCCCCCTGCTTTCCAGACTCAGACCCCAAGGCCAGCAGCATCTTCTGTCAGGTGTCTGTAGACCTCCACAGCTTAAGACATCCAAATTCTCATTCCCTTGCTCTTGCCATAATCTTCCCATCTCAGCAGCTCTTTCCTTCCAGGCACTCAGGCTGAAGGCAGCCTATCCTTTCTCTTCTGTTCCACATGGCAGCCAGGAGGCCTGTGGGCAGTGCCTTCAGAACATGCCTCCTGTGCCCCTGTCCCCGACTCTGGCCTGAGTGTTCCTTTTAAAACTAGGTCAGAACTAGATTAAAGCCCGTGTTCAAGATGCTGCCACAGTCTCTTGCCACCATGTGACTGCCATGTCCTCACTGTGGCCCAGGAGGTCCCATGTGCAGAGTGGCCTCCATCTCCTCTCACTCTCTCGTAACTGTGCTGCTGTCAGTCTGGCTGCCTGGCTATTCCTGGGCGGTTTCAGGTGCTGCAGCTACCTAGAACCTTCCATCTTCCCTTCCAGAACACTCTTGCCAGTTGTCTTATGGCCACCTTCCTCACCACCTTGAAGTTTGTTGCAGTCTTTTCCAAAATGGCATAGCCACTACTGCCTTCCCACATCCAGCCATCTTCGTAGAATTACAGTCACTGTTGTCCATTGACACTTGATGGCATTTAATCTTTTATGACACCCATTGTCAGTTGTCTTTTTTTTTCCTTATTAGAACATAAGCTCCGAGAAAGCAGATGTTAACATCTTTTTGTTCACTGATGTATCTCAGGCATTTAGGATAGTACTGGCACATAGCAGATGCTCAGTAAATAGGTAGATGAATGAATATTTGCTACTTTTCTTATTAACATACATTTCTGAGGTACTTTAATATTATGTTAAGTCATGTTACAATTTCCCATGTGTTGATTTTATGTAAATAATGAGTAAATTACTCTCAAAGAGATTTTAGAATTCTAGTAAACTCATTTTTTTCCCTTCTTATAAGAGTAGAAAAATGCTTTTAAGAGTTTTCCTAAATTAATATTCTGGAAACATTAAATTTGAGAACTTTACTCTGAGGACATAGATAAAAATAAAATTAATTAGATACCAGGAATGTCAGATGCTAAATGGTGTATGGCTATTTGTGACATTCTCCTAGAATTAAACAGTTATTAACTTGCAAAGACATGGCAGCTGAAGTCAGAAATTGATGAACTTTTAAAGTTGGGAAAAAAGAGCTTTAAGGTATCTTATTACAATTGTAAACTGTCAGTTTAATCGTCATAGAAACCATACGTGATACAGTGAATCATTGCTATTCTGCTGTGAGTTTCTGGATTCTCATGAATCAGACATTCTATTTTTATGTTTCTCTTAAATAATCCTAAAGGTAGAAAAAAGAAATGGGAAGAAAAAGGAAGAGAACCATAGAGACGTTGTGAGGACATTACTTCAGCTCTCATAACTTCATGTGAAATGACTGCAAAATGAATTAATAAGCAGTAAGAGAGCCAGTGCCCCACTAGGGCACCTTTCTACTTGCTGGCACACAGATTTACCACAGTTAGGGCATGGCTTGTCTTGTCATGCCGGGAGAGTCTAAATTACTCTGACTTTCAAGAAACCAAAAAATATGCATTTTTGATGTTAGGAAGATTACTCTGCATTGGGCTGTGTCATTTGATGAGGAAAAAACCAAATGATCTCTTTATGAAAATGAAGGCAAAATATATGTAAATACCATTTTAATCTAACTTTTTATATGAATGCAGAACAAATATCAAACAGGATTATACAGTGTGATAGTCAGGAAACTAGCATGCTTTTGTGTTTCATAGACGAATCTAAAAGGATGTATTGTTAAACCAAGAAGGTCTTGAGAACTGTTCCGTCTCCTTTGTGCCCACAGAATTGTAGCATGTGGAGGTGACCAAGGAACCAGAACCCAAGAGGCCTCTGCCACTGAAAGGAGACTTTTATTACTTGCATTTCCTAGAGGAGGGGCACTCGCTCCAAGCAGGCCCACGGGCACAGTGGTGTCAGTCAAGGGGCAGAAAGGAGCCACAGGAAAGCCCAGGACAGAGCCTGAGTGGGGTTTCTGTGGGGAAGGCAGGGCAGGGCACCGGTGTAGGGCTGGCTAGTGTGAACAGTTCCAGTGGGCCTTAGGCTGTAGGAAAGATCACTAGCTGCCTGCTACCAGGCCCTTGGGTGATTTAGGGCAGGCGGGAAGTTAGCTAAGGGAGGTGAGTAGAGCCGACCACCCTCCTGGAACCCTGTGCTGTTCTAAGCCCTGGGAGGGCCAGTCTCTCCCTGTGTCTGTAAGGCCCACAAATGCCAGAGCATTAGGAATAAGAAAACGTACTTAATAGAATTGGTCCTGTGAGGACTGGATGCCTAACTGACAAATACAGAATCTGAGAAAGCACAGAACAACTGCCTTCATTGACAAGGTGGCGCGCAGAGCCCAAGATGGGCGCACAGCGGGAGGATGCCGGCAGGATCTCTCAGCAAGCTTACCATGGTATCTTTCACAATGTTAACTGTAATCCCAGATTAATTTTTAATGACAGCATATCTCTTGAGATTGTGCTTTTAGTGTATTTTCACTTAAAGTCATATCTCATTTAGTAGACCTGCCAGATTCCTGAAAAGTTACACACAAACCAGGTGACATGACTTTTGCCAGGCATGTTCACCACATTCTCACTGAGCCGTGGACTCCTCACTAGGAGCCTTTACGTATGGCCAGATAGCTGTTGTCACTGCCCGTGATGGGGTTACGGTTTCAGACTTACCTGATCCATTCTGCTGGGATTTTAAAGTATGGGTGTTGAGGTATACTTTGCAAGTTGTTTCTTGAATATACTTTTCTGAATTGTGGCTTACCGTACGTTTTGGTCTTTTAAGGTAAGGGTTACAATGGAGATGGGGAAATTATACTTTTCTCATTTCAAGGAAAACAATAATCATGCGTTATGTATCAGTTGGGAAACGGGATGATAGGAAGTTGCAAGGCAACCTGGTTTCCTCTGGACTGGGACTCTCCCAGGGCTGTGTCCTAGCAGAGCCGGCAGGACACAGAATACCACCAGCCTCCGTGGGAGTGGCCTGGCCTCTTGGCCACCTCTGTCCATGAATGTGGTTGGTGTGGGGGTAAACTAGAGAGACTAAAGCCCGCTATTGAGCTCAGCTTCCTGTAGAAACCAAATCAGATGAAAACCCTGACCCAGAGGGAGAAGGCAGAGAGTTGGACTTTTGAAAACGTGAGTGTGTCCAGCAACCAGGCAGCAACAGTCCTTGTTTTTACCCAACTTCTGTAAGCACTTTATTCCTCCAGAATAATTTCGTCATACAGAATCCAGAGTTCAGACAGCTCCTTACCATCTGTCTTTTCCTTTTATCTTGCCCTATGATTGGCTTGATCTGGACCTGCCTAAAACCATGACAGTATTAAGTACTTTCTCCTGGATAAAAATTCTGGCTGCTTCTCTAGAAGTTCTGGCTCTTCTCAAATTGTTTCTTCTTTGGTTCTGTCCATGTTAGGAGACCCCTGGGGCCTCGGCTGGAGACGCAATGCAGCTAGTCCGAGCAGCCACTGTGCTTGGGCCTGGCCAGCTCCTCCTCAGGGGCCACGGCACTGCTCACCTGGTGACTAGGTCTTCTTAGCCAGGTCTGTTCATGGCTCTGGTGTTTTTGAGCTTCTGGCTAGTCCTCAGTTTCTCAGACCTGGCTAATCACAGTGTGGAGTCATTTTTCATGACTGTGCACCTCACTCGTTTGATGCATGGCAAGGGAATAATTAAATTAATAAACCTACAGAAATTCCCCCTTACAGTTTTCAAATACAGTAAGTGAATTTCTACTATAAAATAGGTCAAAAGAGGTTTCATTGTTTCTTATTTGAAATAATTAAATAGCATTTATGTTTCCCTTTTGTGGTTTCTTGGTTCTAATCCTGTGGGTTGCTTTTGACTTCCTCTGTTGGAGATACACTGTGCATCCGTATTTAACAGGAGATCCCGAACTCCCAGCAGGGAGCTAAGCACAGATGTGTGCACAGATGCGGGCTTAGGTAAGGATTTCGTGCAAGGCGACTTGTAATGTGAAACTGTAAAACGTGCTACCTTAGACTGCAGAGGGAAGAGGATGATTTGATGTTTTCCACACGCCTCTTTTACCAAAATGGGTCGTCTTATCTGTCTCAGACCAGGCCTCCTAGGGGCACAGAACAACACAGCTGCAGTGAAGGAGGGGCTCCTGCAGCTGGACTGGCCCTAGAGCTGTGAGTCGTGCCCTGCGTGTTACTCAGCGCGTTCTGCAGTTGCCCTGGCCTTAGTCCCCCATCTCACTGTGATAGCCATACAGGTCAGCAACTGTGACCCTTCCTGGCTCCCACACTGCCCCCAGCACCTGTCTCTGTTTCTGCTCCCAGCATCCTCTCAGCTTCTCTTCTGAGCCCCATGCAGTGGTTCCTGCTCTACCACCACCACTTCTCCTCTGTCACCAAGAGAGGGCAAGAGTCTGTAGAGCTTGTGCCAACTCTCTGGTGAGGCTTCGTCGAGTGATGGGCAGGGCCTTGCGGTACAGCGCTCCTGAACTCACCACACCAGAGGCCTATCGGCGTCACTGTCAGAAATAGACGTCCTCCCCTCCCAGCCCCTGTCACAAGCTAAGCGTCTGTGACAACGGAGGCTCTGCTTCCTGGAAGAGCCTGCCCCAGACGTGGGGGCAGCCTTTGCAGACAGCTTCTGTCCCACCCACCTCCTCCTTGGTTTTAAAAACTCCTTTATGCCCTCAGGGACCTGCCTGTCGGTTCCTAAGCCCTCAGGACCATGACAGCCTCTGTGAGGGTACGAGCTGGGTAAAAGGAATTAAGGTGGAGTCACAGCTACCAGTGGCTGATTGCCAGTGGGTATCAGGCCGACCCTAAGTGCCCCACTGCTAGTTCACTGTCCCATGACAGCCCCAGTATTGTGAGCATTGAAGGAAAGAATCCGGACGGGCGGCGGAGGCTCCCACCTGATGACACCAAGGCTCCTGCCTTAGCACCAGGGCCTGGACTCCCCTTTGCTGTAATGCCATAAAGTATGTCAGGAAGGTTTGCCCATGACCTGGTGGAGAGAGGAGAGATGTGACAAAGTGACTCTGGCCTGTGTGTCCTGCCCACAGGGGAAGGTTAGAGGAATCGGTTTGTGAAAAATCAGGGCTCTGAGAGCACTGGAGCTGGTGCTGAGTTCTGCGGCAGTCGAGAAGTAGAGCAAATCTGAGCTCCCAGCTCCTCATGGGCATCACAGATGCATTTGCCAGCAGCTGGGCTCGGCTTTGCTCTAACATCCTTCAGTCCTCTGGAAGTGTTGTTTGTCTCTCCCTGGCTGCCCAGCGCAGCTCCCTGGCCTGGTGAGATCTCTGCATCATGCCTCCTCCCCAGCTTCTCTCTCCACCCATGCCACCATGGGAGAGTTTAGGCCGTCTCATCCCTTACTGGCCTGAGGTAGGGCTGTGACTGTCCCCTGTTCCCTCTCTCCTATCTTCCTTACCTGTCCCCACATAATCAGTCCGCCTTCCTTACTGCTGGATGCAAACCTGCAGACTCTCCATGGCTTTCTGGATGGAGTTCAAAGACATCACCTCAGCTTGAAAGGCCCTTTCACGTCTGGCCCTGCACAACTCAGACACCCGCACGTTCCTGGGTGCAACAACATGGGCCCCCGGGCAGCTTGCCATGATGCGTCGGCCTCTGCTGGCTCCTGATGTGGCCTCTGTTCCTGACTTAGGCCCCTGTTCCTCTCGGCAGGCTCCCCACTTGCCTTACTCTATTTCGGAAGCTCATCCTGACACCAGCTCTGTCCTTTGGAGCAGAAATCCATCGCAGCTGCACCATGCATGCTGATGAGTTGCTGGCCGTCTCCTTGTACGCAGCATCTGGGGGCACTCGGGTGGCCCTGCTGTCCCTGGGCCTGTCCCTGACACTGGCAGTGGTTAGGGCACCAGAGTTCAAATGGGGGCCACATATCATGTCTAAATCGTTCAGAGTTTTAAGTCAAGCCAGCGCACTATTGATACAATACGTTGTGTCGTCTTTGGCAAATACATCTTCAAGATGGAAAACATATGTGGAGAGCTATGGTTTTTATATGAATTAATGTTGGCAAAATATCAAAGACCACTGAATTTAACTGTTACTGTGCATATCTGGGTGTTCTGTTCAGATGCCACTCATGTTTGAATGAGTAACAGATCAAGACTTGATTGATAAATAGGTGCATATGTCTCCCATAACATTGATTATTTTGTTTTTGTTTCTGCAAATCACTAATTATGTTTTGTATTAAGCATATATATCAGATAATGCTTGTTCTATTAGTGTTCATGGCTTAATGCAGGGCCAGCACACGGCAGCCTACAGCCTGTTTTTGTGCAGCATTTACATTTTTTAAAGAGTTGTTAAAAAATAAAATAGTGCAACAGAGACATGTGGCCATGAAGTCTAAAGTACCTACTCTCTGGCCCTTTACAGAAAATGTTTGCTACCACTTGATCTAAAGGATTAAAAAATAAAGCATGTCATTGGGCCAGGTGTGGTGACTCACGCCTGTAATCCCAGCACTTTGGGAGGCCAAGGAGGGCAGATTACCTGAGGTCGGGAGTTCGAAACCAGCCTGACCAACATGGTGAAACCCCGTCTCTGCTAAAAATACAAAATAAATTAGCCAGACATGGTGGCGCACACTACTTGGGAGGCCAAGGCAGAAGAATTGCTTGAATCCAGGAGGCAGAGGCTGCAGTGAGCTGAGATCCCGGCACTGCACTCCAGCCTGGGCAACAGAGCAAAACTCTGTCTCAAACAAGCAAAAAACCAAAAATATCATTGAATTTGAAATATACAAAATTTGAATATGTTTCTATCAAAAATTTGAATTTAAGTAAATAACAAAAATTATAATTTTTTGTGTTTTCAGAATATTATTTTTTCTAAATTATTAAAAGTTATATAAAGTAGTTAATGTGAAATGTTTAAATCAAAATTGTTTAAAGCTGAGTTTTAAATTTAATAATTTGAAAATTTAGTTAAATCATATTCATAATTTTTTAAGAAATGAAACTATTGATAATTCTGATGTCTGACATCTCTCTGATTGCTGACGTGGAGCCTGAGTTTTACGGTGTTTTGAGGGCCTCCAGCTAAATTGGGCTTCCAGTGCCAGAGTGGCTGGCAGCCCCGCCCTAGTGATGAGCGAAGGGCTGGGCGTGCTGTTTCCAGTGCTTTCATGAGATGCTGCTTTGCCTGGCGGACGGCCTCATGTCTCGTCGTTCCACCTGTGACCAGGAGGTCCCTCTTGAAATGTGTATGTACTGACAGATGCCCTGGTGGCTCTTGTCTGATCCATGTCCAGGTTATTCCTGCCTGATCGTCACTCATGCCAGGAGCCCAACACAAATTCAGGAACAAATCCAACACACCACGCAATGGGAAGCATGTTCAAAGAGTTTTACTTACAGGTCCTGAGCAGGGAGGGTGCCATGAGTCACGAGGGCAGTCCTCTGTCCCTGGGTCACACAAGGCAGGAACAAAGAGTCAGGCAGAGAGAGAGAGCACTGCAGCCAACCAGCAGAACAAATAAGGGAGTAGAGTGGGGTCACTTGAAGTGTGTGGGCAGGTGCCTGAGTGAAAGATGCCTCTCGGTTCTCATCTCTGGTACTGGCTTGAGCCACTTGGGTGTGGTGTAGAACTAGAAAGTGTCAAGGTTGGCTGAACTCTGCTGCTAGTAGGAGAAAGTGCAGCTCATATTCCAGATAGATGCTGAGACAATAGAAAATGAAAAGAACTCACTATGCTTAAGCAGAGTATGTCTGGACATACACAAGTTTAAAGTAATAAGAATTGCTTAATATGGCATAATTTCCTCAGATGCCATGTGCAGTTGTCACAAACATTGCACTAATTCATGTGTGCCTGTGGAATAATGAATTAGAAAGTGGATGCCGGTCATTATTGGGAAAAGGTACTTTGTTACACGAGACAGTAATTGCATTGTGCCAAGAGAAAGAATCTGACTAGTTAATTAATTTGTCTTTTTTTTCTTTTGCCTGTGAGTGCTTCTTCTGCTTGCCTCCTCCCCATAGTCGGACTCCTCCCAAGACAGCCTAATCTTCAGGGCATTTGGATGCAGCTGCCTTTTGTTCCAGACACACAGGCCATCTCAGGGGAAGCATTTCCCTGGGGCCTGAACAGCATTTTTCTGGACAAGAAGGGGCTGAAGGCTGTGGGTTCTGCTGTGCCAGCCCTAAATGCTGGCTCCTGAGCAGCAGAGGCACCAAGTGCTGTATGATGTGTGTGTGTGTGATGCATGTGCATGTACGTGTGTGTGACGTGTGTCCCTGCTCGCCCCAGGCTGGTCATGGTACTGTGCTAGTCACAGGCTGGCAGTGCTGATCAAACCAGGCACAGCAGAAAATGGGAAGATGTTGGTGTTGGCCCCTCTCTTGGCTGCGCGTCATTCACCTGGGCCATGAGCCGTGCCCCTGCTCTGCAGTAATGAACAAGGCAGGTCAGCGTTGGTGGGAGACAGAGTTAAGAGAGGAGAAAGAGCGCTCTCTGGGGGCAGGGGGATCTGTTTGTGAGTGGCCTGCAGTTTCCTGTCCCAGGGATTTCACTGGTGACATCCTGACCACTCAGCTGCACTTTCTGTGGAGCTGTTTTCATCAGCTGGCGTCTGCTGAGCCCCTGCATTGCGTTGTGTGGTAGCCTGTTACTTTTTGCAATTTTATTTTCTACACTGTACTCTCTTATTGATAGATTTTTTGAATTAGGATTTCCATTTAAACAGACTTTGGTGTGTTTGCTGTGGGAGATTCATGCTATCATTCCCTCCCCTCTGCTCGTGGTGTTTTGTCTGTGACTGCACTGAAGGGTTAACTGTCACATGTCATCCTCTGGGTGGTGTGCTCTGAAGTCATTACGGTGTTTGGGCCCCTTCAGCCTAGTTCTGCCTAACTGCAGCGTGATGAATGGGCCCGAGGCAGAGGAGGAGGCTCCCTGGTCGGCAGGGGCTGCTGTTGTCGCAGCTGCCGGCACACTGAAGTGAGTCGCTGTGCTGCTGCCCTGAGTGACTGAGGGACAGAATGAGGCTGGGGCCGGCTGGCGCTGGCATTGGCGTGTCTGCATGGCGTCGTCCACCACTGGGCCTTTGCACATGGGGACCTTTTTCAGCATCATGGGGCGTCGGTATAAAAGGAGGCGCAAGAAGCGCTCTGAGAGGAAAGGTAATTCATTTAGTTTTTATTCTTCAATGTGAAGCATTAGTCTTTAATGCAGTACAGAAGTGTTTTCTGGGATAGATGACTTTGTGAATTAATCTTGCTGATGCCAGTTACTTCCTATTTTCCCTTTTTAAGTGCCTTTTTTGTTGTTGGCATTTTATAGAATTTTAGATAGGGGCGCTTAAAAAGGAAGATTCAAAAACATGTCTGTAAACATGAATAGAAATCATTTAGCTTCAGAGTCTGGAGTATGTCTTTGGAAAGATATTTATAAAACCATAAAGTTTGTAGCTTTGAGCCACAGAAAAGGTTTTTCTCCCAGAGATAGATGCTTATATGAGATTTCCTTTGCCGCACTCTTCATTAATGACTTTTCTACATTAAAACTGTTCTTCATGCTGCAGAAAGCAAGGCTGTAGCAACCATTGTGAAAATATTTCCCCTTTAAAAGAATGGAGAACAAATTCCTTACATTCTGCACTCCAGGTTAATACCAGTTTTTAATTCAACTTAATGTTTTAAGTCGTTAAAATCTAGATTATTTTTTCTCAAAACCAGATTCAAAAGTTGTCCATGACTATACACATCACAAGCTACTGGTTTTTGGACGTGAACTGCTGCTTTAAAAGCTGTTGATTTTTTTTCTCTTTGTATAATATGAAATAATTAATAGAAAATGCCTTAGTGAAAAGATGTATCTAGCCCGGAGAACAGCTGAAGACAGGTGTGATCAGTGCCTCTGCCTCTGTGTCTTCTGGGCACCCCCTTAGCGTCCCCTTCCTGACAGGACTGGAGCACAGCATTTCACCACCACAGGGCCTTTGGGACATTGTGGCAGGAGATGGTTCTCTCTTCAGGAAATAAAATTAACCTCGGTTTTTTGGTGTGGCTTCCTAAAAAGAAGAGGAACAGATGCATCTCAAAGTCAGCAGTCGTGTAACAGTGCCTTGCTAATATAACAAGGACGACAGCACCTAATGGAAGTCTGTGTCTGGAGTGGGTAACCCCTGACCCTGGGCCCTCTGGGCACCGTGCTGCCAGCTGCTTGTGTCCAGGCTGGGGATACCACACCCTCAGTGCTTTCCCGGACTGACGGGCGGTCTCAGGACAACCAATCTGTGCGGCCCCCTCTGCCCTCACCTCAAGAAGTCACAGCATTGGCCTGTTTTTGTTTCCTCAGTTAAGCTTTAGAAATTGAGATGTCACTAAGATAGGCAATAGGGGGTAAAACAAATGCACAGGCAAAAACTAAAGGACGTTTTTACCAAATACCCTCAATTTAGCATTACCACCACTTTTCCCATGGACACTCATCACTAATCATTTAAGTTGGGAAAAATATTGAGAAGTACAAGAATAAGTCTGTCGTCATTCTTTTGGAATTTACTATGATTCAAGCTAAAAATGTCTTTTTCATGCATTCCATAATTTCATTCTGCAGTGGGAAAACTACTCTCAAGTATGTTACATTTTCAGACCAAGGTTATAAGAAATTGAGAGGGTTATAAGATGTGACAATGAAGCCCACATATTAAATGACTTGTATTCCTTGGTCATTCCTATGAGTAAGTTCATTGTGAGTGTTATTAAACAGTATCGTGTTGTGTGTTAGTTCTTGCTGTTGATATTTTATAATATGCATTATCTTTGAAACTAATAAAAATACCTTTGAAAATTACGGATATTATTAAGATTGGCCGTCACATTTATACCAAACTGGCAAAGTTTTATAAGATGTAAAATATAGTCTTTTATACTGTATATTTTTAAGGTATGGTAAATCGTGTATTACATGTTTTTTGTTTTGTTTTGTTTTTTTCTAAGACTAGTATAATGTACACCTTTTAAAATGTAATTCTTTGGTGAAAACAATGTAGTAGCAAGTTACTGGTCTTAGTTGGCTTCAGTGGCAATATAATTTCAGTGATTTTTTCATCACTCCTGAATTATCCATGCAGTTACTCCCTTCCACAGGGCAAATAATTGACTGTTGACTGTGTGTGAGCCTCAGATGGATTAGCTTAATCATCAGGAAAATAGGACTAAAGAATAATGTGCCATTTAAATAGCGGCCAGAGCCCCCATCAAGCAGACACTGCCACCCTGGCAGATGCTGCCAGCACGAAACCTGGGAGAGGTCTGGGAGCCACAGGGCAGGATTCTGGGGAGCAGTTAGTGCCCATATATGAGGTGCTTCCTGCACCCAGCCAGTGCCCAGTGACTGCTGCTGTAGCCTCATTCACTCACAGCACTGCTGCTAAGTTGATGACCAGTGGGAGGGGAGAGAGGTGGGAACACAGAGGCAGTCCTTCACTCCCCACCCGCCTGCTGTCTGAATAGCATCCTATATTTCCAGATGTATTTCTCACTGAGTGTTTTGTTTGTCTCCCATGTGATAACATCCTTATCTGTGCTTAGTCATGTGTGCACATGTGAAGACCACTGTCCTCTGGCAGCAGTTCTGAACTGTGTTTTAGTCTGAAGCTGGGCTCCCCCGTGTTTCTAGAATAGAGGTGAACAGGGTGTGGGAACCTCTGTGGAGATGGAGGTCCCAACCTAGAGAGGACTGCGTCCCCTGAGTACTTCTGGAGGAGAAGCCCTGGGACTCCTGGCCTTCACCCTTCACAGAGTGAGGAGAGCCAGCTGGCCATGGGGAGGAAGCAGGCAGCTGTCATGCCAGCCTTCTTCTCTTGTGGCAGCCATAACTCTTACCTTGCAAAGAGAGCAATTCTTTGTGAGATGCAGAGCATAGTAGCACCTGGAGGTATAGGATGGGATGGCATTTATCCACCCATCCATATACCAGTCCATCCATCATCCATCTACTCACTTTAGTCCATCCATCTATCCATCAACCTATCATCCATCTATTCACTCATTTACCCATCTACCCACCCATCCATCATCCATCCACTCACTCATCCATCCACCCATCTACCCACCCATCCAACATCCATCTGTCCATCTAGTCATCCATCTATCTGAGCATCTACCCATCACCCATCTATTCATCAGTCCACCCACCCACCCATCATCACCCATCATCACCCATCACCCATCACCCATCATCCATCCATCCACCCATCCACCCACCCAGCCATCATCTCCCATCACCCAGCATCCATCATCCATTCATCCATCCATCCACCCATCCACCCACCCATCATCATCCATTACCCATTATCAATCACCCATCCATCCACCCACCCACCCATCATCACCTGTCACCCATCATCACCCATCACCCATCATCCATCATCCATCCACTCACCCATCATCCATCATCCATCCACTCACCCATCCACCCATCATCACCTATCATCCGTCATCCATCATCCACCCACCCAGCCACCCATCATCACCCATCATCCATCCATCCGTCCATCTACACACCCACCTATCATCACCCATAACCCATCATCCATCATCCACCCACTCACCCATCCACCCATCATCACCCATCATCCGTCATCCATCATCCACCCACCCATCCACCCATCATCACCCATCATCCGTCATCCATCATCCACCCACCCAGCCACCCATCATCACCCATCATCCATCCCATCCATCTACGCACCCACCTATCATCACCCATAACCCATCATCCATCATCCACCCACCCACCCATCATCCCCCATCATCCATCATCCATTCAT
>NW_012117154.1:8865048-8865375 GCF_000951035.1 Colobus angolensis palliatus
CCATCATCCATTCATCCATCCATCCATCCATCTACGCACCCACCTATCATCACCCATAACCCATCATCCATCATCCACCCACCCACCCATCATCCTCCATCATCCATCATCCATTCATCCATCTATCCGTCCGCCCACCTACCCATCATCATCCATCATCCATCTACCCACCCACCCATCATCACTCATTACCCATCATCCATCACCCACGCACCCACCCATCATCACCCATCATCCATCATCCATCATCCATTCATCCATCCATCCATCCATCCGCCCACCCACTCGTCATCACCCATCATCCATTCATCCATCCATCCACCCACC
>NW_012117154.1:8866089-8924252 GCF_000951035.1 Colobus angolensis palliatus
ACCCATCCATCCACCCATCCGTCATCACCCATTACCCATCATCCATCCATCCACCCATCACCCATCAGCCATCATCTGTCATCCACTCATCCATCCACCCTTCCACCCACTCCTCCATCAATCTCTTGTTCTGTTCATCCAACAAGTACCCATTACACCCTTCTGCATGCTGGCATCAGGGGTTTGGACATGCTTAGGGGGTAACGGGATGGCAGTAGCAGGGGGCAGCCACAGCTTTCAGGCTTGAGGTTTGTTCTGGAATGGGCCACCTGAAATCCCACTAGGTGTATGAAGAGGGTGGATTTATGTGATTTGTCACTGCTGCACTATATGTGTAGTAGTGGGAAGGGATATTCCCCAGTATCTGGTGAGAATGGAAGACACCATTCTCTAGCAGTGTCTGCCAGGAGAGGGGCCCAAGTAAGGAAGGTTGAACCCCCAGTGGACAGCAGCATTATGGATAGAGGGCCCATATCTCCTAGAGCCTGTTGTAATGGCTATGTGTATACCTTTCACTGCATTTGTGCTGATGGGCCTCACAGCACAAGAGAGACTCTGCTGCCTAGGCAGGAGTTCCTCTCATCTACAGGGTACAGTTTAAGCACAGGCACATACACTCTAGGTTAACAGTTGAAATTGTGAAGCAAGCGTATAGAAGTAGATTTGTGAAATTGCACTTGAAATACTATGGAAATTGGATCCAAAGCAAATTGTAACAGTGCCAATTCTTAGTGTAATTATAAGTATTAATATTGAAAATAAAGTTTACATTGTTGTCTTTTTTTCCCTTTGATTCCAGAAAATTAGCTACAATTTTCAAATAAGCAGGAACTTACTTAGATTGTGTCAAGTAGAGCAAAGTGGACAGTCTTTCAAATGCATTGCTGCTGCGTGTGCACTTCACAGTGCACACCTTCACGAAGGCAGGGCCCTCTGAAGTTTGTGCTCTCACGCGCTGGCTCTGAGCTGTGATTTTGTTGCTGAGTGTCTGCCTCAGGAGTTCATGTAGCTTTCTAAAGCTTGCCGTTGGTTAGGCATGCTGGGCTGAGGCGGGAAACGAGTGCGTGGATCAGTGTGGCTCTGTACGTTTGAACGCGTATGGACATACGTGCATAGGGTTGGGGAAACGGGGGACAGGGACAAGAAGGGCCAGGGCCTATGACCACATCAGAAGCAGGGGGGATGCTCTGTGGCACAGCTGGCCCTCAAAGTCACTCAGTGACCTAGGCTTCTTCCATCCTGGAAGAAGCTCTGTTCTCTAACAGAAGGTTCTGGAGTTAACTTTGGCAGTTGCTTCTAGTCCAGCAATAGATAGGCGAGAAAGAATACAGGGAAGCACGCAGGAAGCTGTGTGAGTCGGCCTAGATGCAGTGGCACCCGCCACAAATTGCACAGAACCCCACAGGAAGTGAGCCTGGGTCCTTGCCCATCACCTCTTTCCAGCTGGTGTCCAGACCTCAGGGTGATCCCTGAGTGTTGCTTCATTGGTCTGGCTATGGCTCGTCGTGGGCCGGCAGCCTGGGAGCCACGCAGCGACAGCAGAACCGCAATAAAATACACTTATTCAGGAGAGGAGGTGGAAGGGCCCAGCCTGGCCCTGTCTTGCCAGCTTCCTGCACCCTGCACAGCAGGGAGTGTCCTCATTCTCCAGACCCTGATTCTTCCCGGTGGGGGAAGGTCGGGGGGGGGACTCCTTTGTCCGTCGTTCTCTCAGCCACTGGCTTCATCCTTTGGGGGTTCTTTCTGATCATTGCCTTCAGAGCCCCATCTGAAGAGGGTGTCAGTGTAGAACACAGTGAGTCAGAATGTGGAAGCAAATGGAACCATCTGGAAGTTTTGCTCTAGGCCTTATAAAACACATAATTTGTTAGGTGTGAAATATATAGTATGTGTAGTAGTGATAATAGGATGGAATAAATGCCTTAGATTTGCAAAATTATGTCAGAGAGTTTAGGGATCTTTGGTCCTGTACCAGTGACATCATTTTGTGGCTCTTGGGGATTTGGGGAGGGACCTCCCTGAAGCCACTGTGCAGCAGCCTCGTGCTCAGGGCTCACAGGTCCCATATGTGTTTCCCCCACTTCCTCCACCAAAGCTGAGCTGTCCTACCTTCCTCACATCCCCACACCCCGCGGGTGTCCCTCTGCTTAGCAGCTATTTATTCTGCCTGTATTTGGGCCAATTGCACAGGCTGTCTGAGACCTGACAGTATGCTAGAATGTACAGGGCATACAATATTTTGTGTAATATCATGGAAAAGCATACAGTTCTTTTGGTTGATGGTGGTTACAGATAAGACTGCAGAGACAGCTCGTGGTGGGTTGGAGTGTGGCTCAGTCTCCCGTGGGTCTGCTCTCCTTCCAGACTGCATGTGGAATTCTGTATAGAGTAAAGCATATTCTTGTATGTAGGAGGAAGGCTTAGAATAAAATTTAACTTTTTTTCTTATGGAAGCAGTACATGTTCATTGTAAGAATTAGGAAACATAGATACAAAATAAACTTTATGAAAAACTTTATGAAAAAGGTGATCATCTGCATTAGTCTGTTTTTGCACTGCTAATAAAGACTGAGTAATTTATAAAGGTAAGAGGTTTAATTGATTCACAGTTCCACATGGCTGCAGAGGCCTCACAGTCATGATGGAAGATGAAGGAGGGACAAAGGGACGTCTTACATGGCAGCCAGCAAAGAGAGAAATGAGAACCAAGCGAAAGGGGGAAACTCCTTTTAAAAATGTCAGATCTCGTGGGCCTTCTTCACTACCACGAGAACAGTATGGGGGAAATTGCGCCCGTGACTCAATTATCTCCCACTGGGTCCCTCCCGCACGTGTGGGAACCGTGAGAGCTACAGTTCAAGATGAGGTTTGGGTGGGGACACAGCCGAACGATATCATCATCCTTGAAGCTAGATCTCTGAATGGGAGCAAAGCCATGATAATTTTCTTCCAATTCCTAGTGCTGAATTAGATTTAGAAGTGTTTAAGGCTTTGTATGTTTGTGTTATTATGACCAGGAGTGCAATAATGCCTAACTTCTGCCTTGAAGGATGATGTGAGCGTACAAGAGGGGTGGCCGCGTCCCTCCAGCTTCATTCCTGGTGTCCAACGGGAGGCAAATGGGTCCCTTTGCACCTCCTAACCACCGTAGTCCTCTCCCATTGCCAGCCCCTTCTGACTTTTGGGGTTGTTTTACCCTCTGGACAGCAGTGTGAACAAGGTATGTCAGGCCAAGGGGGCTGCTCCCTATGGGAGGCCTGGCCGTGTTGGCTTCCAGGAGGCCAGATGGGTGCTGCTCACCATAGAAAGTGACCCTTTTCCCTGGTCCTGAGCCAACCTGTCACTTCCATGCTGTGTCACTTTGACAACTATCTTTGCTTTCTACAGAATGAAAGGAAACTTTCAAAAGTCAACGTATTAAAGCCTGTTTGCATTTATTCTTTTATGAATTTTGCTCACATTTTGTCTACCGCTTTTTAAATTGGTTGTTTGTCTTTATATTATCGATCCTAGTAGCTGCTGGAAGGTTGACCACAGAAACTTGGTTCTAACTTTCAGGGAGGTCACCATGTCTGCCTCCATTCAGGCCCATCAGGAAGGGGCTACCTTCTGTCAAGGCACAGGCTCCAGGTCCCTTATGTGGAAGGAAAACACATGGTCTTTATCCAGTGGACTCAGGGTGCAGGGTAACTGGACAAATTAACCTTCATCATTTTCACAGATCCCTGTAGAGCTGGACCGAAGGAGGTGGGAGATCCCTGCCGGGAGCCGCTGCAGTGGGAGGGCTTACAGACGTTCGCATAGCCTCTTTCTATTTGGTTGTTTAACTCCCATTAGAAGAAGTGGCTTTCAGCCTTCTCCTTGCTTACTGTCTTGCAACGTATGTGTGTTCACATGTTCCATGCACATTTGTAACTCTCACCATGCTCTCTGATTCAGCTTTGTTCCCTTAGAGTTGCCCCAGCAGTGCTTTGCCAATGATGATTGTGTTTTTTAAAATACCAGTTGCTTACTTCTGTTTAGTTATCTCAGGGCTAAATATTGTTAATCAATTAAATATAAGCAGCATGTTCTAGATTTTATATCTTCCTGGATATAAATCTTTCTGGATATGACTTCCACTCATAACATTATGGATTTTTATTGTAAACAAGGTAGACTTTTATTTGCCACCTAATCATTTCGTCATGGTGAGTGTCCTCCTTACAGAGCGTATACTGAATTTGGGCTTCACTCCTGTTTTGTAAATTGTTTTCCACAATTTGAACTCTGTGTTATTATCCCATTTTCTGTTAGGGTCATTGTGTTGTTAAGTAATCAACTTGCACAGAAGGTGTGCACTTAGAAGGTTAACAGAAAACAAGTTAAAACGTGACTGAAAATGTATTTCTGTAAGAATTACTGTAGTTCTCCTGAGAGTATAAATAGCCAGGGTTTTAAAAATCTGCTTTATAGGATTTATACTGCAAATCACTTGGCAGGATTCATTGGCCTGCATTTGCTTGCTGTAGTCAGTACCATCTAGTGTTTTAGTCAAGATCAGTTTTTGTAGTGTGGATGAAGCTGGTGATGGCAGCTGCAGCCTGTCTGGAGTTGCTGCTGCCATGTGTCAGCTGCAGCAGGGGAGGCTGGGGCTCTGTGCTCCATGGAGCTGGTGGGAGCCGGGACCCCCTGCAGGTTGGAGGAGCAGGAGCCCCGCCATCCTGGGCACCGCTGCAGCCACCCGTTAGCAGCTATGGACCCAGGCATCCCTGCACTCGCCAGGGCCCAGGAAGCCCCCTGCCCCAACAGGCTCAGAAGTGCCTGCTCCCGCTGCCTGCTCTCTCCCTGCTCCCAGCGCCTGCTCCCATTTCAGAGCAAAGTTGTGGCTGAGCTGGGGCACTATCACAACCTGGCTGGGTGTGTGTTTGCTCAGGGCAATGCTGACATGCCAGCATTCTGCTGCCTCGGCCCCCTCCGGACTTTGGGCACTGAGGAGCATGAGAGGGAGGCCAATGTGGGACTGAGGGCAGCACAGTGCAGGCCTTGCAGGTGCCCCTCAGCAGGAACAGCCTGGGTGCCATGCGCACTGTGGACGGCAGGATAATGGTGGCAGGAGGCAGACAAACTCCTGGGAAGAAAGGGGAGGGTCCCTGGTGAAACTCCACCTTCAGCTTACAGAGGGCTTGAGGCCTGGGGACCAGGCTGCCAGTTCCGCAGACCAGAGTGAGAACCTCTGGTGCTTTTCCCGGGCCCACCCATGGCTGCCCATGGACCAATCACCACACACTTTCTCTCCTCTGAAGCTTATATCCTCTTCTGCCCGGACTCAGCCAGACTCGGGCAGAAGAAGGGACGACCTGCTTGTGGAGAAGAGCTACCCACTGCGGGTCTCTCTGAGCTGTTCTGTCACTCAGTGAAGCACCTCTTTGCATTGCTCACCTTCCACTTGTCCATGCCCCTCTTTCTTCCTGGACACGGGAGAAGAACTTGAGACCTGCTGAATGGCAGGGCTGAAAGAGCTGTAACAGAAACAGGGCTGAAACACACCCTTTGCTTGCCACGTTGCAAGCAACGAGGAGAGGAGAGAAGAACTGCAGCCCTTCAGGGAGCCCAGACTAGGAGCTCCCTGAGCCAGGGCGGTGACGCCCTCGTTGGGACCCTGCAGTTCCTGGTGTTTCCAGGCTTCTGGGCACCACCATGTTCCCGGTTTCAGCCATGGAAGCTATGTGTGGTATGCCTGGTTCAGCTGCAGCCTTGCAGGGAGCCAGTGCCCATGCCAGTGCCTGGAGCTGCCCAGCCTGCCACAGCCAGTGTGCCTGGCTGTACACAATGGCTGGACCCCATGTCCACTCACTCACACATCCCTTCCCACTCCATGCCTGGCTCACCCTTGGCAGGCATGGGATCCAAGCCAGAGGTATGAACTGAGCTCAGCCTGCCATGCTGTGTGGGCAGAATGAGCCCAGCAGGCCCAAGCAAAACTCGGGTAAAGGCACCACCAGTGACAGAGGTTTCTGGCCGGAAAAATGATACCCTGAGGATCCTGTGACACTGGGCTCTGATTTACCAAAAAGAGCCATACCTGACTAGGGACATGGGGAAGCAGGGGCATGCAGGTCTGTCCACGAAAGCCCCACTCCTTGCTTTAGGGATGGTAGCTGATGCCCATGAGTGCTCCTTTATGCAGATGCTGTGCTGGTGCTGAATCACCAGGGCTTGCCCCGCCTGTAGAACCACCACCAAGAAGGTGTGAGAGAGTCTCAGCTCACAGCACCAGACACTTCAGACCCAGGTTGGAGAGCTCGAGGGCCTGAAACAGGCTCCGGGAAGATGTGAGTCTCAACTCACAGCACCAGACACTTCAGACCCAGATGTGAGTCTTAACTCACAGCACCAGACACTTCAGATCCAGGTCGGAGAGCTCGAGGGCCTGAAACAGGCTCAGTCCCAGACTCTCGCCCAGTGCTCCCTTGCCCGCTCGTCCAGCTGTCGTTCTGCAGACCGCAGGCTGGTCAGAGGCTTCCCGTCCAGAGTGACCCAGCAAGGTGTTTCTGTTTCTTAGAAGAGGACAATCACGTCGCTGCATGGGAAAACAGTTGTTACTGAGGATTGTACTAAGTAGATCCCTTTCACATCAATAGTAACCAATTTAAAGCCCTTTCATTTACAAATGTTTCTGCTTTAAGGACTTAGAGGTTAGTTCCTCTAAGTTTGCAATCAAGTTTAGATGTGTTTTGGAGAAAGTGGATACAGCCCACGTGGTCCCAAAAGGCAACAGGGCACAGGTAATGTTCCCTGGCTGTGATTAGTTAGTTGAGGACACCACAATTGGAAGCATCCACGATCTTCCTCACAGGAAGCACCCGACTGAGAGCTGTGGACGCTGAGGATGAGGCTTAAGTCTGCCCTAGAAGAGCTCAGGGCCTGGTGGGAAAAGCAGGGTGGTCAGGCCATGGGGAGAGTGAGCAGAGAGGGGTAACCAACTCTGCACAAGGAGCCAGGAATCCCCCCGCTCAACCAGGAGCACTGACTCTGGGTCCACAAGACCCCCCACCAGGGGCGCTGACTCTGGGCCCTCAAGGCCCCCCACTGGGGGCGCTGACTCTGGGCCCTCAAGGACCCCCACGGGGGGTGCTGACTCTGGGCCCTCAAGGACCCCCACCGGGGTACTGACTCTGGGCCCTCAAGGCCTGTGGCGCCCACAGCTCCATCCACAGCAGCGAGCCTTGTGCAGTTTCACCACAATGGTAGCATACATGCAACCTCCTGGGTGCTGCTGGGGCCTATGGGAGTCAGGGGTGTGGACAGTGTGCTCCCTGGGCCTGCTCAGGGTGATGCTGAGTACCAGGCAGCAGTGAGTGGGGTGACTGAAGGGAAACTCGGGGGACATCTGGCCCTCTGTGCTCTGCCACGCTTGTCCCCATGCTTGCTGTGTTTGGTTTGGGGCCCTTGGCCCTGCTCCTGTAGACTCAGAGTAGCTGTCTGTCCCACGTTTCCATAGCCAAGTTCGCTCGACACAGTCAGCTTGGGCTGTGTGCTTTTTTTGCTGATCCCTAAATTGGTGACAACTAGTGTACGTTTGAACAGTTGCCACCAGTTGGTACCTTTCAATAACAATTACAGATTAATAATAAATGGTAGAAGTTCATGCTTCTTCCTTCTGGTGAAGACCAATACATGGCCCTATTTTAAAGAGCAGAAAGCTGCAGAGCCACTGCCGCATTGCAGGCGCCATCTAGGATGTGCAGGCATCTCAGGGATGTTTTGGCGCCCAGAGGATTGTATGGTTTGTTTTTAGGAAACAACTGTAGCAGCCAAGTGAAGACACTGGACAGGGGAGGACAGCCGTTGCATGTGTCCACGGGGCCTGAAGTAGGCCACGAAAGCCCCAAGTGTGCCCCTGTGTTGGCACAAGTACAGGGGCTGCCAAGGAAAAGCTGGGGGTGGAGGAACTCAGTGCACAGTGTTCCTGTGGGGCAGGCATGGTGCCCAGGGTGGAGGGGTGGAGAAGACTGAGCCTGCCCCAGCCATGTGGGCTTCACAGCCTGCTGGGAGAGGCAGGCCACAAACAGGGAGACAAATTGTGGATTGCACTGTGTGGAGGGAGAGGGAGGGGAGCACTGGGGTGGGTTGGTGTTGTGTGAGCTGGGACTTGAGCAGTAGGAGGTGAGGTCTGATGAAGCCTTGCACGAGGACATGGCAAGGAGGGAACAGGGAAGCACCCCAGGAAGTTGGAGAGGCTCTGGTGGGCATGGCAAAGGGCTGACGATGTTCCCAGTAGCCGTGACACATGGGCATGTGTTAGAGCACGTTTTTTATTTATAAAGACGTAGTCCTGGTTGCTGCGAGGAGAGGGGCTCTCAGGGTCAAGAGAAGGCAGAGAGGCTCCTGCATAAGCTGAATGGTAACAGCAGGGCAGAGGCGGACGGGCTGATGTGTTTAGCCCAACTTTGGGAGAAGAGCTAGTGACATGGGGTGTGGCGTAAGAGGGGAGAGAGAACCAGGTAGTCTCCAGGTGTCTGGCCTGAGCGCCTGCTGCGTGCAGTGCAGGGACAGATGGGTGCAACGAGGCAACAAGATTTACTTGTGTGCATTGGTATATCTGCTTCCCCGGGTGGCCGGGTGGACAAGGTGCTGGCATTTGTCAAAGCTGAAAACACCTTACTTGAGGCCCCTTGGAGCACCCAGGCCTCACCAGGCCCACCCCCGCCCAGCCGCCCTAGAGCTGCCTTGCTAGGCCAGTCTACTACTGTCTGTACTATTGGCATGTGCTTCTCCCATGATGCATCCCTTTTAATGAGGGAAGAACTAGAGCCACAGTTTGATGAAGTTGCTGACTGGGCAACTGAGGTGTTAGTGCCCTGTGCAAGGTGCCCTGACGGACACCTCTACATGTTACTTTCTGTCATTTGTCATTGATAGAATTTCCTCTTCTGTTTCAGTAGATTCCTATTCTCATCAATATTTCCCACTTAATATGATGAATATTGTACATTATTATGCTTGTTTTAATTATCTCCTTTTGCGTTGCACTAGAAAAAATGCGTTTGCTGAAAATTAGGCACAAATCTTGCTTGCTCTGTGTACAAGATCTGTATCTTGCTCAATGTGTACAAAATCTCTATAAAGATTCACTTAGCAGCAGATTGCAGGGAGCATTTCCTAGAAGGTAAAATATTTCACTGAAAGTATTATCAATTGAATATTTTGGAACACTTTAGTGATACTGTTTGGTTTAGATAATACTGAAAGCAAAATGTAAATTATGAGGTGAAGTGTATCTCTAAACATGCAGGATTCGCTTGTTGAGTTTCAGATTGTTTTCGTTCAAATGATGTAAGAGGTTTATACTTCAATTGCTTTTGTTAAATGAGCAAATCATCATTCAATTTTTTTGCTACAAAGTTAATCTAGCTTTGGAATGCTGCTTGATGTATAGTAAAGAATCAACATGAATAATCTGCACTTTAATAACGTTTCTCTTTTTTTTTTAGTTTGCAGTTCAAAGCTATTAAATATGGAACCCATAGCAGTCATAAACAATATGTAAAAGTTTTCTCAAAGCTATCCATTTGTGAGGGGAAAATGGATTTAATCCAGTAATATATGTTAGTAATTTTAATCCCGTTCACCAGTTGTCTTAAACAGTTTTTAATCTGTAAACTTTTAGTGGACTCCTAAAGATGGCATTTTTTACCAGCACAATAGAGACTATTCAAGTTCTGATGCATCTTTGGTGTAAATAAATCATGTTTTTAATATTTTATTCCAGGGTATGGTTTTTCATTAAGGGAAGGGGAGAAAAAGGGTAGGTACACTCATTGTCCAAAGTTGATAAGAACATTATATTTATATATATTGTTTATTCTTGTGGTTGCAATGTAAGTATCTATAAAAAGGTGCAAAGAATAACGTAACCATCATTTACGTACCCCCAGTATAAAACATATAACATTGCCAATTTGATCATGTTAGCTGAAATCAAAAGCGAGCTCATGAAGAAATGATCAGGACATGGTGAGGGAATGGCCTTGTTTGATCCAGCTTGATCTTCTTCCATGTCGGCACCCAGTGTCTGGTCCTGTTTATTAAAAATAAAAAGCACATTCATATGTCCCTGATTTAAGATGCCACCTTTACCAAATATTCTGTGTCTGGATGTGTTGTGTCTGATTCTGGATTTTTTTTTCCCATCACATTGACCCTCTTTGTCCGTGAGCCATGCTGTGTTGCTTTAGGCACTGAGGCTCTTTATTTCTAACAGGAAGGACTAAGCCACCTGCTCCTTTGGTTCAGAGTTTTCCTGAGTATTTGAGTCTGTTTATCCTTTTCATGTAAACATTAGAATCAGCTTGTCTAGTTCCATTAAAAAAAAAGTTGGATTTGTACCTGGAACCAAGTGCAACTGAAGTCTCAGGTCTTCTGCAACCAAGTTCAGTGTTCTTCCACACTCACCACCTCCCAGCTCTGTTTACTTCTTACTGCATTAGGAGGCATTCTGAGAAATTAAGAGGTTGTTCTGAATATTGCTATCAAATAAGGCTTTTTAAAAATGGACCATTGTTGGAATTTTGTTCCATAGGGGATATTTGATAGGGCTTTAATTCTTACTTGTTTGTGGTTCAGGTCATAAGAGGTTCTTTTAGGCCGGGCGCGGTGGCTCAAGCCTGTAATCCCAGCACTTTGGGAGGCCGAGACGGGCGGATCACGAGGTCAGGAGATCGAGACCATCCTGGCTAACACGGTGAAACCCCGTCTCTACTAAAAATACAAAAACTAGCCGGGCGAGGTGGCGGGCGCCTGTAGTCCCAGCTACTCCGGAGGCTGAGGCAGGAGAATGGCGTGAACCCGGGAGGCGGAGCTTGCAGTGAGCTGAGATCCGGCCACTGCACTCCAGTCCCGGCGACAGAGCGAGACTCCGCCTCAAAAAAAAAAAAAAAAAAAAATAAGAGGTTCTTTTAAAAAGGAAAGAAAAAATAGCTCTGTGAAATGTGCTGAAGTGTTTGCATTTGCTATTTTGCTTTGTTTTATAACCTTTGGTATAAGAGTTGGCATTTGTCAAAGCTGAAAATGTTGGCTTCTGCTCTGCAAGAGATTTGTAGCTCCCATTCTTAATGTGGGCGGTACCTGCAGGTACTCACCTGCCACCACACTCGGCATGATTGTTTTCTACTGTGAGACATTTTCCATGTCCTTTTAAAAGAATTTTAATACGTAAGCGCAGGAAAAAAGGTGAACTACGTGAATTAGGTGAACTACATGAGCTGGGCTCACTCCTGTGCCTCAGCACTTTTATTGTTGTTGTAAAGTTTGTTTTCCCTGATCCCAGGTATCTGAGAGAAGTCAGCCTTCTCAAGCAAACCAATTATTGATTAATTATATATAAGAATTAAATTAGCCTTTTGTGTGTCTTCTGCCTATTACTAATAAACTTTTTATTTTGAAGGCTGGGTGCGGTGACTCATGCCTGTAATCCCAGCACTTTGGAGGCCAAGGAGGGTGGATCACCTGAGGTCAGGAGTTCGAGACCAGCCTAGTCAACATGGTGAAACCCTGTTTCTACTAAAAATACAAAAATTAGCCGGGCATGGTGGCGTGTCCCTGTAATTCCAGCTACTCAGGAGGCTGGGGCAGGCAGCTTGAACCTGAGAGGTAGAGGTTGCAGTGAGCCGAGATAGTGCCACTGCACTCCAGCCTGGGCAAGCCAGACTCTCAAAAAAAATAATAAATAATAAAAAAACTTTTTATTTTGAGATAATATGGATTCACATGTAGTTGTAAGAAATAATACTTACCTGAACATAAGCCTTCATTTCTCTGGGATAAATGCCCAGAAGTACAATTGCTGAGTCATGTGGTAGTTGCATGTTTTATTTTCAGGAAACTGCCAAACTACTTTCCGGAGTAGCTATCCCATTTCACATGTCTGCCAGCAGTCTACGAGAGATCTCTCTTCTCCACAGCTTCGTTTTCACTTGGGGCTGTCACTATTTTTAAAGCGACACTATGCTTAATAGCCCTTCTCAGAGGCATGCAGCGGAGTTATCTCACTGTAGTTCTCAGTTGCATATCCCTGGTGACTCATGATCCTGAGCATCTTTTCATGAGTTTATTTTCCATCTGTACATCCTCTTCATGTCTTTTGCCCATTTTCTAATTGGACTGTTTATTTATTTTACTGTTGAGCTTTGAGAATTTCTTATATATTCTGTTTGTTGGATATGTGTTTTTCAAATATTTTCTTCCAGTCTGTAGCTTGTTTTTTCATCTTTTTAACAGGGGCGTTTGCAGAGAAAAAGTTTTCAACTTCCAGTTTGTCAGTTGTTTCTTTTGTGGATTGTGCTTTTGCTGTGAAGTCTAAAAACTCTTTGCCTAGCCCTAGATCCTGAGGATTTTCTCCTATGACTTTCTGAAAGTTTCATAGTTTTATGTTTTGCATGTAAGCCCATAATCTATTTTGAGTTAAGTTTTGACTAAGGTAGGAGACCTGAATTGAGCTTAATTTTTTTGGATCTCTAGTTGCCCCAATAAGGCCGTGCCTCCTTCGTGGAATTGCTTTTGCAACCTTGTCCAAAATCAGTTCGACATATTTGTGTGGTCTATTGGGGGTTCTCTGTGCTATCTTCTTGTGATCTGCTCGTCTGCCTCTTGCCAACACTGTACTGTCTTGATGACTGTAGCTTTGTAGTAAATGCCGAGATCAGCTAGACTGATTGCTCCCACTTTATTCTTTTTGATGGTGGCTACTTTAAAGTCTTTCTAAGAGAATTCTAACATCTGTGTCATCTCCCTGTTGGCATCTGTTGATTGTCTTTTTTCATTTAGTTTGATATCTTCTGTTTCTCGGTGTGACAAGTGATTTTTTATTGGAACCTGTTTATATGATACTATGAGACTCTAAATCTTACTCAAGCCTTCTGTTTTGGCTGACTTTCTCATACACCATGGTGTCAGAGGAAGCAGGGATGCTGTCTCATTACTGCTGGATGGGGAATAAGTCCAAGTTCTCCACTGGGGCTCCCGGATACTTCCCCGTTGTGAGAGGGCCTCATCACTGCTCCATTTGGAGCCTGCACTGACAGCACAGGCTAGCGTTGTTTCTACCAGCTGGGAAGAGAGTCCAGGTTCCCCACACAGTCTTCCATGACTCTGCATTGTGATGTGGGAAGGGAAGGGGTTGTTAGAGCCTGGTGGGAATGAAAATTGTGGTTTGTCACTCAGCCTTGTCAGACACCACCCAACAAGGGGACTCTGGATTGTCCATACAGCCTGGCACGGGGACGGTGTGGTTGAGGTTTTCTCTGTGGTGTTTGCCTGGAATCAAGCAATTCTTGTCTAAAAAGTTTTCTGTCTTGCTGAGCTACCTCTTTCCTGGTCCTTTGGCCAGAGAGAGCAGCTTTTGTTACAGCTTTTTATGTGTTTTGTTTTTGCCAATGCCTGCTGATGTTTCTGGGTTCTAGCTTCTTCAGCTCTATGTTGAGAAAATGAAGCAAAAGGAAAATGCAGGGTCGCTTTTCAGGTCCTGAGGGCCCCCTGGCTTGTCAGCTTTCTCTGCATCTCTCAGTCTTTTTTTTTTTTTTTTTTTTTTGTCGCCCGGGCTGGAGTGCAGTGGCCGGATCTCAGCTCACTGCAAGCTCCGCCTCCCGGGTTTACGCCATTCTCCTGCCTCAGCCTCCCCAGTAGCTGGGACTACAGGCGCCCGCCACCTCGCCCGGCTAGTTTGTTGTATTTTTTAGTAGAGACGGGGTTTCACCGTGTTAGCCAGGATGGTCTCGATCTCCTGACCTCGTGATCCGCCCGTCTCGGCCTCCCAAAGTGCTGGGATTACAGGCTTGAGCCACCGCGCCCGGCCATCTCTCAGTCTTTTTATGTGTGTTTTATGTATAATATCCAGGATTCTTAGTTGTATTTAATGAGAGGAAAAAGGAGAACTTCGCCTTCCCACTGAGGACATTCCCTTGCCTATTTAAAACGAGTTTCAGCCAATAAGAACAGAGCTATTTGGACAGGCTTATTTGTTGTTCCTCCGGTTTATAGTCTGGGCTTCTGAGAAGCGCCTTGCCATCACTTTGCCTGCATAACCTCAGTGCCTTCACACACGCCACCTGTTTTCCCGTCTTCATGATGTGCTCAGCCAGACCTCTCGTCTGAAGCTAGTTTAATGAGGATGTCCCCAGTTTTCTGGCCTGATCCCTCCAGCCAGGAGGCTCCTGGGAGCACCCACAGCCTACTGAGGGCATCTGCCCTGCCTGCAAGACAGGGGCCTTGCCCTCTGTGCCTACATCTCACCTCCCATTCTAGACCTTAACCCAATCACTTTTCATCAGTCCTTCCATAATGAAAATATTAAAACATATACAAATACACAGTTGTATCAGGAACTCTGCATGCCCGTCAGCCACATCAATAATTACCAACCAGGGCCCTTTGGCTGGTTTTGTCTACACCTCATCTATGTTTTTCTCACCCCACTGAGTTATTTTGAAGTAAATCCTAGATATTGTCCTTTTATTTGTAAATACTTCAGTATATGTCACTAAAAGAGAATTACCATTTCTACACCTAAAATAATGTATCATAATTCCTTAATATAATCAGCTATTCAGGCAATATTTACATTTAAGTTTCTCAGAATCTGATTTAGATTCTTGTGTCTAGCACAAGTGCTTTGCACGTAATTGATTCTCAGAAAATATATCTTGAAATAATTAATGACTATAAAATAATAATGCTTTTAAAACTATCTGGCAGACTTTCTTGAATAAAGGATTCTAAAGAGAAACTCATTTAACTTTTAGCAACACATTTGCCTGAAATATAGTGAGATTGAAAGTTATTAACAAATGATTTCATGAAAAACTATATATCTAAAATACATATTTTTAGATATTTGATATAGATATATAAGATATATGCATGTTTTAGTACATTTTAGTCACCATTTTCTAAGAGCAATGAGTTTGCCTTTTAGTGATTTGTAAGTTTTATTTGTATACAAAGTAATGTGATTATAAAATTTGCGAATCCTCTTTTTCCTCAATTGCAATTTGATGATATTCTTTATTATAGATCATGTATTAATACAGTCTAACAAAGTGTATCTAAAATATTTAAGAAGAGGAAATTCCTAAATTTGTTAACCAGAAATTGTGATACCTGTTCTTTGAGGATTTCCTGTGTTTTCTCCTGCCAACAAAATAGTACTTTTGTGTAGCTAAGAAATTAGATTGAATTTTAACAGTCATATGCACTTTAGTTTTGTCTGCATGAGGAGCTATTCAAGGTGAGAGAGAAGTAGCTAAGAGAGAAGCTGTGGGTGCTGGTTCTGCGGTGTGGCTTTAGTTTACAGCTGGAAGCCAAAAGTCTATTCAGAGTAAAGATAGATGGCAAGTATGTGAGCGCCCTTCTGAGGTCTGTCACCATCTGTCGTGACGTGTTGTGTCCTTAGTCCATCCCGCAGCAGATGTTTTTCCAGGGTGCAGATGCCAGTGCCTTTGTCCCTAGTTCAGCACTCTTCACGGCACTCCATTGCCCGGAATCAAACCCACCCTCCTCAGAGTGGTGTGAGGTCCCTGGGCACTGGCCCTGAAACTCCCTTGCTGGGACCTGGTCCCACCCTCATCATCCCTCCATGTGGGAGAATCCACGTGAGAAGTCCTTTGCTGGACTAGAATCCACGCGAGAAGTCCTTTGCTGGACTGGAATCCACGCGAGAAGTCCTTTGCTGGACTGGAATCCACACGAGAAGTCCTTTGCTGGACTGGAATCCATGCGAGAAGTCCTTTGCTGGACTGGAATGTGCCAAGGAGGAGTATTTTGTACCAGATGGCAGATCTGACTTCTCTAACAAGACCTAGTTCTTATTTTATGATTTTTTTCCTTTAATTTGTAATAATGTTATAATTATTTCCTTAGGGTAGACTTACTTCACATTACTCATATCATAGGCACACTAAATGCTATTTTCTTACTGTCTTTCAGACAGAAACAGTCTCCGCCAGTCAAGAAACCCTCAAAAGTATTTTGTCATGGATATAGAAGATGAAGAAAACATGAGTAAGATCTAGGCCTATCACGTAGTATCAGATAGCTAATTTTGTTAACATTTTGGTGTTTTTGCAAATATATTTCATGAGACCAATGTGGGGAATTGTGTTTTGTCCCGTAACGTGTTCTACTGACAGTGGCATGTTTTTAATTTTTGGTGTGTTCTCTGCAACAGGTGTCAGAATTTGCTGTAGACGTTTTCCCTGCAGCGGTATGTCTAGGTTTTTCCTTCTTCATTATCGTCATGGGGCATCACTGCGCCCTGGAATGGGCTTCTGGGCACGTCTCATGAAGCCCCACTGTTTCGTGTGGAGTCCTGTCACGGCACGCCTCTTAGAATAATGCCCTGAGTATTCATGCATGCAAATCGAAGATAAATGTCTGAGATTGATTTAAATACCCAGTCCTTTGCAATAATAGTACAGAAATCCCTGCATTTTGAAGGAAGGAGGTTCACACGTGTCTGTTGCTCTGAAGTTCGCAGAGGTGCTAATGAAAGCTGGGACTGATGTGGGCCTCCTCCTTCCGTGCTGTTCTCTCTGGGGCGGGTGGGTGGAAAGCCGCTGGGGTACGTCAGTGTTTCCTCTCTGTGTTTTCTTCTATAAAAAGCTCGTTGAAGGTATTTATCTCTTCTAGTTCATCTTCAGTCCCAGAAAACAGATTTAAATGCTTTCACAGAAGTTGGGAGAGTTTAGTAGAGAAAATACGACAAAGGCATCATTGCTCTAACGAATATAAGTATCCATATTTACCTTCTTACTTGTCTCAAGGAATAACATGCAGCTGTCAGTGATGAATGACATGTCACTGGGAGTGATTATTGAGCATTAGAACTTGGCTCAGCACTTTCCCTTTGACTTCACGCAAAACTGATGATCTGGGGTCTTGGAATTGCTCTTGTGTACCGTGTAGAACCCAGACTGTGACCCAGTGAAACATTTCTGCTTGGTATTGCTGCCCCGTGGGTGTGCTATGGATGCTGTGAGGGGGCTGGGCCTCTGCTCTATGGACTGTACGCTAAGTGTTGGCTTTGGTTGAAGTTAGCCGTCTGGGGTGTGAGGGTGAGAACACTTCCTGCAGCGCTACCCGGCAACCACGGGACCAGTGTGCTCACCTCCCTTCTGCTGATGTGTGCGCAGCCCGTGGCTGCTGGTGACTGTTTTTTCAGGTTTTTTTCCTCATCCTTCCTGCTCTTGAGATCTTTTAAAAACCCAGCTTTATGTTTTTACTGGGCAGTTCTACTCACTGTTTCCAATTTTGCCACAAGCTTTAAGAGAGAGGTTACGTCCATACTCCTCATTTGAAAAAATGTGACCTGTGCTTGGCCCGTGCCGTAGCCCACCGACGGAGCGTGTGCAGGGGTCCCCAGGGCCTCTGTGTCGGGACTGTGGCCTACAGCCTGCAGCTGCAGTCACCTCGCGTAGACAGAGGCTTCATGATCGTGTAGGTTCTGGAACTATCCCCAAACTGATCCTGTGATAACTTGACGTGATAAACAATCCTCCTGAATAATTTTTCTGTAAAGATAAGCTGATGTTCTAGTGCTGAAACTTGGAAATTCTGGTCCTGTATTTTTTTAATCATTTTGAAAGCAACGCAAAGCCCTGTCATGATCAGTATGTACATTTATGAAATGTAGTAGCATGATACAGAGAGAGAAGGCATCTGTTTAAGAAAAGCTGTGAAAGTGGCATCTTTTTCTAGTTTTAGTATTTTCCTTTATTATAGTAGCATTTTCAATGACAATGAGAGTAGTATTTCAGTGTGCTCCTGAAGTGAATAAGAGTTTAGAATGTATGTAATCTGTGTTACAGAAGTATATTCTTCTCAAAATTATTTGTCAATCCAATAGTAATTATTTTTATTTCTGAAAGGGAAGTATTTGGTTATTTCAGAGGTTATAAATATTTGGTTAAATGCCTGTCCAAATACATTTATAATGATTTGATTTTTGATACTGATAATTGTTTAGCAACAAAATCAAAATGTAAGCAGCAATCTAGTATGTCATGTTCTTGCTCAGTTTATTAATCTCTGACTTCCATTTTGGCTCTACTTTTTTTTAACCTTTTGTTCCCTTTGAGCACCGAAAGGAGTAACCTATCGAGCTTTTGCTGGAGGATGTTATAAATGAAAATTTAATGTCCATTCCGTCAGCTTTGTCAACTGGGAGAAGTGGTGTGTGTGTGAGGATTATTTTGGAGAAATGATGTCTGTAGAGAAAGTTTTAAATTTCTTAGCCTCTGCCACAATGTGGCATCAGTTTTCCCATGGGTTGTGTCTAAACCAGGTTTATGCTCTGCTGTCTTGGCTGAATGATGCCAGCCCTGGAATTAGAGATCTTTAACCTCAGAGATTGGCAGCCAAGGGCAAGGACTTGGTCCCTTTCAACCTTCCCATGGATGAAGCTGATGAACATTTTCACACCTTTTCAGTTTGCTTAACATAATGAGAATCTACCTTTACACATGTGGTAGAAATAGACCCTAAAGCCACCATATGGGGCACTTGTAAATTGGTTTACAATTTTAGCAATATTTTGGTTACTTAATATAGATTTTTGAAATCTGGTGGTAGATGTCTTTAACTTTCATTCACATTACAACCTTGCAGGGCACTGTAGCCCTCACCTCTGGGCTCCATGTGATAGCTGCCTAGCCATGATGGAAAGGAATTATTTCTTCTTCTATTTTTTAAAAAGCTCAATGAACATTTTTTACTCTAATTTTAAAATAAAGAATTAGGGCCGAGCATGCTGGCTCATGCCTGTAATCCCAACACTTTGGGAGGCCAAGGCGGGTGGATCACCTGAGGTTAGGAGTTCAAGACCAGCCTGGCCAACATGATGAAACCCCATCTCTACTAAAAATACAAAAATCAGCCGGGCATGGCGGTGCACACTTGTAGTCCCAGCTACTCAGGAGGCTGAGGCAGGAGAATCACTTGAACCCGGGAGGTGGAAGTTGCAGTGAGCTGAGATCACGCCACTGTACTCCAGCCTCGCCAATAGACTGAGAGTCTGTCTCAAAAATAAACAAACAAATAAATAAATAAATAAAATTTAAAAATTATGTTTATTTTGCCATGTAATTTTAGAATTCTAAAATTATCTGTATTAATTTGAAATCTAAAATACCTTTAAAAGTTAGGATAAACAAATTTTTCTGGAAATTCATCAAATAATTGTTTTATAAAAGACAAAATCACCAGAAAGTGTATTTATGAAGTTAGGAAGTTGTAGCCTGCCTACAGCTTCAGTTTTGTGTCTTGTTCTTACACACTTTCTATCATGGAGTGGTATTAAGGATTCAGACTTAATCAGCCCCCACATATATAATGTTCTCATTTTAAAATAGATACTAGAAATAAAACCATACCCTCCAAACACAACAACTAAAAAGCCATAATACTTCACACAATTACATAAGCAGCTTTTAAAGATTGGTTCATAAACTAAATCAAATAATTGCATTTATTGATTGAATATTTTAAATCTGAAAAACTAATTATCTGTGGATGCAAGTTTTTAAAATAGTTTTCTCTTCTGAGAGACACTGCAATTTAAATCCCATAGATAGCATGAGGGTAAACAATAGTGAAAGGAAAATGCTAAAATAAATATACATTTATCCATATATTGATATTAAATTGTCATTTCATTATAAAGACCTTATTAATATGTAAGGTCTTTCTGGATTAATGTATCATCCCACATTTTGATAAGGTTGAAAAAGTCTAGATACTTCAGAATATTCTCAGAAAAAAAATTATTTAAAGATTTTACTTTTTAAAGCAAAAGCAGTTGGTGACACTGAATAGAAATGGTATTAGTCACTGAGCAAAGTGTCAAATTACTTGTTTAGTTGAGGCTGATAGTTCTTTAACTAAATGTCTAACTCTTCATGTATACATCAAGGAATAAAATTTATAAGCACACATCACTTAACCAGTTACAAAGAGAGCTAAAGGAATCTATAAATTTTGCATTTACAAGATCCTGCAACGAAGGCATTGTAAGTTACTCTTTCTGGGCACCACAGGTTCCAGCAGCACTGATGTGAAGGAAAACCGCAATCTGGACAACGTGTCCCCCAAGGATGGCAGCACACCTGGGCCTGGCGAGGGCTCTCAGCTCTCCAATGGGGGTGGTGGTGGCCCCGGCAGAAAGCGGTCCCTGGAGGAGGGCAGCAATGGCCACTCCAAGTACCGCCTGAAGAAAAGGAGGAAAACACCAGGGCCTGTCCTACCCAAGAACGCCCTGATGCAGCTGAATGAGATCAAGCCTGGTTTGCAGTACACGCTCCTGTCCCAGACTGGGCCCGTGCATGCGCCTTTGTTTGTCATGTCTGTGGAGGTGAATGGCCAGGTTTTTGAGGGCTCTGGTCCCACAAAGAAAAAGGCCAAACTCCATGCTGCTGAGAAGGCCTTGAGATCTTTCGTTCAGTTTCCTAATGCCTCTGAGGCCCACCTGGCCATGGGGAGGACCCTGTCTGTCAACACGGACTTCACATCTGACCAGGCTGACTTCCCTGACACGCTCTTCAATGGTTTTGAAACTCCTGACAAGGCGGAGCCTCCCTTTTACGTGGGTTCCAACGGGGATGACTCCTTCAGTTCCAGCGGGGACCTCAGCTTGTCGGCCTCCCCAGTGCCTGCCAGCCTAGCCCAGCCTCCTCTCCCTGTCTTACCACCATTCCCACCCCCGAGTGGGAAGAATCCCGTGATGATCTTGAACGAACTGCGCCCAGGACTCAAGTATGACTTCCTCTCTGAGAGTGGGGAGAGCCATGCCAAGAGCTTCGTCATGTCTGTGGTCGTGGATGGTCAGTTCTTTGAAGGCTCGGGGAGAAACAAGAAGCTTGCCAAGGCCCGGGCTGCACAGTCTGCCCTGGCCACCATTTTTAACTTGCACTTGGATCAGACGCCATCTCGCCAGCCTATTCCCAGTGAGGGTCTTCAGCTGCATTTACCGCAGGTGAGGAACGGTGCTGCTGCTTTAAAACACAGGGTCATTGCTCTTGGTAATGCTTCTAGACAACATTTTAGTTTCAGGATTACTATTGACTTTCCCCCTTGGCATCACTCTGTCCCCATCAGGAGGAGTTACTGGTAAGTCTGGCTGCTGGGGCAGCCTTTCCTTGATTTCCATGGCCATGTGGCCACTGAGAAGCCGTCTGCATCCTAGTGCATGCTGGGTCCGTCGCAATGCAAGGCAGGGACACCTGAGGCCCCATCCACCAGGGCAGTGTTTACAACACTATCCATAACTCCCTTCCCATTAGGCAACCCACCCCACCCCAACCGATGACCCTCATCCCACAGCAAGCCTTTAGCAGGAGAGAGGGAAGAAGAGCCCAGTCTTTGAAACCTTGCCCCCAGTTCAGCACTATTTTCCTTCAAAGGTCTCATCCAGGAATCTCACATTCAAGATAAGTGACACCAGCCCGTCAGCAGCTGAAAACCCAAGTCTGAATCAGGATGGCAGCCTCTGGGCTCCCACATGACTGGCTGGTGGCTGTTCGCTGTCCCTCAGCCAAGGAGCCCCTCGAAGCAGAGAATGAGGCAGCACAGCAGTGAGCACCTATCAGAGGGCAGGGAGAGAGGGGCCTCCAACAACTGTTCTAGGGCCTGCCAGTTGCCTGGGAGTCTCTACTTTGAATTTCCTACATAGGCTTTATGAGGACTTCCCAGCTTGCCCAGGCTGGAGGTGGGCAGCCACTCTTCCCTTTGACCTTCCCCTCCCTCCCCCAGCCTAGTGAAATCAGGATGAAGGAAGGGGAAGTTCCAGGGTGGGCTCAGATTGGCTTACATGAAAGAGAAAAAGTAAAGGAGAAAATTGCCTTTAGTTCTCATCTCTAAATCCTAAAACTCTGATTATGTGTTGCTTCTTTTCTTGGAAATCCAAAATTCTTCTGGTCTATTGCAAATATTATTCTTTTGACCCTCTATTCATTTATTCCTTTGTATCAGAGTCGTCTTCACTTCGAAGATAGCATGTATACTGCCCTTGACCAGAAGACTTGAAGGTGACTTGTATTCCCCTGGAAGAATCCAAGTGTCTTATAGTTTCCTTTTTGCTGTTGTCTACAATTAGAATAACCTCTGTGCAGTTGTAGTCTGAGATGACCAGGAGTTCTGTTTTAAAGGAAGGAAATGTATTTTATTTTGCCTAAAGGAACCAAATACGACATCAGTATAAAATAATATATTCAAGGTATTTCACTGATTTTTTTAACAAACCAAATACTTGCTTCCCTTATTAACCTCTCATCAACATTGTTCATAAGGATTATTAGTCCATTTGTACTTTAACAAATCAGTGGTGCTAGATTCCATGTGATTTTTTATTTTCAGGGTTACTCTTTGCTAAAATATTAAAGTCTAAGTTCAAAATATTATCTGATGTGACTTGTCTTCCCTTAATATTGACAGAGTGGCATATAAAACCATTGAAATGACATCAAATGCCGTGGATCCCAGATGTCTGAGCCTTTAGTATGTAGGCTGGGAGCACCTTAGGCGGACGCAAATAGAAGCCCCAGTATAGACGTCAGCCCTGCCTCCCTGGCTTGGCGGTGTGCCTGCAGTGACTTCTGTGTGGATCAGGACCAGAGCCCCTGGCATGGGAAGACTGGAAGGGCATCTGTTGGTCTCCAGCCTGGGGAGGGGTGGAGGTGGGCAGGGCCATCTCAGCCCCCTGATGCCATGTTCCTCTGGGCTCTGTAGGTGCTGAACCCCAGGCTCTAGGCCTCATGTCCAGAACCACTAGGGCATGAGGGGATGGAACTGCACTTCTAGTCTCTGCCAGAGGACCCTGCCACCTTGTGTCTTCAGAGCCCCCAGGGTAGCCCAGGAATGTGACATGTATTCCTTGTAGGACCCAGGTGACCCTCTCAGAACCCATCCTTTGGGCTTTGTTGCCGGGCTCTATTGTCTTCCGACAGGAAATTTCAAAATGTGCATTCTAGGGTGGGTGGAAAACCCTCACTCTTTTTCTAGAGTAATCCTTGAAGGACGTAGGTTAGACATCCCTGCGTGTCATTGCAGGTAAATGGTGCTGCCTGGGACTGTGTGGCATGGGTTTAACTCTTAAGAGCATGTTTCTTTTGTTCTTATATCTGTCCCCCAAATTAAGAGGGAAGTCCTTCATTAACCATGTAGGGTGAGACCAGTCATCCCCTCAAGGGGAAGGGGCTGAGGCCTGGCCATGCGCCTCGGATGCCTGCGCTCACCAGCATCAGCCCCAGCACGAGACCTTCCACTCAAGGCTCTCGGAGCTCACTCTGAAGTTAGATTTCTTCGCCTCTCTTTGAAAATTTGGAGATTTGCCTATTCTTATATGAAATGGAAACTTTTATTTCCTCTGGCTTATCCCTAATCTTCTTATGACTTTTTCTCTCTCTCAGTTCGAATGAATCACCCTTTCCCTCTGGCGCCCTGGCCAATTCGAATGCGTTACCCCTTCCCTCTGGCGCCCTGGCCTCGTCCTGTGTTTCTGTCACAGCCTCAGTTCCCTGCATCCGCTCACCCCTGCATTGCGGATGCCTCTGCCTGCGGGTACATGGATCCCTGCCACCAAAGCCGTTCTCCACGTGACTTGTCTTGAACACTGTCCTGTGGGGCTCACTGATATTTGCTGGTGCAATGATAAGAGGAAAACATCCTGATAACTATCTTTTCTATTCATTTCGGAAATATTTTATTAAGGACCAACCTGGGGATGCTGGGTTTTCCTAGTGGTCATTTGATTTTTCCAGACAAGTGTGAAATTGGTGGGACATGAGTTGAAACTGGCTCTTAACACCAACCTCCCAGCAGACATCATTTTCCAAAATGCCATGGGCTCATTATATCCCTGATAAATCATAAACCATAAGACCACGTCCAAAATGCAACAAATATATCTGTTCTCAGAAGCACCTTAAAACAGGTGTCTGTCTGACCTGAACATATACCTGTTCAGGTGTTCCGGACGTCTAAGCGCTTTCCCTCCCTGTGCTGTCCTCTGGTACATGATTCTATCACGCCATCTGGGCGAGTGAGCGCAGACAGAGCACGTTTGTGTGGAGAGGCTGGAGTGACTGAGAACCTCTCGGTGGCGCCTCTGAGGGAGGTGCTGTGCACAGCCTGTGGCTTCTTTCCCTGGACCGCATCTCCAAGCTGCTCCTTTCTCTTGCCTGTGATTTTGCACATCACCCTGGGCTCTGCTCCCGGCTGTGTGTGACCTGGAGCTGACTGAGCCACACCGTGTGTGCACGTGAGAGAGGGCAAGGGGGGTGGGAGGGCCATACTAGGTGGGTGTAGGCGTGGGCAGGTGGCCCTAGGCAGGCAGTTTTCCTCTGTTTGCCTCGGTTTCCTCCTGAGGGCTGGGCTGGCCTGCGGTGAGGATTGGAGGGATGCTCATGTGTGGTGCCCACACTCCACACTGGCCCCATGCGGGTGGCGAAGGACTCAGCCAGAGCCTGGCAGGATCCTGGGGTGTCTATTTCCAAGGAATGTTCTGGAAGAAACATACACACATACTTGTTTGTCAGATTTACCTGTGTGGTTTTCCAGATGAGAAGCAGCCTGTGTCACTCCATAAGGGAGAGTGCGGGCAGCATTCAGAGAGTGAGCCCTGCTCCCAGCTGCACTTGGCCCCTAACCTGCATCTGTGCTTCCCACACAGGTTTTAGCTGACGCTGTCTCACGCCTGGTCCTGGGTAAGTTCGGTGACCTGACCGACAACTTCTCCTCCCCTCACGCTCGCAGAAAAGTGCTGGCTGGAGTCGTCATGACAACAGGTAACCATCTTGGTGTTGTAGGTAACCCTGCCTGTTTTCATGTCTGACAAGTGTGAAATGTTCTCAGTTGACAGAAACCACTGCGTCATACCAGCGGGAGATGGTTGCTTCCCTTCTTCTTCAAAATGTCTGCCATATGCAAGTTTAGGAACTGCACTTACAAGCTTTTTCCCCCAAATGTTCATCTTTTTAACCTAAGTTTGTTGTATTTGAAGAAAGCATACTATTTGATTCCTGTCATCTTCGTCCTGTGAACGGCCTCAGTCTGCTCTGGAAGATGGCAGGGGGCTTACTAATTCTGGCTTTATTTGAAAGTAGGGCCTATCTGTTGTATCAGTTAATGTTAACGATGCCAGACAAGTTTCTGTGTGACTTCTTTTGAGGAGGGAGAAAGCTCTAGCAAGAGTAGAAAATCTGTGGGGGAAAAAAACACAATTTAGAATGATAGAAGAAACCCTGTTAAATTAGTCTAGAAGTTCCCAGTAGCAAAAGGAACCCCCGAATCCTCTTCCCACATTCCGGGAGTGAGAACACGCAGCGGTATGTCTCTGTGGGTAGCTCAGAGGAACCCACATCCTTGACCAGGGCCTGGCTCTCCAGGGTGGAGCAAGACTCAGGGAGAGGACCCCCATCATGTGGGGCCACCTCTGTGCCCAGCATCTGCTCAGCCCAGCCTGGACAGCCAGATGCAGGAAGCAGGCCCTAGAGGTAAGGGAGGAAGCTGGGGACGGTTTCTCTGTCTACATCTACCAGCCCAGGAGAAACCCCCCAGTTCTTGGTATGTGCCTTTCTTGTCCTTTCCCCCTGAAGGGTCACCACTATCAGACTCTACAGCCCTCTTCACTGACCCACCTCTTGCTGCCCTAGGAAACCTGGCTGTTCTGCTCATGACTTGTTTCCTTGCTGTGCCGTGTCTGGGGAGGAGGAAGTACTCAAACAGCAGCTTCTGTTCTAATGTTTTGTACCTGTATTTTCTCCCCCTTTACCTCTCTCCTTACTGCTATCTTTTACATTAATCAAAGGTGAACACCACAACTACTGAATAGAGTAGTTCCCTAGGTAAGACTCCCTGCCTCTTCCAGCAGCCTGGGTGAGTGAGCTGGTCGTGTTCTTTCATCGTTTTTGTTGTTGTTGTTGTTTAACCACCTTAGAAGAGACTGATCACCTTCTGAGAACATTTTACGTCTTAGTGTGTATTTCACCAAGACCACTTGCTCAGAGCCATAGATGCTGGAGCACTTGGCACTCCAGACAGCTGGTTCAGGGGCTCCTGCTGGTTGAGTGGCCTTGGGCAGGTTAGGAGGCCTCTGTGCCTCAGTTCCCTCATCTATACAGTGGAGACGTTAGTAGCATGAGCCTCAGAGGACATCGTGGGAATGCAGTGAGGACAATTTACCTAAAAGACCTGGTGCATACCTGCCACATGGTGTGCACACCGTTGGTTCAGCTGTAGTGAATGCGAGTCTCCCAGCAGGTAACTTCCAGGGTTCCGGCATCACACCTCTGGTCAGCGGTTTATCTCACAAAATTGAGACAGAGTGATATGTTTATGGGAGATCACCACTGCTTGTGATTTCACTCCCAGTATGGTTACCTGGTGACAGTTTACTAATGAAAACATCGCAAGTTAATTCTGTTTTCCTTCTTATTCCTCTGGGTGCTGTTGACCCCTCCTTCCTATCCTCTTTAGTACTTCGATATTTGATGTCAAGATTAATTACCAGACCAGTGAGTCTACCTTTCCATAGTGTTGCCCAGCTGTGTTCTAGTTGTGGGCATTCAAGAAAAGATGCTATTGCATACCAGAGGAAATCACTTCCTTGAGTTCAGTGTCTATGCACTAAGCAGTGAGGATGGCTGGCTTTCCAGAAATGTCACAAAGTGAGTCCTCAATGGAAGTTGTTTGCAGTGTATACATTTGCCCACTTAAAAAAATAGGTGGTAACAATATGCATGAAGATGAGCTTGAAAAGTCTGTTGGCCACTGAAAAGTTAAGTCACTGAGAATAAGGGTCAGACTTTAGGAGCACAGTTAGGCAAACATTACTGTGAATTACAGAAAATAGTGTCTCTCTTTTTTTTTTTTCAGGCACCGATGTTAAAGATGCCAAGGTGATAAGTGTTTCTACAGGAACAAAATGTATTAATGGTGAATACATGAGTGATCGTGGCCTTGCATTAAATGACTGCCATGCAGAAATAATATCTCGGAGATCCTTGCTCAGATTTCTTTATACACAACTTGAGCTTTACTTAAAGTAAGTTTAGTGAACAAATAAGGACAGGAAGCTATTAAAATATTCTTCTATTAGAAAACTATTGCAAAACCTTTCATTGTTTCTGTAATCATGGAAAATCTCTCAAAATCATAACTTGAATTAGTAACAATAAGGCTGGATCCCATTCTCCCACAATGCTCAACAAACATATGCACACATATATACAATAACATGACATGGTCATAAATTTCAAGTCTGTGTTTAAGACCATGTGATTTTGTTGTATGCAGTATAAATAGAAGTTCCCAAAATGCCAGGTAAAGATGGTAAGTTTTATTCTAGTCACTATTTCTAGAAAGAGCTAGTCTTGTGTCCAAACTCCTTTTCTTTACAATGCCATTTTTTGTATGTGCTCTTTCTGTTCTGAAGTCATAAATTGGAAGAAGGAAAAGTTACTCACATTCTGATGACATATCCATTATTGAGTGGACAAAAACTGTATTAATTACCCTAAACATGTAAAATAAATATTCCAGTTCAAACTTATCTTTCCCCTGTTGAAAATACTAGCCTCTGAAAATTATTTTAAACTATGATAGACTAAAATTTAACTATATGTAGCTTTAAATGTTACTTTTGCAACTTTTTTCCTTTCAGTAACAAAGATGATCAAAAAAGATCCATCTTTCAGAAATCAGAGCGAGGAGGGTTTAGGCTGAAGGATAATGTCCAGTTTCATCTGTACATCAGCACCTCTCCCTGTGGAGATGCCAGAATCTTCTCACCACATGAACCAATCCTGGAAGGTATGAGACGAGATTCTTCAACAAGCCAGTTTCTCAAGAAAATGTATCTGTATGAAGTAACAGATAAAAGAACTAACCTATTTTAAAAACCTTTTCCTTTTTTCTCTTTTTAATTTTAGACTTGGATGTGGATCTGATAAGAGTCTCTATAAAAGCATGGACTTTTTTTCTTTCCAATTAATAACTTAATTAGAAAACTTTAGTGAATGAAAAATGCTGATTATAATTAACCAAGTAATTAGAATGGAGCGAGAGTATTGGATTAAAATTGTATCTGTATGTAGATTTGGGTAATAAATATCTCTATATCAGAGGTATATGTGATCCTCCATATTTCTGAGGAATTCTAATTTGCTAAATGTGTAATTAAAGTATTTATTTGCCTGATATTTCAGCAGCAGATAGACACTAATGAAAAGTGAAACCGCTATTGTGATCATATTTTTTTCCATCCTTCATTATATTTGAGGTTAGCACTTTTGTTTTTTAGTGTTTTATATCCACATCCCTTCTCCCAAGCTCTTAGGCATTGTTCATTCCAAATGGAACGTTTTATTACATTACTTTCCTTGATTATAAAAGCATCAGGCATACTCACTGTGGAATATTGCTAAATATTTTTAAAATATAAGAAGGAATGTTAAAATCACCCATATTCCTGTAACCCAGAAATACTCACTATGGGTGTTTTACCATACTTTCCATGGGTTTATTTCTGCATCTGTCTAGATTTATTTTGGAAATTTTAAAAATATAGAGGAAAAAAAACATAGCAAACACCCAAGTATCCATCACCCAGAATTAGCACATGTTAGTATTTTGTCCTATAGAAATAAATCATTTCAGTTAAAGTGAAAACCCCATTTCCCCAACTCCCTTGGAGGCCACTTTTGTGAATTTTGTTTGTGTTATGTCCTTCCTACTCAATTTCATGTAATTGTTTTGTTTTTTTTTGAGACAGGGTCTCGCTCTGTCACCCAGGCTGGAGTGCAGTGGTGCAATCATGGCTCACTGCAGCCTCGACCTCCTGGGCTCTTAAGCGATCCTTCCACCTCAACCTTCCAAGGAGCTGGGATCACAGGCATGTACCACTATACCTGGCTAATTTTTGTATTTTTTGTAGAGATGGGGTTTCACCGTGTTGCCCGGGCTGGTCTTAAACTCCTGGGCTCAAGCGATCCACCTGCCTCAGCCTCCCAAAGTGCTGAGATTACAGGTGTGAGCCGTCATACTCAGCGTTTCAGTCTCACATACTTATTTGGTATGTGTATTTTGTATGTATGGCATAAACGTGCATTTATATGCACAAACTATATTTTAAATTTATAAGCTATTGTTAGATGTGCTTTTCAATAAATCAAATAGATGGTTTACTACCTGTGGGGTTTTAACTCTTTTTTCTCTCTTAGAACCAGCAGATAGACACCCAAATCGTAAAGCAAGAGGACAGCTACGGACCAAAATAGAGTCTGGTGAGGGAACGATTCCAGTGCGCTCCAATGCGAGCATCCAAACGTGGGACGGGGTGCTGCAAGGAGAGCGGCTGCTCACCATGTCCTGCAGTGACAAGATTGCACGGTAAGGGACAAGGGCTCCCTGTGGCCACCTCCCTGCACACAACAGGCTGTCTGTGCAGAGCAGTGCCTGGCAGTGTTTCTGGTCTCAAGCAGGGTTCTTCAATAAGGCACAGAAAACCCAAATTATAAAGAAAAGTGAATAAATTTGACTAAGCTAAAATTTCAAGAATTATGTACTATAACCCACATATTTGGAAAAGAAGAGCCACATATTGGGAAGAGATTTCTGATGTCTCATGTGACCAACAAAGGATTTGACTTGGTTACAAGCTGATTCCTGCACCTGCAAAGCACAAAGCCATGCATTTGGAGGATCCTTGCTGGGGTGTGGGGATGTCACACACATAAATGCAGAAGTCGGGGCTCATGGACCTGAACCCTTAAGATCCAAGCCTTTTATTTTATTTTTTTTTTTTTGAGACGGAGTCTCGCTCTGTCGCCCAGGCTGGAGTGCAGTCGCCGGATCTCAGCTCACTGCAAGCTCCGCCTCCCGGGTTTACGCCATTCTCCTGCCTCAGCCTCCCGAGTAGCTGGGACCACAGGCGCCTGCCACCTCACCCGGCTAGTTTTTTGTATTTTTTTTAGTAGAGACGGGGTTTCACCAGGTTAGCCAGGATGGTCTCGATCTCCTGACCTTGTGATCCGCCCGTCTCGGCCTCCCAAAGTGCTGGGATTACAGGCTTGAGCCACCGCGCCCGGCCCCAAGCCTTTTACTATGTAGTAACTAGACTTTACCTCAAGGAAGAAACAAACACAAGCTGATAGAACCTAGGACAAGGGATATTCTTAGAAGAGACGGCATGGGTGGGCCAAGAAATAGCAAATGGCCAGAAAAGTTGCCCAGAAAGAGCCCTGGTGGGCCAGTTGGCTGCAGCTGTGTCCCTGCTCTGGGAGAGTGGAGAGTGGGGAGCAGCCACCTTAGAGGGCCAGGTGGATGGGGTTGGGTGAGGCTGGCCTTTTTCCCTTATGGAGGGCCCAGGGCCACGGTAGGCTGGGGTTGGGGTGGGAGCCACGGCACTGCCACTGGAGGTCACCAGGGTGTCCGTCCCAGTGGCAGGCAGTTTGGTGGTGAACGCAGCCCCAGAGAGTTGTCCGCAGGACCACGGGGTGAGAGGCTCCCATGGGGTTGGCCACCCCTAGGTGATTATGTTGGCACGGGAGCCATGGGAAGGAACGAGAGTCTTGGTTCAGATGACCTCAGCCTGTGTCCTCAGCTGCACAGAGCTGTGGGAACAAACAAGATCATCCAAAGGAGGACCAGCAGCCTGTCTGTTCAGAGTCAGCTACGGCAAGGGGGCCGGACCACTGTGATGGGCAGACTCAAAGGCAGGCACAGGAAGGGGGATGGCTTTATTGTAGGGAAAAAGGGAGGCTTTGGGTATGTTCTGATGGAGGTAGGGGAAGCCAAGATGGGCTCTGCAGAAGGTGGCCTCCCGTGCAGCTGTTTGAGGAACCCAGGGACATCTCTGGCTGGTCCTGCGTTAGAAGCAGGAAGGGGTGGGTGTGGAGCAACCACTAGGAAGCTGTAGTCCTTCCCTCAAAGCCTGGCTGTGGAGGCTGTGGTTTGGGTCAGAGTAGTTCTCCTGCCCTGTGTGGTCTGGCCGACGTCTGTCTGCAGCTCAGTCTCTCAGGCCAGGCCCTTTGCTGGATCAGGGGACAGATCAGATGATAGCACTCTGGACTCTTTTCCTAAAGAAATGGCACAAGGAAAATGAAAGATGAGTAAGGCCAGGCACAGATGCCTAGACCCGGGTGCAGTGAGCCTGAGGCCATGCTATGAGAGTGGGGATACCTGTAGGTTCCTCGGGTGTCAGCCAGACACTTCACGGCACGCTGTGAGTGGACACCTCCCGTGGGGTCCGCGGGACAGGTGGCTGTGGACGTGTAGTGGGTATCTCTAGGAGATGTCCTGCCCGCAGTCTTTGCAGAGCTTTACTTGTTTTACTTGCACGGACGCTGACTGTGCCTGACACCCTCTCACTGGCGCTAGGCGATTTCATCCTGATGACGTGTGTCCCAGCTGTCCTTTGTGAGGTACATTGGTGGGAGCTGGTTCCACACCATTTCCCACCCAGGGCCTCTGCAGAGCTGTAGACACACTCCTGGAATTCTCTTACAAAGCATGTGTTCAGAATTAATGACTCCTAGCAAATGTAGGTTTCTGCAGGATCACTGCTTTAAAGTTTGCCCTGAAGACTGAATTCAGCTTAAAGATGCTCTAAGTGCGTACAGGCTTCTAATCTAGAGAAGAAATAGGCTTGTGTTTCTTAGAGGCATTGAATCGTTTCATGCTTTTTCTGTAAGTTAGGGAAACCTGCATTTTCATTTCCGTTTTGGAAGGTGGAAGGAACGTGTCATAGGAATTGGAGGATTTGTCCATTCGACACATTTATTGATCTTGTGTGTGTGCCAGGTACATATTGTGAGTGCTGGGATAGGTCAGTAAAGAAAGCCGACAGAAACCTCTTCCTGTGCTGGGGTAGGATGAGGCGGATAGCCCGACATGGGCCTGTAAATTACGTGGAGGTCAGAATAGGGGTGGAGGCCTTGGGTGGCAGGGAAGGGAGGCCTCAGGCAGCAGGTAAGCAAAAGGCTTGAGTGGCTGGGAAGGGAGGCCTCCCTCAGAAGGGCTTTTGTGCAGGGACCTAAAGTGGGGGCAGATGTGGCCGCCTCTGGGATCGGTGTTCCAGCTGGTGGACCTGTGGACAGAAGCTTTGGGCAAGCAGCAAGGAGGTCCCTGAGGGTGGCCAGAAGCTTGGGGACAGGTGCAGGGTGAGAGGTGACAGGGCTGGGGGATCTGGCTGGAAGGACTGCCGGCATTTTCTTGGGAGCCAGTAGACTGTTTTGTGCCAAGGAATGGCCTGCGCTGGCCCACGTGTTCACAGGGGTCCAGAGGAGAGGGCTTGGGGCAGGCGTCAGGTTCCCCTTAGGAGAGGGTGCCGTGACACAGACAGGGTGGCGTGACTTGACCCAGCCTAGCAGTAGCAGTGGCCGAAAGTCAGGTCCTAGATCTCTTCTAAAAGTGGATCCCAGGGGATCTGCTGACGACTGTTATGACAGGGATGAGCAGGGCGAGGGTGACCCCAGAGTGGGGACTGAGCAGCTGGAGTTCGGCACTGGAGCAGATCCAGAATGAGGCTTAGACAGGTGAGGTTGGCGGTTGTTTGTCCTGTGCTGCCTCCCCCACTTGTCAGCTCTGCCCCGCTAGGCTCTTGAGGGGACGTGGAGTGGCCCTGAGACTTCAAGCCTCCAAATACAACTGTGGGCATTGTCAGGCAGAGACTGTGCCGTGGAGTGAGTGAGGGCGGGGGGATATATGAAGGCTGGTTCCAGCCTGGGCATCAGCCTCCTCCAATCTCAAGTCCTGCCACATCCACAGATCTAAGCCCGAATGTTTCTCATCTGTCCAGGCCTCCCTGTCCGCACACTGCCCAGTCCACCCTCATTTCCGACCTGTACTGCTGAGCATCTTCCCCCGCAGCAGCGTGTGCCGCACTGCCAACACCACTTCATGAAATGCACATTCGCCAGCCCCTCCCCCGAGACACTTCTGTGAAATTAGATGGAGCCACTGCCTTTCCAGAAGTCCTCCAGAGGCCTCTTTCTGCCATCTGAATACCGCCCCATCCCTCATCAGGCTTCTAGCTGCTCAGGGGCCCCTGCCCTGCCCCTCTGCCCTGGCTGCCCTTACTGCTGTCCTGCGTCCCCTGCCCCCTAGGTTGGGACATGCCTTCCTCCCTCAGCCTCACAGCCCCCTCCTTTGGGGCTGAGCTTCAGGGTCACCCCAGGAGCATTCCTTGAAGTCCATACACCCCTTTTTCTTTTCCACAGAACCCTGCCCTTTCTCCCAAATTGATTTTACCTCAATTTACGGTTCTTTATTTGTCTTTTCATAGCATTATTGTTTAGCTCCTAGGCTGTGTCTCCCCCCAGTACCTCACACCATGTGTATATAGCGCCCAGCAAAGGGTGCTCTGGACACAGCAACTCCCAGGCTGAGCAGAGCATGCTGTTTGTGGGGCTCAGAAAGAGAGAACAGGCATATTGTGAAGGCATGTGTGTGCTGGAGCTGATAACGCATACCTAAGTTGCCATTGGCATGCATAGTTGGTGTCATGCATGTCAGCCGCACACATGCAGCTGCTGTAAACCCCACACCCTCTCTCCCTGTGCATTCAGTGCCATTGTCACTTGCAGAGAACAGGAAATAAGCAGGTGAATGTTTTGAAGGGCTCCTTGAAGAGCTATCATTTTTATGAGAAGTATAGTGGTCCCCACTTCTCCGCAGGTGTGTCCCAAGACCCCCGTAGACTCCTGAAACTGTAGACAGGACTGAACCCTGTACGTGCTGGTATTTTTCCTGTAAGTACATTCCTATGTAAAGTTTAACTTATAATTAGACACAGTAAGAGATTAACAACAGTCACTAATAATAAAATAAGAGCGACTTGAGCGCAAGCACTGTGATGCTGCGACCATCAATCTGGTCACCAAGGCAACTGCTAACGGGCCAGCAGCATCTGCTGCAGCGTGGATGGTTCACACCCCGGGCTGGACAGCGCATGATTTCATCACACTCCTCAGAACAGCATCCAATTTAAAGTCTGGAACTGTTTATTTCTGGAATTTTTCATTTAGTATCCTCAAATCACGCTTAACAGTGGGTAACTGAAACCTCTGAAAGTGAAACCTCAGATAAGGGGACCTGCTGTAATGAAATAAATATGTAATTTCCTTTCTGATATTTCCCACAGCTTTCTCACAAGAAACACACGTGGCTCATTGATTATGGGAAGCGTAATGGTAAAGAAAATCGCAGCATAAAATAACTTTTAAGTAGATTTTTGTCTTTGCGATCGTAAGCTGCTAAATCAGTCTATTACTTTTGTTGCGCTCCTTCGTCAGTTGGTTGGGATCCTGCAGAATTGTCAGTGCATCCCTGTAACCACTCAGGCTTGGGCTGGGCCGCATCAGCACTGAGTCCGAGCTCCCTGAAGACTGCTTTCTTCTCCCTCCAGCTGGAACGTGGTGGGCATCCAGGGATCCCTGCTCAGCATTTTCGTGGAGCCCATTTATTTCTCGAGCATCATCCTGGGCAGCCTCTACCATGGGGACCACCTTTCCAGGGCCATGTACCAGCGGATCTCCAACATAGAGGACCTGCCACCTCTCTACACCCTCAACAAGCCTTTGCTCAGTGGCAAGTATCTCTGGAGTGTGCTGATTTAATCTCTGTCTTGATTTTGTAATGTTTTCATCCTCATGAATGAAAAAAACACCACCTGAGCTGCTCTGTGGCTATCAGAAGAACATGAGAGTCCTTCTAAAGGGACCCAAGTTGATGTTTCTGGGTCTCTCCGGGCCTTGTCTCTAGGGCCTTTTAAGTGAGTCCCTCTGCAAGATTAATCTCCTTTACCGATCACAAACCTAGCCGTTCATAGAGGAATTGATGGGCTTACACCTGTCATCCCAACACTTTGGGAGGCCAAGGCTAGTGGATTGCTTGAGCCCGGAATTTCAAGACCAGCCTGGGAAACATGGCAAAAGCCTATCTCTACAAAAATACAAAAAAATCAGCCAGATGAGGTGGGGCACGACTATGGTCCCAGCTACTTAGGAGGCTGAGGTGGGAGGATCACCTGAGCCCAGGAGGTCAAGGTTGCAGTGAGCCAAGATTGTACCACTGCACTCCAGCCCGGGCAACAGAGTGAGATCCTGTCTTAGAAAAAAAAAAAGAAAGAAATGAAAAATGAAAAGAATGAAATTATGACTGGGCTGGGCAGCTGTCTCTTTTCCTCTCAGTCAGGTAGTGTGTTCATTCCTGTCTCAGCAGCAGAGACTTACAGACACTGAAAACTATGTCAGCATTGGCTTTCCCAGACTAACCCTGAGCCAGGTCTCCTGGACGTTTACGTTGTCTCGGAGCCACCAGGGTGTCCACAGTGATGAGCTGCCTAGAGCCTGCCCTGGGCTCCCTGGAGAGGCCCTGCTGGCTCTGAGAGGTGGTGACAGGAGTAACCAGGGGCGCCAATGGCGGGCAGAGGTTGTCTCCCTGGTGTCTGCACTACCCTCGATGCCCTTCATTGCTGGTTTTCTTTTTTCTTTTTTTAGAATTTCAGTGGCTAACAGTAAAGTGAACAGGAACTTTTGAATTCAAAGGTCCTAACTTCTAAGCTCACCTTTATTTAAAAGGACACAGTTAAGGTATTTTTATCTTTTTAAATGTATAATTTTACTACTTTTTTAAAAGCTCAAAACTAAAACCATAATCCTAACCTGAAACACGTTTATTTTGCGGGGGGTGTGCGTGTGTGTGACGTTTATTTTGGGGGGTGTGTGCGTATGTGTGTGCTGCCTTGTTTTCTAGTGCTTGGCTACTAGCACGCCTTTTATTTGAGAAAAAGCAGTGTGGAATTTTATTCGAAAGCATGCCTGTCAGAGCACATGAAGGAGGCAGGGATGGGGAAAGACAGTTGTCTTGAATTAAATTTACAGCTCCCTAACTTAACCGTTGTGTTTTAAAAAAACGAAATAGATCAAACCTGATGGTAGGCAAGTTGAAACTGTAGCACCAATCAATGTCTTTTGAAGTATTTTGTTGTGTGTTGGTGTGTGAATTTCTCATGATTCCAAAAATTTCCCTCTTGGTTCTCTATCTTCTGTAGTTGAGGGAAGAGTGCTTTAATTTTAGCTGTCACTCATCTTTTATATGCATAGATACTTAAAACATTGCATGTGGAATATGGGACCCATAGGTGATACTCAAAAATAGTTGTTAATTAGGGCCTCGTTGAATAGTGCTAAGCAATATCTCATCCATAACTAAAATCTGCAAAGGCAGAATCATTTTGCTAAAGAAATTTTCTAAGATATTGAAAGTGGAGCTCATTTATAAAAGCCAGTGTATTTTTATCATATTTCACTTATGTGGAAAGCATTTATATCTGTTAAAAGACCTTGAAAAATAGTGTCTGCAAGATAGAGACTTCGGAATTACTGATGCTACTGTTTATCCTTTCCTCCTCAATATCTTCTCTAATTTTTTTTTTTTTTTTGAGACAGAGTCTTGCTCTATCGCCCAGGCTGGAGTGCAGTGGCGCGATCTTGGCTCACTGCAACCTCCGCTTCCCAGGTTCAAGCAATTGTCCTGCCTCAGCCTCCCAAGTAGCTGGGATTACAGGCATGTGCCACCACGCCCAGCTAATTTTTATATTTTTAGTAGAGACGGGGTTTCACCATGGTGACCAGGCTGGTCTTGAATTCCTGACCTCAGGTGATCTGCCCGCCTCAGGGTCCCAAAGTGTTAGGATTACAGGGTGAGCCACCGTGCCCAGCCTCCATCATCTCTAATCTTAACAGGCTAAAGCACATAACCAAACCTCTCCCCTGGTCCCTGCTGCAGGGGGCTGTGCCGGCTGATTCAGCAGCAGCAGAGAGAGCCTGGGTCGGAGCCATGAGGCTGCCCCTGTGTCAGCTCTGTCTCCTTGGCAGCTTCTGTGTCTTGGGTTCTTCATACGCCCAGTGGCAGGGTGCCCCTTGCAATCCTTCTGGACAAATGTGCCACTGTCCTATGAAAATAAAAGGACACCACACAAGCTGCAGGAGGCAGAACGTTACTCAAATGCTGAGCCAATAAACAGTGTCACTCTAGCACCAAAGTCTATTTCAAAATGCAAACTAGGCCGGGCGCGGTGTCTCAAGCCTGTAATCCCAAGCACTTTGGGAGGCCGAGGCGGGCGGATCACAAGGTCAGGAGATCAAGATCATCCTGGCTAACATGGTGAAACCCCGTCTCTACTAAAAAAATACAAAAAACTAGCCGGGTGAGGTGGCGGGCACCTGTAGTCCCAGCTACTCGGGGGGCTGAGGCAGGAGAATGGCGTGAACCCGGGAGGCGGAGCTTGCAGTGAGCTGAGATCCGGCCACTGCACTCCAGCCTGGGCGACAGAGCGAGAGACTGCCTCAAAAAAAAAAAAAAAAAAAAAAAAAAACCGCAAACTAGTTGAAATATCTTATTTTTGGTAAATGCTTTATTTTGGAAATGGGTTTTTGTTGTTTCCCTGAAGAGAGTTCAGATGAGCAAAGCAAGTGGCTTTGGAGAAGACACCTTTAGATCAGGACTCCTGTGAATCAGCAGGACAGCGTAGCAGGAAATTGGATGAGCCAGAGGATGGAGCAGGATGGGAGGGCAGATGCTTCTGCTTCAGAATTGAAGTCGAAAGCAAGTAATGCCATGGGTGTTACTGGAGACAAAAGGAACCAAATGAGAAAAATCTGGAGAGGCAAATGGTGATGTCATAGTAGATTTGGGAGGTCACACTCTTTAAAAATGGGTCCCAAAGCAAAGCCCTCAAAACTTTATTAAAAGGAAAGTCTTACATTTAACAAGTGACCTGGAAAGGGGAGCTACCAGGACATTGGCCCCCTTGCTGTGCATCTGCAGTGTGCATCACAGCTCATGTTGTGTTTGTTATACTTTGTCACCTCACATTTTATTATAAGGGTCATTCTCGTGTTAAAAAGAGAGCGAGGTATGATGGTGCCTAGTGAATTGTAGTGTCTTTAGGGAGGAGCAAAAATGGATATAAATGAATACAAAGAAAAGATTACCTGAAACCAGGAGCAAATCAAAGTAAAAATGTAGGGATAGGGTGTTTCTTTCTCTTAAAAAAATAATGCTGTCAGGATTGAAGTGAGAAGAATTTAATTTTCATTTCAGCCTGAACACTAGTTTTACTTTCAGAAAGGTTCTTGGTGCCAAGCTGTGAAACTTTTGCCTTTGTGGGTATGCACACTTGGTACCCTTGCTTAGCACTGTGGAAACGGAAGTCGCTTGAGCTTTCTTCAGTTTTCTTTCGAATGAGTTTCACATCCAGCACTTGCAAGCTGGACATTTCCAGCTTCTAATTTATGTCCATGGATCCCCTGAGTGTGAGCTCCTCAGCTGGCCCAGTTTTTTGTCCAAGGCTCACTAAGAGAACCTAAGAAGAAGGAGCAGGGTGCCCAAATGCCCCATGTGATGGCTCTGGGGATCTTGTTGACAGCCTGCTCTGGGGTCTTCCGACAAGGCTCCCTATCCTACCGGTTTTCGTGTGGAACGTTGGCACGAAACGTTAAACAAGGCTGCTTGATGGGGGTAGGGTCCTCGTGAACAGCTTGCATTTCAGTATCTCTGGGAGGACAGCACGGGTACCCGAGGGGGCTGGCAGCAGGCCCAGGTGTGTGGCGGGAAGGAGGCAGGTGCCTGCGGAGCTGCTGTCCATCCAAGACCATTCAACATCATGGGCAGGAAGAGCAAGGCAAGCTGGTTTAATGAGGCCCTGGCTGAAGTGAGAGAGAAGGAACATCACTGTGAGAGTGTGTGAGAGTGTGTGTGCGCATAAGTGCATGTGTGTTTATGTGTGTGTGCGTGTATGTGCTTGTGAATGAGTGTGTATGTGTGTGCCTGTGTGCATGTGTGTGTGAGTGGGTATGACTGTGTGTGGGGGGGGTGTGTGAGTGTGTGTGTGTATGCATATTCTCCAGGTAAGAGTGGTCATCGGGGTTGTGGGAAAGAGGTATCAGTAATGTCAGTTTCCTCCTTGCCCTGGTTTCTAGGAGGAGTGAACATGACATGAGTCATTGTAAAAGAGAATGACCAGCAAGCTTGGCTCCAAGTACAGAATCATTCTTTTCAGCTGACAATTTTTCTTTCCATTTTACTTTCTGTTTTCCTCCCCTTTACTTTTGCTGGACTGATTAAATTGTCTTTCCCTTTTCTTCCCACTGGTGATTTGGAAGTTCTAAACCTTATTTCTATTCTGACCAGTGGTTACCCCAATTTTTAAAAATAAATATGTTTAAATCACTTTGAAAAAGTGTTGGCATCAAGAATTAATATTTGTAAAGATCCAAACTTGGGAAAAGGTGAAATACTGGGCTCATTTTTATTCCACACTCTTCCCATCCTTGTCTTCCTAGATTCTGATGACATCATCTTGAGTTTTGGAAACTCATTTACTACTGTGCTTTTTCTTTAAAAGCCTTTCTTAATGAGTCACACAGCCACATGGTCAACAATTGTTCAGATGAAAATGTAAGGGCTCCTGGTTTCTCTCCTAACCAGTTTTCTGTAGCCATTGCCCCTGCCCTTAACTCCACATCCAGATTTATTTTTCACTTTGCTGGAATACATCCTTGATTGGGGTGACAGGGTGATTTCTTGGTTGGCTGTTTTTGTTTGATTTTTGGAGAAAAGGCCTGTGTGCTGCCCCTAGATCTTGACTTTACCTGGTCCTCGTCGGTGCGCCAGGTGGACTGGGGACTGTGGATGTCTGGGCTTGGTCCTTCTCCCAAGGACACGTCAAGACCTCCATGGTCACCCTTTGTCACAGAGCCAGTTTGAGTTTCTTTCCTTTCTAGAAGGTACCCCCTTGTTTTTTCTCTGTTAGCATTAAATTTATCTGTTTTCCTTAAAATTCAGAAATTTCAACAGACTAAGCCTAGGTGTGTGGCTAGTTTGTTGGGGTTTCTTTCCTACTTACTACCCTGAACCCTCTGATCTCGATTGTTGACTCTTCACTTCCGAGAAATGTCCTTCCATCGTGTCACTTCTGCTAGAAGCATCTTCTCTGCCCTCTCTGTTGTCCCTGAAAGTGCTGCTGAGCAGAAGTCATAGTCCTGCAACCGGTGTCTCTTCTCTCATCTGATGTACTTTTTTGACTGCACTGCATTCTAAGAGAATGCCTGACTTCTCTGTCACCATCTCAAGAGTGAACTGTTTTCCCTGCAGAGCAGGCTCCCCAGGAGCTCATGCCTGGCCCACTTCCCTGCACCGCGGCTGCCACATGGCTCCCTCTCTTGCTGTAGTTCTCCTTTCTGGGAGAGTGACTCCATGTGGGGCTCCTCATCTCTGTTGGGTTTTCGGTGGCTGCATTTGGGGTTCCTCATGTCTGTTGGGTGTTCACTTCTCCTTTTGCATACTGCGAGAACAACCTTCTAGTGATTGGAACTGTCTAGAAAAGAGTTTCCTAAAAGGAATTGAGCTCCCCTGACTGAAAGTGTTGGGGTTGGAATTGGACGGAGATTGTTGTTACGGACACGGTGACGGGATCTGGCTGAAAGGATTCACCCACATGGCCTCCAAGTGTCTTCTGAACTCGGGAACCTACGGAGTGCAGTCTGCTTGTCTTTAAGTTCTCTGTGTGGATGACTGTAATGGTATAGTACAGTTACCTGTTGTATCAATCACACCTTTGAAGGTTTTTAAAAATAACGATTGTTATACTTCACTGACTGCCATCCTCCGGCCATTTCCCAGGCGTGCATGTGCTCAAGTCGGGAGCCAGATTCTTACATACGTCCCTGAGTCCACGCCGCAGCCCTGTGGGCTGGGCCCGCCGTCACCCTTCGCAGTGGAAGCAGCCGCAGCCGGCAAACACCACAGGACTTGCAGCTCACAGCCGTGGTCCACTGTCCATAGGACAAGCACTGCTTGAACCCACATCCGATCTTTCGCCACCCCAAGGCTTGCCTCCTATGGAGGACAGAGAGGGCATGAGAGTGCCTTGGGGCTCCCCCAGGAGCTGCTTCAGGAAAAGGAGGAGCTGGCAGGATCTCTGTGAGCCTCTCAGCCCCACTCCACCTGCTGCTCACCTTCATCCACATCCAGTTAGCATCTCCTGCCCATGCAACTCTCTGGACACGAGCCCACCTCACTCAGGACCACAGCTCTGGGGCTCCTTCCACAGCTGGTGTTTTAAAACCCTGTGGTCTCCTTTGAGAAAGGAATGTTATTTGGCCAGAGGTCCTCTGTGTAAAGCCCTTGGCACCTGGCTGGGGTTAGTGGACAACCAAGACAAGGCATGTCCGAGCTGGCAGAGGAAGCCTGAGAGCAGCGCTGGGGAATGGGCTGGAAGGGTCAGCAGAACCCAGCCATCTTGCTGTGTATGGATTCTCATGGATTGTGTTCATTTCTCTGTCAGCTCAAAGGACTGCCCTTCTCAAGACAATCACAATGAAAGGCTCAAAGGTGCTCTGCTCTCAGCTTAAATGGCAGGTTGGTTTTGGACCTAGAGGGGCTCAGAGGCTCCCCGCTGTGTTGCATGGCCTGTATCATCCTCACTGGGGGGAGGTGCTGTGCAGAGTTTTCCTTACACTTTAACTCATGCCCAGGTCTTGACTATTTCTTATTTGCAGAATAGAGGCCACTTTCAGTCAAGATTGTAAGTACACATTTTCCTTGACCCACTAATAAATGTCTAATAGTTTCTATAACATGAACCCATAATAACCCTAAAATATCTATTGTTAATCATTATGTATATCATTCATCTTTGATTACCCTACTATGTGAGGAACCTATTGGAAAATACCTTTAGGGTAGAAATAAGAAAAAACATCAATGCCAGCTCTTCTGAGTTTTTTTTTTAATTGTAGCAGTTATTAGACCAATTCACAGTTTCTCTGTATTTGTGCTTTAAAAGCTCTGATTCAGCACACTTAATTTACAACAACAGAGGGATTCTCATTAGCAGCCAAGTTGTTCTTGCTTTTATTGGTTTCTGCACCACGGCCTGGGATGGGATTAACTCATTACCCTAGTTCCTTCTTTGCAGCCCGGAAAGATAAGCATCTCACTGGTGTCAGCCCTCACACTGCATTGGCCTCAGGGACTCGTAGAAGGATACGCTTATAACCATTTAGGGGCTTTCTGCCCCAGAAAAAGCATATGGTTAGTATTGGAAGCGTGGGCTATTTTCTTTTTGCCTTATTTCCTCCATTTTTGTTTCAAGGTGGGACTTGATATAACTTAAAATATAAAAAATGTTTTGTACTATTAGGATCTTACACTTTTTGTTAATTAATCATTTAGTGAAAAATCTTGTCATTCTAAGGTTTAAGTATCATTCAGCAGTAATCCTTTATTTTGATGAGAAGTAATGGAATTGCCAAGGAAGATAATATAAGCATTATCCATTTGTTTATGAAAGATTCAATTCCATTATGGTCAGAGATTCCCCAACAGTTTAACTGGATACCTACTCTTCTAGCCATTCCCCCGCGAAAGAAATCCTTCCTGATTCTGTCTGCTTGAAGCATGTGGCCTTGAACATGCTCCTGGGGCTGCTGCCTCTACAGAGTGACAGCTCAGGGACCTGCAGGAACTCAGAACATGCAGGCAGATGATGGAAGTAGGGCGGGTGTGCTGGTAACAGCCACCGAAGACCTCAGTGCCACTGGCAAAACTGTGCCACAGGAGAAACCTGAGCGTGTGCTAAAAACCACCCCAGCAGCAATCAGTAAATGCAGGCACAGTGACCTCAGGAAGACATGAGGCTCCTACCAGTGCCTGTGGTGAGGCCAGCCCAGCCCTGTGTGTGGGTAGGGCACACCTGACTGACCACCCCGACAAGCAGGGAAGGACGGTGCTGGAACTCTGAGTTCTTGGGATGAGGACATGGTCTTGGCTGATTGTTTTCCTTCAGACCTTCTGCAGAATTGAATGCGCATCAAAGAAACAAGCAGAAGAAACCATGCCAGCTGCTTGTATTAAATAAAAATATTTACTTACAAACTTGGATTATCAAACTTATGAGGAAAATAAACAACACAAAAGAGAAAGATCTATATTAGAAAATAGAACAACTGAGAGAAAGCAGAAACAATTTAGAAAACAGAAGAGAAATAAGTAATGATAAACCTTATTTGTATGTTATTTAGTAAGTGCTGAAATCTAATATTAATTTGAAGGTCTAGAAAATATTCCATTTTTTTCAGTGTGCATTGGGCATGGTTCTAGGTGTTGGGATTTTGCAGGAAACGGGACAAACAAAACCTCTTCCTTATGGAACTTTTGCTCTGATGAGGGTAGGGGGACGGTGAGGTCAAATAAATCTCAGGTAACTTGGAACAGAGAGGCAGAATTATGAGAAAAACCTTCAGATATGTGGAAAGTTATTCAGAAGGCCCAATGTTTGTTTAATAGCATTTCAAAAATAGGAAGTAGGGAGGAGGAAATAACAGAAGAAAATTCCTCAGTACAGAGGAAAACACAAGTATTGGAATTAAGTGGACGCAGTGAATACTGAGCAGGATTAATGAGAAAAGTCCATGCCCAGTATATCCCGTTGGAGTTTCAGAACACCAAGGACAAAGAGAAGATCCTAAAAGCTTCTAAGTTAGCTGCAATACGTTGGAGATATATATAACTCTTACCAGGACACCGGAAGTCAGAACAGAGTGATGAGATGACTTTCTGGTTCTAAAGAGAAAATATTTTTATTGTGGAATTTCCTACCCAATCAAGCATTGGGACAAAGTGGTAATTTTTAGATAGTCAAGGATTCAGAGGACATATGCTTTTGGAGAAAACAAAATGACTTGAGGATACTCTAGCAAAACGAAAAAGACATCTAAGAAAGAGAAAACTTGAATTTAAGAAAGAATACCTTATAAATCCAAAGTACAATTGAAAAGGATAATTCAGCAGCAAGCCTGAAAAGTAACTTCCAAATTAAAAGAGAGACTCATATTAAACAACACTAAAAAGAATGTTTTTAGAAGAAGGTGAATTTATTTTTAATGAATAGCCTAACTGAGAAGCTGAATGCTCTGAATGGTAGGGTGAAAGCAAACACTTCTTTTGTGGACAAAAAAAAAAAAAGGAAAGGAGAGTGGAAACTCCAGGGAACATAAAAAAGCTATTCAGGAAAGGAATGGCTCAGACATGAAGCAAACAAAACTAAGGCATGATTTTGAACAATTCTTGAGAGACAGAACAAAGAGACTCCAGTATAAGTTTGTGCTTGGAGGGGTGTACTGAGGAGCACAGGCTTGGTGGTGGTGTCCTGTTTCTCCTGCAAAGTCTGTCACTTTTAAAATGTGAAAATAAAAAAGCAAAAACTTTTCTAATTATTAGATCAGACGAGAAACCAGAACTTAAACTACTGACTACTTAGAATACACATACCAAAAATGGTGAATTGGAGCCCCACTTACCTTTAGGAGATCATGGCCTTGAATGAATAGAAAAAAATAAGTGAATTAAGCCTTTCTTTTCCAAAATTGGGAGAGAAAGCAACAACAAAGCTAAAGAGGAAATAAAGGAAGAAGGAAGGAAATAGAAGTGAGAGAGAGAGGGGAGGAGGAAGGAAATGAATAATATAGGAAAGAGGAAAAAATATTAAAATTAGTAAAACTGGCCAGGCATGGTGGCTCACACCTGTAATCCCAGCACTTTGGGGGGCTGAGGGAGGCAGATAACGCGAGGTCAGGATTTCGAGACCAGCCTGGCCAATATGGTGAAACCCCATCTCTACTAAAAATACAAAAAAATTAGCTGGGCATGGTGGTGGGCACCTGTAATCCCAGCTACTCAGGAGACTGAGGCAGGAGAATTGCTTGAACCCAGGAGGCGGATATTGCAGTGAGCAAAGATCATGCCACTGCACTTCAGCCTGAGTGACAGAGCAAGATTCCATCTTAAAAAAAAAAAAAAAAAAATTAGTAAAACTAAGAGGCATTGACTTCAAAGAACAATCAAACAGATCTACCACTGCCAGGGCTATCTAATTAATATCAGATAAAACAAAAGTAACCAAGTGGAAATTGAGGGCTACCCACAGATGGGGAGGAGGGTACAGTCCCACTCCTTACTGCAGTTTCCCTCTCCAGGAGGTCAACCAAGGTTGGAAAATACTGTACTTAGAGCACATTCACATAACTTTTACTACAGTATATTCTTATAATTGTTCTATTTTATTATTAGTTATTGTTGTCAATCTCTTATTCCTATTTATAAATTAAACTGTATCATAGGTATGTATGTAGAGAAAGAAAACATAGTTATACAGGATTTGGTCCTATCTGTGGTTTCAGGCATTCAGTGGGGGTCCTGGAATGTAAAGATTTCAAAAGAATTCTTTGTTCATCTCTGATACTTATAAACTTGAAACTGTCAACAACAACAAAGAAAGAATAAGAAAATGTAAATTATCGAAGTTAACTCAAAAAGAAATACAATATATAGCAAAGGAAATTTCCAGGGAAGACATTGTAAAGGTTGTCCACAGATTACCTTCCAGCAAATTCCTAGATGGTTTAATCTATCAAAGAACATGTAATTCTACCTCTGTATAAACTTTCCAGGCCATGGAAAAGAGCAATTGACCTAATCCAAATACCAAAACTGGACAAAATGCAAATAAAAGCCACAGAATTACCTATGACTATAGATGCAAGACTCCTAAATGAAATACTATAAAATCAAATTTAGCAATATGCCCAGGAAACTAAGTATAGTTTCATTTTATACCTGTTAGTATAGTGTATCCATGAGAAGGTTATCAGAAAGGATCCATAACATCTCAGTGCTTTACAGAAGTCAGCATGTGTTCATTAATATGTATGCTCACCATGCATATGTGTGTATACACTGAAGGAGTATGCATTAAAATGGCAAAGCTCATCTAGAAAGGAAGGATTGTTTTGGGAGGGTTTAAGATTCTTTAGAGTCTTTAAGAATTACTCAGCCAGGCATGGTGGCTCATGCCTATAATTCTAGTGCTCTTCTGAGGCTGAGATGGGAGGATCACTTGAGGCCAGGAGACCATCCTGGGCAATATAGCAAGACCCCATCTGTAAAAAAAAAAAAAAAAAAAAAAACTAGCTGGGTGTGGTGGCATGAGCCTATAGAGGTGGGAGGATTGCTTGAGCCCAGGAGTTCAAAATTGTAGTAAGCTATGATTGCGCCACTGCACACCAGCCTGGATGACAGAGCAAGACCCTTTTTCTTAAAAAAAAAAAAAAAAAAAAGTGGAAAGACTCATGAAGGATTTTTTGTTGCTTTTTTTTTTTTTTTTTAAGACAGTGGCCAGGGTCCTACCCAAAACCTACTCAATCAGGATCTCAGAGGTGGGATTCAGTGTGCTTATTGTTTAAAGCTTCATATCCGATTCTACTGAACATACCTGCTTAAGAACCACAAAATTACAGTGGCTGTCTCTGGGTTTTATAGCGTTAATTTTCTTTTCTAAAGTTTGTGTAAATTTTTGGAACTGTCTGCAGTGAGCAAATGTTATTTTTTTAATGAGAACAATTTTTTTTAATTTTCAAATTATCTTTCATGTCTTTTCACAACTTTGTTGAGGTATAATTGGCATATGATAAACTGCATATTTAAAGTATACAATTTGATACATTTTGGCCTATGTTTAGATCTGTGCAACCATCACCACAATAAAGATAATGAATATACTTATCCACTTCAAAATTGTCTTAGCACTCCTTCGTAATCCCTCCGTCTCCCTCATCCCCTCCCCATCCCCAAGATGTACCATCTGTCTATACAGATGAGTTTGCATTCTCTGGGATTTTACATAAACGGCATCATAAGGTTTGCACCATTTGTGTCCAGCTTCTTTCACTCAGCTTAATCATTCTGAGATTGATCTATGTTGTTGGGTTTGTCCATAGTTCATTCCTTTTCATTGCTAAGTAGCATTGCATTGTGTGAATAAACCACAATTTGTTTATCCCTTGAAATATTGATGGACATTTAGGTTGTCTCCAGTCTTTTAATATTACAAAGCTGCTGAGAACATTTCCGTACGAATCTTTGGGCGCTTACTTCCATTTCTCTTCAGTAGATACCTAGGAGTGGAATGGCTGAATCATAAGACAGGTGTATGTGGAACTTTTTAGAAAACTATTAACCTGTTTTCCAAAATGGTTGTACTGTTTTTACGTTACCACCACTAGTGTACGCGAGTTGGAGTTCTGTCACTGATATGCCAGAATGTAGTATGAGCGGTCGTTTTAGACATATTAGCAGGTGTTTAGTGATATTCCCTCATGGTTTTAATTTGCATGGCTCTGATGACTAATGAAGTTGAATGCCCTTTCACATGCTGATTTGCCATCCCTGTGCCTTCCTCAATAAACTGTTCAAAACTTTGCCCATTTTTACTGAGTTGTTTAACGTCTTATTAGTGAGTTTTGAGAGTTATTTCTGTTTTCTAGCTACAGATCCTTTGTCAGATACATGATTTGAAAAAAAATGTTTTCTCCCAGTCAGTGGCTTGTCTTTTAATTTTCTTCATAGTGTCTTACACAAACCACATAATTTTAATTTTGACAAAATCTAATTTATAAAAAATTTCTTTGATGGATCATGCTTTTGATATTATATCTAAGAAATATTTTCTGAAGTCAGTGCTACAAAGTATCTTCTTCTATGGCATTCTTAGAAATTTCACAGTTGCAGTTTTTACATTTAAGACTGTGTTTCACCTGAGTTCATGTTTGTGTGGGGTGTGAAGTATGAACTGAAGTTCATTTTTTTTGGCATGTAAGATATCCAGTTGATTTAGCACCATTTAGTGAAAAGTTCCTCGTTTCTTCATGGTATTGCCTTTGCGCCCTTGTCAAAAATCAGCTGGCATGTGTATATACATGTGGGTCTATTTCTGGACTCTGTTGTTTGCCTTTAATCTATTTGTCTAAAGGCCAGTGTTACATTGTCATGATTGCTATAGTTTTATTATAAGTTTTGAGGTCAGGTGGAGTTAGTCTTCCAACTTTGTAGTTTTTCGAAGTTGTTTTGGCTGTTTGTTTGTTTGTCCTTTTTGTATTTCCGTAACAATTTTATAATCCACTCATCAATTCTACATTCTTATTGCACTGGTTAGGACCTCCAGTACAATGTTGAGTAGAAGTAATGAGAGCAGGCGTCCTTCTCTTACATGTCATCTTCAGGGAACACATTCAGTCTTTCACCATTAGGTATGATGTTGGCTGTAGGGTTTTTTATTGTTGTTTTTTGTTTTAGAGACAAGGTCTCAGTCTTTCACCCAGGCTGGATTGCAGTAACGTGATCATAGCTCATTGTAACATGAAACTCCTGGGCTCAAGTGATCCTCCTGTCTCAGCCTCCTGAGTAGCTGGGACTACAGGTGCATGCCACCATGCCTGGTTCGTTTTAAATTTTTTATAGAGACAGTGTCTTCCTATGTTGCCCAGATTGGTCTTGAACTCCTGGCCTCAAGCAACCTGGCTGCCTCAGCCTCCCAGAGGGCTGGGACTATAGGAATGACCCACCATATCTGGCTGCTGTAGGTGTTTTACAGATGCCTTTATCAGCTTAAGGACATTTTTTTTCCCTCTTTATAGCTTACTAAGCGTTTTTAATCAAGAATGTATGTTGGATTTTGTCAGATTTTTTTTTTTCTGCTCTTAGATGACTATTTTCATTGCAGTGACTTGGGCCTATAGTCCCAGCTACTTGGGAACTAAGGCAGGAGAATCACTTGAGCCCAGGAGTTTGAGGCCATCCTGGGCAATGTAGTGAGACTCCATCTGAAACAACAACAAAAAATGAGATGAGCATTTAGTTCATTTTTCAGTTTGCTAATGGTGACATTTAAAAACAATTAAACCAACCTTGAATCCTGGGATAACCATTATATGGTTATTATGTGCTATTCTTTTTATATATTGTTGGATTCAGTTTGCTAAAATTTCATTTAGAATTTTTGTATTTATATTTATAGGGATATTGGTCTATCATTTTAGTTTAATGTCTTTGTTAGGTATAAAATGAGTTGGGGTATATTTTTTTCTCTTTAGTTTTCTGGAAGAGTTCGTTTGGATTTGGTATTATTTCCTTAAATATATGGTAAAATTCACCAGCGAAGCCATTGGGCCTGAAGTTTGCTTTGTGAGAAAATATCTAACTACAATTTATTTTTCTATAATAGATTTAGGGCTATTCATGTTATCTGTTTTTTTCTTTTTTCTTGAGTAAGCTTCAGTAATTTGTCTTTCAGGGAATTTGTCCATTTCATCTAATTTGTCTAATATATTGGCATTAAAGTATTCAGAATATTCCTTTTAATATTTGTGATATCTCTAATGATATCATCTTATGCCTTATATTGATGATTTGTATCTTCTCTTGTTTTTTTCGGATCAGTCTAGCTAGAAATTTATCAATTCTGTTTATCATCTCTCAGTGCCAACTTTTAGGTTCAGTGATTTTTTTCTTTTGTTTTATATTTCAATAATTTTTACTCTGATTTTAATTATTTATTTTTTTTTCTGCTTACATGGTGTTTCAATTGCCCATCTTTTTATAGTTTTTTAAGGTGCTAGCTGAAGTCATTGTTTTAAGACCCTTTTTACTGCTTTTGTAGCATTTAAAAATTATGATATGTTATGTTTTCATTTTCACTTCTATTAAAATACTTTGTCCCTTGGGTTATTTAGAAGTCTGCTATTTAGTTTCAAAATACTAGGGATTTTACAGAGATCTTTCTGTTGTTGGTTTTTTAGTTTCATTTAATGACTTCAGTCCTTCGAAATTTGTTTAGACTTGGTTTTATGGACCAGAATGTGATCTATCTTTGTAAGTATTCCACAAAACTTGAAAGAATGTGAATCTGCCACTTTGGGGTAGAGTGATCTATAAATGTTAATTAGGCTAAGTTGTTTGTTTATATTATTTATTTTCTTTTATATTCTTATCAATCTTCTACTTGGTCTATCAGTTATTGAGAGGCAGGATTGAAAATCTCTTAGTTATAATTATACATTGTTTATTTCTTCCCCTTTTTTAGAGTTTTTACTTCCTGTATTTTGTAGCTCTGTGATTAGATGCATAAAAATTTAGGATTGTTGGCTTCTCTTAATAAACTGACCTCCTTTACTGTTATATGATGACCCTTTTTATTTCTGGTAACAGTATTTGTTCTGAAATTTGCTTTGAGATTAATATAACCTCTTCAACTTTCTTTTGATTAGTGTTAGCACAGTGTATCTTCTATCTCTTTAAAGTACTTTATATTAAAATATGTTTCTTATAGGCATATAATTATATATATTTATATATTTGGATCTTGCTTCTCTCTCCCACCATGGACAATCTCTGCCTTTTCACTGAGGTACTTAAAGCATTTACATTTATTGTGATTATTTATATTACTAGGTTTAAATTTCATCTTGCTACTTATTTTCTGTGTGTTTCATATGTTCTTTGTTCACTTTTTCCTCATTTTCTTACTGCTTTTGCCTTAATTGGGTATGTTGGATGATTCCATTTTGACTCCTTCTTGACTTTTGAGCTGTAACTTTTGTTAATTTGGTGGTTGTTTTAGGGTTTATAGTATGCATTCTTAACTTACCACAGTCTACCTTCAAGTGATATTATACTACTTCACATATAGTAAAAGAACCCTACAACAGGATGCTTCCATTTTTCCATTCCCAACCTTTGTGGTATTGTTTTCAGACACTTTTGCATGTGTTTAAAAAAATCCAAATTACATTATTATTATTTTCATCTTAATAATTATCTTTTAAAGGAACTTAAATAATAAGAAAAAAACCCCTTGTATATTTATCCACATAGCTATCATTTCCAGGGCTCTTCATTCCTTTGTATAGATCTGGATTTCCATTTTAGTATCATTTTTTCTTCTGGCTGGAGGACTTCCTTTTACATTCCTTGTAGCACAAGTCTTCTGATGATTAATTATTTCAGCTTTGGTATGTCTGGGAAAGTATTTTGCTTTCATTTTGAAGTATATTTTGCTGTACAAATATATTTCTGCTGGAATGGCAGGGTCCTTTTTCTCCTTTAAGTACTTTAAAGACATTGCTTCCCTAACTTCTTGTTTGCATTGTTTCCAGTAAGAAATGTGTTGTTATCTTTATTCCTCTGTGTGTGTTTTTCTCTGAGTTTGCTTAAGATTTTCTATTAATACTGGTGTTGAACAATTTGTTCTGTTGTGCTTTGGTATAGTTTTATTCATGTTTCTTGTGCTTGGGATTCATTGAAATTCTTTAATCCTTGGGTTTGTTGGTTTCATGAAATTTGGAAGTTTTTATCCATCTTTCTTCAGATATATTTTCTGTTCCCCCTTCTCCCTCCTCACCTTCATGAAATCTCATTACGCATATTTCACCCTACCTAAACCTGTCCCATATCACTGGTTTTCTCTTCTTTTTTCTCTCTTTTCTCTCTCCGTGTTTCATTTTTGATAGTTTCTGTTACTGTGTCTTTAAGTTCACGAGTCTTTTCTTCTGTGGTTTCTCTTCTGTGGTTAGTCCCATCAAGTGTATTTTTTATCTAATACGTTGTAGTTTTCATCTCTAGGAGTTTGGCTTAGGCTTTTTTATATCTTTATGTCTGTATCTTCTGTATGTGAATGTCAGGCACTTTTTCCTCTGATTCTCTCAGGAGGCTGTTTCCCAGCCTTGAGTAACATGCATACTCTGATCAGAGATCCACAAGATATTCAAGGACACCCTCTGCGCATCTCCAGGGCTCACTCTCTCTCTGCTTGTCTCTTCCTTCTGGTGCTCTGTCTTACGAAATCTGGCTCTCTGAGTATCTCCAGGGTTCACTCTCTCTCTGCATTTCTCTTCCTTCTGGTACTCTGTCTTACGAAATCTGGCTGACTTGGTTTCCCTTGACTCTCAATTCAGGGGATCTGCTACACTCTGCCAGTTCCTTACTCTGAACAGTAAACTGTTCTGGCAGTAAACTGTCATCTGGATTTTAGTATCTCTCCAAGGGAGGGATAAATGGTCATTGAAAGCAAGTGAGCATGGTGATGGGGTGGAGGTGGCCTCCACAGGGCACGAAGTGAGTTGTACTGAGTCATCTGAGAGTGCAGTGTGTTGCTTCTGGCCAGTGGGCTTGACAGTTCAGTGTCTGGGTTCAGAATATGAGTCCGCCCATGTTCTAAGCATGTTCTAAAGATTCATATCCTAAACTAGTTTTGATTTTGGTGGCCTGTGACATCCATGTGATATGAATTATCAAGCTCAATATACAAATGGAGATACATGTATTCAATTCCCAGTTAGACAAGTATCTTTTTAAAACCTTTCAACCCTGCAAAATTAGCCTGTGATCAGTTAAGATGAGACAGTTTAAACACAGCAAGGAAACAAGTACAAGGGTACTTCAAAAAGTTCATAAAGTTAAAAGATAAATATTTTTAAAAAGATATAAACTTTATTTCTCAACATAAGCTCTATCGAATTCAAGACATTTTTGTAAGCGCTGATCCTAACCATTTAGATTGTCCCTAAAGAACTGAATGGTGGCTGGGCACGGTGGCTCATGCCTGTAATCCCAACACTTTGGGAGGCCGAGGTGGGAGGATCATGAGGTCAGGAGCATCCTGGCCAACATGGTGAAACCCCATCTCTTTTTGTTTTGTATGTAAAAAATACAAAAACTAGCTGGGTGCGGGGTGCGGTGGTGTTTGCCTGTAGTCCCAGCTACTCGGGAGATAGAGGCAGGAGAATCTCTTGAACCTGGGAGGCGAGTGAGCTGAGATTGCATCACTGCACTCCAGCCTGGTGACAAGAGTGACACTCAAAAAGAAAAAAAGAACTGAATGTCTTGAGAATTTAACCATGTGAATGCAGACTTTCTTACATTATTAACTGAAGAAAAATTCCTTAAGGGATACCCTAAAGGGTACCCTACATTCCTTAATTCCTGAAATTAAGGAATTTTTGAGATTAGGAAACAAAAAAGTCAGAAGGAGCCAAATGAGGTGGATTTGCAACCACCACAAGGTGGATGGCTCATGATTTCCTGTTGAAACCCTCACACAGTCGCCCTTGCTTGATGAGAGGAATGGATAGGCGCTTTGTCATGATGAAGGTCTCTGGCGAAACTTCCCCAGGGGTTTTTCTGCTAAAGCTTTGGCTCACTTTCTCAAAACACTGTCATCATAAGCAGATGTTGTTGTCCTTTGGCCTCCATGTGAACCCAACAAGCAAAACGCCTTGCGCATCCTGAAAATGCTGCCATGGCCTGTGCTTTGGCCAGTCAGCCTGTGCTTTGACTGGGCCCCTTCCACCTCTTGGTAGCCTTTTTTGTGGGGGGATTATGCATTTTCTTCAGGATTGTCTTTGTAAAAGCTATTTTTATCTCCTGTTTGATGTTTGTTCTTGCTTCAATTTTAGCAGAAGTCACGTAACTCTGATGGGAGCTCTTTTCTTTTTTTTTTTTTTTGAGACCGAGTCTCGCTCTGTCACCCAGGCTGGAGTGCAATGGCCGGATCTCAGCTCACTGTAAGCTCCACCTCCCGGGTTTACGCCATTCTCCTGCCTCAGCCTCCCAAGTAGCTGGGACTACAGGCGCCCGCCACCTCGCCCGGCTAGTTTTTTTTTTTTTTTTTTTTTTTTAGTAGAGACGGGGTTTCACCGTGTTAGCCAGGATGGTCTCGATCTCCTGACCTCGTGATCCACCCGTCTCGGCCTCCCAAAGTGCTAGGATTACAGGCTTGAGCCACCGCACCGCGCCCAGCCTGGGAGCTCTTTTCAAACAGATGTCTTCATCTTCTTAGTGCTTCAAACTAGATCCTATTCAGACATGTTTCAGCAAGTTAGTACAAGTTTATTTTGGTGCCAGTTTTGAAATCCATGAAGTTTTTTCATAATATGCATTTTCTATGAACTTTTTCAAGACTCTTGTGAACCATTTTAAGACACTTGTTAAGAATTAGGGTTTCCTATTGCATCATGGATGTCACACATGCAAAGCCACGTGACCTGAACATGCCTGGCCTCTCAGTGGCAGGGGAGCATGTGCAGGCATGAGTGCCAGAGGTGGGTGACACAGGAGCAGCCCCCACCTACACGACCTCGTGGGACCCGGCATTAGTCTCAGAAGTGGCTCCATCCATCCACTCTCAGGCAGCACCAGAGTGAGAAAAGACACACTTGTCAGGAAGTCTCATGATTCCAGGTTTCTGTCAACCTTCTGCCCACCTGTGCTGTCAGACAAGGGCATACCCGTGGGTCAGTTCGGCTTTCTCAGAACTGCTCCTATTCTGGTGGCAGTGGCAGAGTGTGAGGCCACTGCCACGGCAGATGCGCACTCAAGTCTGCGTATGTTCCTCAGCAGGCAGAATTCCTCCACCACGCACTTCTGTGGCCATGTCTGAGCGCAGTGTGCCGCCCCCCGCTGCTCCCTCCCTGGGGGCGAATGCGGGCTTCACACCGCCTTCCTGTGCCTTCCGTTTCAGGCATCAGCAATGCAGAAGCACGGCAGCCAGGGAAGGCCCCCAACTTCAGCGTCAACTGGACGGTAGGCGACTCCGCTATTGAGGTCATCAACGCCACGACGGGGAAGGATGAGCTGGGCCGCGCGTCCCGCCTGTGTAAGCACGCGTTGTACTGTCGCTGGATGCGTGTGCACGGCAAGGTACTGAGGCGCCCTCACCGTGATGCGCCGGCTCCACCTCCCCAATAGCTTGTCTGTCCTCACACCTACTGTTCCTTAAATTGTTTCATCATGTCATCATGCACAGCTTCCTAAATCGATCATTTGGAAACCTTTTGTTCCTTCAGATTGTTTTAGCTTGGAAGTGTGGCCATGTCCCTGAAACCTTAATGCCATCTCAAAGGCAGCTCCTTCCCTCCCTGCTGCAGAGTAGCACCCACTGCCAGGCCACTGTGTGTGGTGGAAACATCTCTTACTCTCAGATATTGAAAGTCATTATGCCAGTCTCCCTGCTGTCCCCTCCTCAGCAACACAAAAATTGCTTGGATTCTGATAACCCTCCATGAGAGTTTTTAAACCTTTTGAATTAGCTGTGGGGCCCTTTTTTCCCCAGAATAAAACCTTATATAGTAAGTCAGGATATTACTAGTTTGTATTTATTCTTCAATCAAGTAGATAGCATCTATTTATTCTGAGACCAGCATTGTGCACTGGCATGGGAGGTATAGCCGGCAGTGACAGTGCCCAGGAGGGTCCTGTTCACACAGGGAGGGGCAGCACCCAGGCCAGCTGCCGCAAGGCCACAGTCCACGCAGAAAGGAGCTACCAGTCACGAGGGAAGGCCTCCGAGGTCATCAGGGTGATGACATACACGTAACATCAGTGGTGCTTCTTATAGTTAAAAATGAAACTTGAATCAACTATTGGTGGCTTCCCAGAAGCACGTATTCAGAACTCGGGGGTCTGTAGCTGCCTGTTTGACTAGCAAGACTGGAACTGGGCGATAACTCAGGCCTCAGGAGGTGCGGCACCTTGTTCTGTGTGAAGCCGTGCCCTGGTGATAACTCAGGCCTCAGGAGACGCGGCAGCTTGTTCTCTGGGAAGCCGCACCCTTGGCAGAAGGCACCTTCCTCTGGGTTGCTTCCCCCCAGAAGCCAATGCAGTTCTAAAGGCCGTGTTTTGGCATCTTATTAGGTGTTATTTTCATCTGTTACAGCGTCAACAGTTGCATTTGTTTTTTATCCCTTCACAGGTTCCCTCCCACTTACTACGCTCCAAGATTACCAAGCCCAACATGTACCATGAGTCCAAGCTGGCAGCAAAGGAGTACCAGGCCGCCAAGGCGCGTCTGTTCACAGCCTTCATCAAGGCGGGGCTGGGGGCCTGGGTGGAGAAGCCCACTGAGCAGGACCAGTTCTCACTCACGCCCTGACCCGGGCAGACATGATGGGGGGTGCAGGGGGCTGTGGGCATCCAGCGTCGTCCTCCAGAACCTCACATCTGAACTGGGGGCAGGTGCATACCTTGGGGAAGGAGTTGGGGGACACAGGGGACCACCAGGTGTCCACGGTTGTCCCCAGCATCTCACATCAGACCTGGGGCAGGTGCGCAGTGTGGGGAGGGGATGGGGTGTGTCGGGGCCCAGCATCGCCGCCTGGCATCTCTCTGCCACAGCATTTCCCCTTCTGAACCGTCCAGTGACTGCTTTCAATCTCGGTTTACGTTTAGAAATTGAGTTCTACTGAGTAGGGCTTCCTTAAGTTTAGGAAAATAGAAATTACTTTGTGTGAAATTCTTGAATAAATAATTTATTCAGAGCTAGGAATGTGGTTTATAAAATAAGTAATTATGTCAGGTCACTTTTATGCCACATTATTTTAATTGCAAAAAAAGCATCTATATATGGAGGAGGGTGGGAAAATAGAGGTAGAAAGTAGTAGTCTAAAGGAAATCGCCACACGTCTGTCTAAACTTAGGTCTCTTTTCTCCATAGGTACTTCCCTGGGTAGTTTGACACACTAGGTTTTAACAGTCTCCCTGAGGAGCAGACTCCCAGCATGAGGCAGTGTGGCCCTGTCACGCACACGGGGCCCCGCAGTGGTGACTGTGTGTGCTGCAGAGTCGTGACCCAGGCCCCTGTAGCCCTCAGCCTCCTCTAGAAGCTTCTGTACTCCTTGTAGGATCAGATCATGGAAACCTTTTCTCAGTTTACTTCTAAGTAATCACAGATAAAACATGGCCAGTAACCCCGGGCTGGCCATTCATTCAGGTTTTTTAAAGGATATTTAACTTTTATGGACTAGAAGGAATCAGGAGGGCTCCTGCACAATACATGGCCTAAGTTCCCTCTGTTCCTTCCTCTGAATTGAATGGATGTGGATGACTGCCCAAAGGCCTTCACAGAATGGAAGTAGAATGATTTCAGTCATAATCATTCTTGGAAAATGCCATAGCAGGCATGTTTTTAAATTATTGTTTCCAGCTTTATCAAAGACATGTTTGAAAAATAAAAAGCATCCAGTGAGAGCTGGTGAGACCACGTGCTGCTGGCATAGTGTAGACCAGACATTGACGGTCCCGCCAGGGGAGGTCAGGGCTGCCCAGCGCCGAGAGTGCACGGGACAGCCCCACGATAGAGGGAGCCAGCCCAGGAGGTCAGGAGCGTGGCGGGCGAGGGCCCTGTGTGGACCACCTCCACCGAGCTCAGAGATTTGCACCCGGTGCCTTGTTGCCTCCGCTCAGGATGAAAGAGGAGCCGAGAGAAGTGCTCTGTTCGCCAGTGCAGTGCCCAGCTCCAAGGCCCTGGACGGTGCTCAGGTGGGTCTCCTGGGGCCATGGGCAGAGATTGGTGCAGACTTTACCCTACAGCATACACCGGCCACAGTGAAATCCAGGGTGTTGGCACCTGTATGTCTGTGATGGGCCTCGGAAACCAGAAGAGGGGCAGAGGGGCATCATGCTCCCACCGGACACTGGGAGCTCAGACCCGAAACCTGAAGCACGGTGGCTTTGGTGGGGGGTGTGCCTCCTGATGTCGGGAGCCCTATCCACGTGTGTCCACACAGATCTCGTCCCAGTGTGGCAGGAAGGGGTGCTGCTTAGGGCTCATTGTTGGGGACATGACCAGGTTCAGAGGCTAGAACATCTGCCCCACACCAGCCTTCTCCTCTACCGAAGAGGGCAGTTGTCTCCCTGAAGCCGTCAGAGTGGGCGTCTCAGCCGCTCCGTCACCACAGTGGGGTCTTGTTTGGGCAGACTGTGCTGGGGCTCTGCACCTGCAGAAGGAGAGGTGTCTGTTGTCGCTGGCCTTCCCCCAAGTAGGCTCTTGCACACTCTAGAAAAAACACCTTGTAAGTCTGTGCATTTTTATTCTTGTCTTGATAAATTGTATTTTTTTTCTAATGGGGATTGGGAGATGGACTTAGTTTTTAAAAATATGTGGATTTTGGTTACCAAGTTTAGTGTTAAAAATTCCATATACATACAAAACTACCCGGTATGTCTGGCTTTTGCCTTCTGTCAGGTAATAGCTAAAGTAAGCATGATTGCTCCCTGTACCACCCCAAGTAAGTGAGTGCCTCACCTTGTGGGGCCTGAGCAGCTGCCTTGAAACCATGTGAGGTGGCTCCTTTCCGGGGTGGACTCGTGCAGCCTTGAGGGCAGGCACAGGGCCTCCCACCCCAAGCCATCCAGGCAGGAGGAAGGCAGCCAAGGCAACTGGGCTCAGGGAGCCCTGGGCGGGG
>NW_012117154.1:8925788-8976079 GCF_000951035.1 Colobus angolensis palliatus
GTGGGGAGGAGTTGGGTTCGGGGAGCCCTGGGTGGGGAGGAACTGGGTTCGGGGAGCCCTGGGCGGGACGGCTGTGGGGAGGAGTTGGGTTCCGGGAGCCCTGGGCGGGGCAGCTGCGGGGAGGAAGATGATGTGCAGGGACCAGAGGCTCTGCACTGCTCCTATGACAGCTCATCTGTCATCCGAAAAAAATAATAATAATAATACAGAATGCTGACTCCTCCCTGAGACAGATCAGGGAACTTAGCACTTTAATCCCTCCCTTCTGAGCGCTCGGTGTGCATTAGACTATAGCTGTTTCATTGGCGTGTCATTTTGCATCCAGTGTCCTGATGTGGGTTTTAGAGACTTAGCAGAAAATTCAACACAAGCAAGAACTTGATTTTGTAAGGAAAATCTTACATTTTGAGGACATTTTGACAAGTAGGGGGAAGAGAGGGCTTCTGTTTTGTTTTGTTTTGTTAGCTAAACCTGAAGTATTAATTCCACAAAGACACTGTCCCTCAGGACCACTCAGGTACAGCTCTGCCAGGGACAGAGTCCTGCTAATGGGAGGTCTCAGGTGGGGCAGTGTGTTCTGTGCCATGAGGCAGCGACAGGTCCAGATGGATGTCGTCACCACCTTCCTCAGCTCTCATCACCTGGTCACAGGCCAGGCCCACCTCTTCCCAGCAAGGGACGCCAAAGAACTGCAGTTTTGATTCTGAGTCTTAATTTAAACTTTTCATCATCTTTTCCTATTTTTGAGAAATTTTTGTAATTAAAAGCAATTATTTTAAAATGCGCAAGCCAGTATCTCACAAGGCGTGGATTTCTGCAGAATTTATTTTTATTCAAATAACTATTTATCTCCGGGCTGTGGAATCGCCGCTTTCTTCGTGAAGACAGTGCCTCTCCTTGTAATCTCACACAGGTACATTGAGGAGGGGACGGCTCTGTCTTCACATTGTGCGGAGATCTGAGGATGGGATTAGCAAAGCTGTGGAGAGGGCACATCCGGATCTGCCCGTGTCTCAAAACACACACATGCACAGTGGCTCTTTTTCCTTCTCAAATACTTTACTCCAGAAGCAGGTGGTCTGCCCCAGGCGTGAAGAAGGAAAATTGGCCATCTTTCCCACCTCTAAATTCTGTAAAATTATAGAGTCGCTCAAAAGATTCCTTTTTATCAGCCCCACACTGTGTAAGTGGAGAGGGCATTTTGTTCCGTGTATGTCCAGTTTACAGCGTCTCTGCCCCTTAGCGTGTTTTGTGACAATCTGCCTGGGTGAGGAGTGGGTGCACCCAGCCTCAAGGCCAGTGGGTTGCTCGGGGCCTTCCATGTGAATTCTAGTGTTCAGCTGATGCCAGGGAATAGAGTTAGAGAAACCTCTGACCCACCGGGTGCCAGGGACCGGTGGAGGTGGATGACAGGTCCGACTCGACCATGACTTTTAGTTGTAAGGGTGTGTTGGCTTTTTCAGTCTCGTGTGAAAATCCTCCTGTCTCTGGCAGCACGGTCTGCACTTTCTTGTTTACTGTCTGAAGGGACGAGTACCAAGCCTCAAGAACACTTCTTTTGGCCACAGCATAAGCTAATGGTGTGTAAGGAACCGATGGGCCATTAAACATGAACTGAACGGTTAAAAGCACAGTCTATGGAACGCTAATGGAGTCAGCCCCTAAAGCTGTTTGCTTTTTCAGGCTTTGGGTTACATGCTTTTAATTTGATTTTAGAATCTGGACACTTTCTATGAATGTAATTCGGCCAAGAAACGTGTTGCTAAGATGCAATCCTCAGTGTTCTCTGTATGTAAATCTGTGTATACACCACACGTTACAACTGCATGAGCTTCCTCTCGCACCGAGACCAGCCGGAACTGAGCATGAGACGCTGTCAAATACAGACAAAGGATTTGAGATGTTCTCAATAAAAAGAAAATGTTTCACTCCTCTGGTGTTGCTGAGACTTTCTTTTCCTTTCAAATTATGTCTGCCCTCAGCTCGACTAGCAGGCCTGGGGATGGATGCCCATGTGCATAACCTGAAAAGGTGGCTGAGTCCCGCCCAACAGCTGCAGCACTGACTCCACTTCGTCTTGCACCTGCTGTGCTTGCACCAGTGCTACTTGCATTTCCCCAACTTGGGACAATCTCCCCTCAATCCCCACCCCTGTTAGATTCTTGACTTCTTCACTGTCTTCCCGGAGAGCATGTTGGCACCTCTCCTATATGTAAGGTGGTGTAGAAGAAAAGTATGCAGCTGCCCCGCTCTCATCCTGCATGTAAAATGGATGATGACACATGCCCATGTTACTCGTTACCCTCACGTTACTTGCGGATAGAACACAGGAAGAACCTACACACTCAACAAGAGGCAATGGTGACACGGTTGCTGGGGTGCAGTGAAAAAAAAACAGGTGCTAAGTGCCACCGTAGAACTATGGTATTTCTAGTTACAACGCTGGAAGGACAGTCACAATAAATTAAGTGGAAAGTTGGCAGCTAAGTGGCATTTCTGTGTGGTGGCTGTGACAGTGTATATATGCTTCATGTACTGTACAAGCACAGGTGGGCCAGGCTGGCTAAGGAGGGAGTCTGGCCGTGGTCTGTGAACATGGGATTTGGGATGGTTTTGATTTTGTGTTCCTTTTTAAAAAGCATATCCATTTGTCTCATGTTTCTACAATTAAATGAAAAATTTAGGAAAATATTTTGAAAAGTCAAAAGCACCATACAAATAATAAAAACAGCACCATGACAGACAGATAACTTGATTTTCTCATTTGCATCAATTTTGAAACTATTTCATTTTCCCACAATAAAAATGTTAAAATATGTTGCAGCAAAAACAAGCTTCAGAGAAAAGAATGAAGGGAACCCTCTCCCTGACCAGTAAATCCTTTGAACAGCGATTCTTCGGGAGCTGCCTCGGGGGCCACACCGGATGGAACACTCGGAGTCACTATTCTGTCATGGAATTGGGGAAATGTCCCAAATTTGACCAAGTAAGATGAAAGTTTTGCTTTTTACGAGATACTGTATAGTGAATCTCGTAGAGCCTGACTGTAAATGTTGAGGTTCTTGAGCTTTTATTCAGTACATGCGTAATGAAGGCCAACCCGGAATGCACTGTTCCAGGTGCTTGGAACAGGTTGGTGAACACAACACAGAGTCCCCCAAATAGCTGCTGCTCTGCAGGAAAACAACGCACCAGATGCCAGTGTCAGGGAATGGTGCCCGGGAAGAAAAAAAAAGCAGGTGAGGATAGTGCAGTGGGGCGGGCTGCAATGGTAAGGACTGGGATCAGGGTGGCCTCACGGAGAAGGCTTGCAAGGCAGATGGTCAGCCAGAGGGGCCTGGCGAGCCCAGAGCACTGGACCAGGTGTTGGCGTCCACTGCCAGAGGCTGCAGTGCCAGGAACCTGGCCTGCCAGTAGGTGAACACAGCTGTTATTTAAAGTTACATTTTATAAACTTAGAATTATATTAAAAACAAAGGTAACAAATACTCGAAACTCGTCACTTGCTACTTTTTGCTGCATTTTACTACAATCTGTATTCTTACTGTGCACATACTCTACAGTGGTGAGCACACCCCTCCTAGGCTGCGTTTGGGAACTCACATCAGTAGCTTGGAGTCAGTTGTGGTGGGAGCTTTCACACCACTGATACCCACAGACACCGTGACTTGGTTTGATTCACTGTTGTGATTGTCTCTAGACCTAGAAAGTGATGGAGGAAGATGCAGATCAAACTGAAAATGTAGCTGTTACATTGTGAATGGCACAGAAAATTGAAGAAACTGTCTCACAGCCTCTGGAAACTGTAACCTACTTAAGCAAAGAAGTGACTCAGTCACTGAACGAGTGAAGCTCTGACATCCGTCCTGCTGCTTCGCCTTGGTCTGACTCATCAGTGAAAACCTCCCCAGCATTCTTGTCAGAACCACACTCATTCATCAGCTGCAACCCTGTGTTGGCTTCCGATGTAGGGCTCAGCAAGACTCAGTGAAATCATTCTATAAAAACTGGCCCTGTGGGATTTACAACTATACATTTTATGCATGTTTTTAAGTTGCATGCTGCTCCTTTTCTATCTGTAACATGTACAGTAAGCTTATGTACACATACATGTGCATACACTGGAGCAGGGTAGCCTGTTTAGCAGGTACTAGCACACCACGGGGTCCCAGATGTCCCTGGGAACAGATCAAGGCAGTGCAAAGGCCCTGTGCTGGTGAGGGACTGAGAGTTGGTGGGAACTAATCAGCCTCTGGCAGGTGCCTCCCCCATCCCACCCTCCAGGACTGGTGAGATTGGTCTGTCTGGTACAGCTGCAAGAGAAAAAACTGTGAGGCCAGACCTGAGGGATGAGGAGTGAGTGCGGATTTCTACTGGCCCACCTCCCACTATGCCCTCGTCCCGCCTTCGGGCCAAGCAGCCAGTGCCTCCAGGGGAAAATGACCTCATAAGGAGAAACGAGAAATCTGAAGAGCACAACTACATAAAGCTCAAAATGGTAATACCGCATAGAGATTCTATTACAAGAGATTCTAGCATTTTAGAACACAGTCCAGGAATTAAACAGCCTAAAAGAGATCAGAAAACAGAACCAAGCAGAATTTGAAGGAGTAAACACAACAGATGAGCTAAATAATGGAATGAGCTTACCACTGGAAGACCACATGGAAAAGGAGAGGGTAACAAAAAAGAAAATATAGAAATACTAATATGTTTGGCTTATAGAAGTGCTAACATCTGGCTAATATGATGTTCATAGACTTTGTCACACCCACAAACTGAAGGCATCACAGAGGAAAGGATGTGTCTGAGATGGCCTTAAAACAGCCACAGAGGCCAGGCAAGGTGGCTCACACCTGTAATCCCAGCACTTTGGGAGGCCAAGGCGGGCAGATCATGAGGTCAGGCGTTCAAGACCAGCCTGGCCAATATGGTGAAACCCTGTCTCTACTGAAAATGCAAAAATTAGCTGGGTGTGGTGGCATGCGCCTGTGGTCCCAGCTACTCGGGAGGCTGAGGCAGGAGGAATCACTTGAACCCAGGAAGCGGAGGTTGGAGTGAGTCGAGACCACGCCACTGTAGTACACTCTGGGCGACTGAGCGAGCCTCCCTCTCAACAAACAACAACAACAACAAAAACCACAGGGACAGGGAGCTCCATTAATGGAGAAGACAAGAAGATTCGGATGAAACAATACCGGCCAAGTGTTGGTAGTTGTATGTTTGCAAATGTTCATAAGAAGATTTTAAAAGTGCTAGCACAGACTTTTTAAAATGCCATTTATTTGGTACTCTTAAGTACTCATGGGATTTTTTTCACACAAAAGCAACAACTTTTAGTGCTGTCAAATGTAAATTGTCCAAATTAAAGAAAATAAGAAAAATATCAGGAAGGTTTTAAAATTGCAATCATTTACTTCCTTAGTCATTTTAAATGCATTTTTTTGTGGAAACAAGTACTTTATACATCAGCTGAATCTTATGTTGTTCTCCCTGGTTGATTTTCCTTCCTAGCACTGATTAACGACATTTGCATTTGTTTATTTGTCCCCCTATGAAATGCAGACATCAGGGGGTGAGAGGCATTGGTTTGTTCCTGGCTATTCACTTGGTGCAAGCCTGCTATGCTGCAGACATCAAATAAATATATTCTAAATTAATTTAAAAAGTTCCCAGACATACCATGTCTCAGAGCTTTGCCACCTGGGAAGCAGGCTTGCATGAGATGCTTAAATTGAGAAACAAAATTTAGGAAATCTTACAAGAGGTTTACAACGTAAAAATCAGTACTTTGGTAAGTTTGTGGTGGTTCTTAAAAAGTTAAAGTCAGGCCAGACGTGGTGGCTCACACCTATAATCCTAGCACTTTAAGAGGCCAAGGTGGGTGGATTGCCTGAGCTCAGGTGTTTGAGACCAGCCTGGCCAACATGGTGAAACCCTGTCTCTACTAAAAATACAAAACATTAGCCAGGCATGGTGGCAGGCACCTGTAATCCCAGCTACTCAGGAGGTTGAGGCACGAGAATCTCTTGAACCTGGGAGGCAGAGGTTGCACTGTGAGCCGAGATTGCACCACTGTACTCCAGCCTGGGGGACAGAGTGAGACTCCGTCTCAAAATAAAAAAAGAAAGCTAAAGTGAAAGAAAGACAACACACATCTTTAATAACCCAGAATTTAGTCTGGGTAATATCAACGTGATAAGGCCAGGGCGACATGGAGACCCAAGTATATGAGAGTATGTCTAAGTTGCTGTCTTACTGGGGCAGAGATAGGAATCTCCATTATTTTTCTAATGAATAAAGGTCAAAGATTTTATGTTAACCTTTATGAAATCTGTTAATCAGGGAAGTGGTAAGATGTTAAAATTGACTCCCTTGAGAATTTGACTAATAGATTAAATGAATTAGGGCTTTTATCTGCTTGTCCCAGGCAGAAAACAGTAGAGCCAAAATAGAAGTCGTGGATAATTTTGTCTGACCTCATGAATATTGAACACTTCATGAATACTGAATGCCTCATGAATACTGAATGATTCATGAATACTGAATACCTCTGATGCTCCCATTTCCTCTCCACAGTCTACTGGCTCATGTGTCTCACAGGCTACTGGCCTGTCTGCTCATTTCTCTTTATTTTCTATGGATAAGTTGAATACTCTTAGATACTCATAACACTGCAGACACACCTTACACTTTGTCAGCTATGGGACTTGTTAGTTTTCCTCATTGCATTGCTGCTTTCCTTCTAGAACCTAGAGTGAACACACATTGGACCTTTCATACTATCTACCACTTGGGTCAGTTATGAAGCTTTATCCGTCAATTCCAAATCCAGTGTTTTATGTTCTGCTTTGTAATATTGGGGCTGGGACCCTGCAAATATGATTTTCCCATTCTCTGTTGGCTTTATATTCTGCCAAAGGTAGCACAAGAGGGACCATGGCAGACAGGATGAGGGAGAAGGTGATTTCCTGCCATTTGCTTGCTGTTGCTGCTCAGCCACAGTGGTTGTACAACTGCAAAGCTGCTATTGGTTCTCATCAGCAGGTTGCTTTGGAGTCTCGCTGCCTGCCTTCACAGGTGCCAGTAGCAGGGCAGCAGCACTCCACCTCAGAGGCTGAGGTCCAGCTCTGCACAGCCCCTCCTGAACTTCTGTAATGCATAGCAGAATTAATGGGGGAGGATTCACAAATGACTTTTATATTTGATTTTTTAGATAAGAGATGGGGTCTCTGTCACCCAGGCTGGAGTGCAGTAGCACAACCATAGCCCACTGCAGTCTCAAACTCCTGGGCTCCTCCTACCCCAGCCTCTTGAGTAGCTGGGACTACAGGTGCATGCTACCACACCCAGCTAATTTTTTAATTTTTGGTAGGGAAGAGTTTTGCCATCTTGCTCATACTAGTTTTGAACTCGTGGGCTCAAGTGATCCTCCTACCTTGGCCTCCCAAACAGTTAGGATTACAGGTGTGAGCCACTGCACCTGGCCTGTAGTTGATTCTTATTTAGTGTTTTGCTCCTGAGAGTAATGTTCAATAAACAAATACACACAAGTCCTTACTTAGAACATGACCTGAACATTTACCCACAGGCTTCATTAAAGTGCTACAAATTAAGTAAGAAAAGTGATATATAGATGTATTTTCTTGTAATAGCATATCATAAAGTGGGTCAATTAATTATATTAGCTCTACACATCTTAAATCATAACTTTATTGCCTTCAGTAATTTAATAAGATGTCCTCTATAATTTATTTCTCAGTGGTTTTCTTTTTTTAATATCCTTGAAAAAGCATGCTAACACTTTTATTTCAATTGAAAAAGTAGGTCAGACTTTTCCTGATGAAAATTTTCTAATTTGGTTCACTGATTTGAGAAGGAGGATTAGGGCATATGGAGGACATTTGCCATAAATAGAATGAACTACATCCGCAACTCCAAGGAGTCAATGAAAACACATTTAAAATAATAGTATAATAAAAGCATTTTATCAAAAATATTAAACTGGTCCCCAAAAGCGATGAAATTAACATTTTAATGTTCCCAACCCCCTCAAATGGTATTAGATTAAATAAGGTGACAGAGAATCAAGGATAAATGACAGTCCCTTGATAAATTGAGACGAGGACAGCCTCTTGGTAAATGTTCCAGAAATGGAGACTGACTGGATGACATATCATTTTGCAAGTCAAGTAGTTTCTACTCCTTTGCTTTCAAAACACTTGAATGAAAAACTGAGTTGATAGCTGATAAAGCATTAAAATAATTTTTACAATTTTAAAATCTCAGATCATCATCTGATTTGGGAACTATTACTCAGAAGAGTTTAGAACACAATTGAGGGCCATTGCTATACTATACCTCCTTATCTACATATTCAGGCAAACAAAGTTTCCTGACATGGTCTACAAAAATGATGAGAGAAATATACTTGAGACTGAAGCCTGCCTCACTGTAGCTGAGTCCTCTTGTTCCTTGGGTGTGGGAACCAATTGGCTGGAAAAACAGCCCCACTCTTCTCATTAACAAGGCAGTTTCAATCAAATATCTTCATGTGTTAATAGTTGTCTATCAGTTTGTAACATATGTTTTCTGAAAAACTGAAATGTTCTTCTGAAAAGAACGCAGGAGAGAGATGTTAAAAGCTTTTGGTCACAAAATAAATTCTAAGTTTTTGACCCCATTTAAACCTTTTTGTTGTAGAGAATCGGGCGAGGTAAGCATAAAAGCCTTTCAAGAGGCAAAGTAGATGGCACTAGGGTCAAATTTTGTGACAGAAGCCGAATCAAGTCCAGGAACGACCAAAACTTCCAAAGGGGCAAAAGCTCATCCTTTTGCCGAGGCGGAGGCAGAAGCAGCGGAGCGGAAGTCGGAAGCGGAAGGCGTCCATCTTTACCGTGTTCAGATCCGGGTGAGTCCCGCAATGTCCCCGCCATGTCAGGTGTGGCTTCTGCTTTGGGAGTGACCTCTGGTTCCTAGAGCTTTTCCTAAACTGGAGACGGATCCTGCCTTGGGGGTCTCAGTCACCGAGGGACTCGAGGGTAACTGCCAGAGGGCCCAGGTGGCCTGAGGTGATGCCAGGCGCAGGGAGGGGCTGGGGCAGAGAGAAGGCTGGGGGTCGGGGCCATGTCGGGGATGAGTGGTGCGGGGTGCCCAGATGGTGGAGGCCGAAGTTGGTATGGCCACAGTGGAAGGAGCCACAAACGTGGACATGTAAAGGAGGACCAAAAGTTTTTTTTGTTTTTTTGTAAAGATCGATATTTAGGACAGAGATCACAACCTTTGTATAAAACAAAACAACTCTATAACTTAAAAATGGAATTGTGAGCTAAACGCATATGAGGAGTTACAGGTTTTCAAAATGCAGAGATTAGGAGCAAAACCAAAAACTTGTAGCCCGCTTGCCTGTGAGCCTCTTCTCCAGCCCACGCAGGCTGCAGGACTCTGGGGCTGCCTTGAGGAGGGGGTGCTGTTTCTCAGGTTTCATCTGCAAAGGGGTAAGTCACCCCAAGCCAGAGCACTCAGTGGTGGACTTGAGAAGCACTCAGAGTGCACCCCAGGTTGCTTGCCCCCGAGGCCTGGCACCAGCCAGTGTGGCAAACCAGCAGGCAGGTCACTGAATATCATTTGAGCTGCAGGGCCCTTCCTGGGACTGGGGGGCCAGGCCAGGGCCTCTGTGCCTTGTATGTGTCCTTACTGTCCACGCCCAAGCCTCATTTATATGGAGAACACATTTCTTCTCAGAAAAGCAAACCTCAAGCAGCTGAACTGGAGAATGAGGACAGAAGGGCTTATGCAGAGCCCGGGTATTTTTACGCAAAATCAGAAGAGGGCGACCTTCAAACTATTATTTGTTTTTCTCCTTTTGCCTGGAACTAATCAGCTTAGCTTGGATGCCTGGGTGTCCCGGTGAGATAGCAAATCCATCTCATTTGGGTGTTTACCTTTTACAAAAGAAAAAAAAATCAGTTTCTTACGAGTACATTGTTATTTATTCTAGAACTTCCCTCATAAACAGTCAGTTCATGCTAAGTAATCCTATAAAGTAATTTATTTTAAAAAATCATTGAAAGGATAAGCAGAAGATCGCCTCTTCCTGGCATGTGTCAAATTGCTTTATATGTAGCTATTCTAGAGCAAAAATGCTGACTGTCTGTTGAATATTGTCACTTGCCAAGCAGAGAGCTCCCCACCCCTGTCACTTCCGCCTTTCACCCATCTGTGGGTCAATATACAGTGTATTTGGGGATATGACACAGTTTCTTATCGCCTCCTATCACCTGTCCTGTGTGAATTGAGGTGGAAGTAATCTCTTGAGGATTACCTGTCTGTGTTTAAGTTGAAGACAAACATTGCTATGGACAAATCTGATTTGATCTTTGAAGGGACAAGCCTCCGTCTTAGAATTCATTGTTATCACTCAGTTTTGCTGTGATTGCCTCCTTGGTGCCTCCTCTTTCTACGACAAAACTGAGGGAAAAAATAGGCGAGAGGAACTGTGCTGCAGGCACTTTTAAGTGGATTAAATTTACCTCTGTTTAAGTAGTAGAGAAATATGTTTGTGCCCTGGAGAGCAAAATGCCCTGGATAACTTGCTCATAAACCAGGCACATGCCTGGAGTGACCAGTGAGTGTGGCAGCAGCCAGGAGGGGCCACCCTGTTGTCCCTGTCTCAGGGCAGGCTCTCCCACCCCAGTTCCTTGGTTCAGATGAGCTTGTGCATCCCTCATGTCAAGCCCTTGCCGAGGCAAGAAGGGGTGGCACTGAAGCCCTGGGATTCACACAGGACACACCGTGCACCATGAGGTCAGTGGCATCAGAACAGAAGCCTGGCTTCTCAGTCCCATCCGGCCCCAGGAATCCTGAAAGTGATGAGAGCTTCAGGGCACTGGGACAATTTGGAGGGCAGGGAGGGGCTATCTCAAGGGACCCTGCACTGCATGTACCTCTCAGGGAGAAATGGGTGACAGTGGAAGGGCTCTGGTCTGGGGATCAAGGTACCTGGTCTCAAAGCTTTGTTCCCATATACCTCAGTCAGCCTCCTCCTCTGCAAAACAAAGACAGTGAAGCCTGGCCAGCCACCCCTTGGTTGGTCGTCAAGGAGTCAAGGTGGAACTCACACCTTGAGTCTTGACTGGGGTGGAGTTTTGGCTGGATAAAGAAAGCACAGTGAAAGTAGAAGTGGCAGTCAGATCGATGTGCAGCTGGGTCTGCTGGGCAGTGAGAAGCAAATGCTGAATGATTGCGGCCCAGAGGAACATGGCTGTGTGGGGCTGTCCGGCACTGTGACCCAGCCCCTCTCCACCCTGAATATAAACTGCTGAGAATCAAGGAGTGGGGCTCCCAGGAAAGAGGCCTTGGCAGATGAGGAGGTCTGGAGTGTCTAGCCTAACGCAAGCTGTTTGTTTCCCAAATAGCTCAACGGAGCAGAATAGAGAGCCCAGAAGTAGACTCACATACATATAGTCAACTGATATTTGCCAAAAGTACAAAGGCAATAAAATGGACAAAAGATAGTATTTTCAACAAATGGCACTTGATGTTCACATAAAAAAAACAAACAAAAAAATAAGCGTCTAAACACAAATCATAAACCCTTCGCAAAAGTTAGCTCTAAATAGATGATAGACCTAAATGTAAAATACAGAACTACAAAACTTCTAGAAAATGACATTAGAGAAAACCTAGATGGCTTGGGTTTGGTGATGACTTTTTAGGTACAACACCAAAGGCAACATCTATGAAGGAAATAATAGGCTGGATTTCATTAAAATTAAAAACTGCTCTGCAAAAGATAAAGCCAAGAGGCTGAAAAGACAGGTCATAGACTGGGAGAATATGTTTGCAAAAGACACACCTGATGAAGGATCGTTATCTAAAATCAACTTAAAAAGACTTAAAGCTCAACAATAAGAAAATGATGTGATTTTTAAAATGGGCAAAATAATTTCACAGACTCCTCACCCAAGAAGATATACAGATGGCAAATAAGCATATGAAAAGATGCTCCAAACCTTATGAGGAAAGTGCAAATGAAAGCAAGAATGAGATACCACTACGCATCTTATTAGAATGACCAAAATCCAGAACACTCATGACACTAATTGCTGGTGAGGATGTGGAGCCACAGGAATGCTCATTCTTTGCTGGTAGGAATGTGAATGGTACAACCACTTTGGAGGATGGTTTGACAGTTTCTTACAAAACTAAATATAATCTTACCATGCGGTCCAGCAATTGCGTTCCAAAGGAGCTGAAAACTTAGGTCCACACAAAACCTTCTCACGGATGTTTATAGCAGCTTTCTTCATTATTGCCTACCTTGGAAGCAACCAACATGTCCTTCCCTCAGTAGGTCAATGTGGCACATCTGGGCTATGGAATATCAATCAGTGCTATAAAGAAATTAGCTATCAAGTAATGAAAAGACATAGAGGAACCTTAAATGCATGTTACTAAGTGAAATAAGTCTCTCTGAAAAGGCTATATATTGTATGATTCCAACTATATGACATTTTGAAAAAAACCAAAACTGTGGAAACAGTAAAAAAGACTAGCAGGAGTGAGGCGTTTGAGAGCAGGGGGAGTGAACAGGCATAGCAGAGAGGATTTTTAGGGCAGTAAAAATACTCTGCATGACGCTATAGCGGTGGATATATGTCATTATACACTTGTCCAAAATCTATAGAATGTACAACAACAAGAGTGAACCCTGCTGTAAACTGTGGGCTTTGGGTGATGATGACACATTTATGTAGCTTAATCAGTTGTAACAAATGTACCACTGTGCTGGGGGATGTTGATAATGGGAGAGGCTGTGCATGTGTCGGGGGAAGGGATATATGGGAAATCTCTGTATCTTCCTCTCAGTTTTGCTGTGAACTTGAGATAGCCCTTAAAAAAAAAAAAAAAAAAAAAAGCCTAAAAAGGAAGCAAAGAAGCCAGTAATAATTATAGTGACATCTAAATAACCGTTGGTGTATCATGTGGTTAACAACTGGGAGTTACAAACAGGAAGTGTGGACAGTGGGACAGAGGGAGTCAATGGGACTGCTGTATTCCTGATTCCTCAGAGTTAGGGTTTGAATACTGATAAATTCTCGATATTGATGGAAAACAACAGTTAAATATGCACTTCAACAATTTTAAGGTAATAGTGAAATAGCAGTTGAATCTGTGAGTTCGAAATCCAGAAAAAAACATGAATTTTAAAACCCAAGCATTTTACTTCTGACAAGAGTGGACAAGGATAACCAGAAGACCTTCCTGCTATAACATCCTAGATGCTGGATAAAGTAGAACAAGCACCTTTTGAAAGTTTTACTGATAGTTTCAGCTCAGGGATGGACAACTGGGAAGAAAGTCACTTCCACCCTTGCAGCAGCAACAACAACCAAATCAAGCCAAATTGCACATCTGTGAACCTTCTTGAGCCGCTCGTAGAGCTGAAACAGTAAGACAACCACCAGCCCAGCTCTAAGGAGAAGTAGATGCCTGTTGGGACCTAAGGGATATCAGCACATGCTCAGCCAGGGCAGATGCAGTCAGGCATAGAAGAAAGTTAAGATACATTTGATGGAGGCCAAGTGAGAACTAGCAAGAGAATGTGGGGGCCCCTAAGCTGTGAGTATGAGGGAAGCATACATGAGTCTTTTCTCCCTAGAGTCTCCTTCAAGAGAGTTCAGAGGCACCTTGGAGGAAAGGAATAGCACCCACTGAGAGGAGGTTCCAGAATAAGGCAGGATCCTTTCCCCCTTTAATCTACAGGAGAAAGAGAATAAATACCGTCCCCCTCAGGACACTGGTGAAAACTATTGCAGCTGGGTGAAAGGAACAAAAATTATCCTCTATCCCGGGAGAAGTAACAGGAGTACATGCCTCGTACAGGCCATTAGAGAGCCCCTATTCTTTGGGGGAGGGGTAGATCACTGAGAAGACCCCACCCCAGACCCAGGGACGCCCTACCTACCTAGGAGTACAGAGTTTTGTTCTGGTTATTTATTTACTTTTTGGTAATAAACGGTATCTCAGCAAAATTAATTAAAATAAAATGCTTGGCAGCAAGATGGCCATATGGAAGCCTTGAGCCATCATACCCCCTGCAAAAATACTAAATTGAACAACTATCCACACAAAAAAAGCATGTTCTTAAGAACCAAAAGTCAGGTGAGTGATCAGATTATCTGATTTTAGCATCATATTAAGAAAGAGACATTAAAGAAGGTAGGAAAGACAGTCTTGGATCACCTACACCACCTCTCCCCCATCTTTGCCAGTGGCTACATGGTGTGGAGAGAGAAGTGTTCCTCGGGAGGGAGAGTGTAATGATTGTGGGAGTTTGTGTTGGAACTCATTGCCGCCTTGTCACAGTGGAAAGCAGCAGGGGGTAGAACTCACCCAGTGCCCGTGGAGAGAGCATTAGACCAGCCCTAGCCAGAGGAGAATCACCCATCCTGGTGGTTGGAACCTTGAGTTCCAGCAAGCCCTGGTACCATGGGTTAAAGTGTTCTGGGGTCCTCAATAAACTTGCAAGGCAGTCTAGCCCACCAGGACTGCAATTCCTGGGAAAGTCCTGGTGCTGTGCGGAGCTTGGAGCCAGTGGATCTGGGGTGCACGAGACCCACTGAGACATTTCGCTGGGGCAGCCAAGGGAGTGCTTGTGTCACCCTCCCCGACCCCAGACAGTGCAGTTCGTAGCTCCGGGTGAGACTCCTTTCTTCTGCTTGAGGACAGAATAAAGAAGACTTTGTCTTGCAACTTGGATACCAGCTCAGCCATAGTAGAATAGGTCAGCAAGCGGAGTCCTAAAGCCCCTAGTCCAGGTCCTTGGTCCCTGTTGACATTTGTAGACCCACACGGGGCCAGAAGGGAACTGATGCCCTGAAAGGAAGGGCCCTTGTCCTGGTAGGATTCATCACTTGCTGACTAAAGAGCCCTGGGGCCCTGAATAACCAGTGGTAGCCAAGCAGTACTTGCCAAGAGCAGTGTGACCTTCTGGTGTGGCCATAAGAGGGTGTGGGAAGGGCAGACGGGGGAGAAAAATGGGGCAAGCAGCACCCCCTCAGCCCCCAACCCAATGACCCTTAACAGCCACCAGCGCCCACAAGAGCAAGTGTTTTAGGACAGCCAGTCGAGAGGGCGAGGTAAACGTCCTCTGTGTCTAGTCCAGTGACAAGTTTGAGCTTATGGGACATTAACTCACAAAGCAAAGTAACTGCAGCATGCTGTGAACGCTCCCTGAATTAATGGCAGGGGAATCTGCTTCGAACAGAAATGGGTTATTTACAGAAACTTTGGATGTGCAGTTGAGTCCGAATCCTCCCCGTTAATGGTGAGGGTAATGGGGTGGAGAGGACAGCCTCAGCCGACCCCAGCTGACTTCTCTCTGCCCTGAAAGTTAATTCTGTGATGCCATGGGGCTTGACAGCATTTTATTTTGTTTTGTTTTTGTTTTGTTTTTTGCCTTCCTGCTTTTTTTAAGGCAGACATTGCCAGTTCACCTTTCCGGAGCTATCTTCTGTTCCATGTGGAGAGAAGAGGGTCGAGGGACCTGCTGGGAGCACACGGGAGGCACCTTGTGCCCACACACATCTGCGGATGAACCTTGGGGTCATGCGCAGCGAGTCCTAACTGTGTATGGCTTTAGAGGGGGTCTCCAGCCCAACCGCTCAGTGCTCAGGACAGTCTTATCTCATGGATACATCACGACAGATGCCAATGGCAATGTAATCATCAGAAAGTACTCTTTAAATTTCTTGAAACAAGCAACCAGAAATAGTAAAGATAAGCCTAAATATAAGGCAGGCCTCCATAGCCCACCCACATGACCCTGGTGTAGGTTTGCACACGGCTTGCATTCCATGGAGTCATCAAATGGTTATCAAAGTGTTATTTGTGGCCGGGCGCAGTGGTTCACGCCTGTAATCCCAGCGCTTTGGAAGGCCGAGGCGGGCGGATCACCTGAGGTCGGGAGTTCAAGACCAGCCTGACCAACATGGAGAAACCCCCGTCTCTACTAAAAATATAAAATTAACCAGGCGTGGTGGCGCATGCCTGTCATCCCAGCTACTCGGGAGGCTGAGGCAAGAGAATCGCTTGAACCCAGGAGGCGGAGGTTGCAGTGAGTCGAGATTGCACCATTGCACTCCAGCCTGGGCAACAAGAGCAAAACTCGGTCTCAAAAAAAAAAAAAAAAGAAAGTGTTACTTGTGTTATTTTAATATTCTCCCTTTCACTTCAAGTCAGATACCTTTCTACATGCCTCCTAACTTTATTGTACTTTTCAATATTGCCTAGTTGTGTATTTAGGAGAGGTACAGTAATTTACTAAAATATCTCCATTATTGCACATTTAGTCAAATACTTGTTTTTTCGTTTAAGTGATGCCATAGTGAACATCTTCGTGGTGGTTTTGTTTCAGGTGAGATTCTTGTTCTTAAGCTGCATCCCCAGGAGTAGGATTGCTGGATCACAGCACAGACTCTGTGTCAGCAAAACTCACAAGAATGTTTAAAGGACTGTTTGCAAAAGGGTTGTGTTTAAGGGGGTTCAAGAGCATCGGGAGTTTCAGGCTGTCCAGAAGTTTGTAACTAAAACCACACCCAAATGCAAACAAGTTATGGATCTTATAAAAGAAAGAAAGAAAATCTGCATGACGCCGAGCAGAAAACATCACTCATCAGCCCGATACTTATTTTTACCGTAGCTGACTTATTTAAAAAGCTGTAATTTCAGCAGATGTGTTATTTTTAGTAATAATACTCAGTAGCTGACATCTTTTGAACTCTTTCTTAATGTTCCTGGCTCCATAGTAAGCATTTAACATGAATTTTCACACATAATCTGTGTGACAGCCCACGCAATAGCCCTGTTTTATTTTACAGCTTTAGAAACAGGGGTTAGAGAAGCAAATAGCTCCAAATGACACAGGGGCTAGGGCTGAGCGTGAATTCACGTCCGTGGGGCTGAAGCCAGAGCCGGTGCTCACTCTGATGCTGTCCTGACAAATCCAATTGTGTTAGGATTCTATGCTACTGATCAATGAGCTATTGATGAATATCAGAAAATCGATTGATTAAGGACACCTGACAGTGAGGTCTTAGGAGGCACTTTTCCTCCTGGTACAGATGAGCACCTGCAACAGAGAGAGAAGGACAAAACTGTCCTCCAGTGCGGGGCACACCTGCGCCACCGCCTGCAGCCTTTGCTTCCTGACTCAACCTAACTCCCAATGTCACAATAAATGCAGGAGAGGGCAGTTTGGTGATAAAAGAAGAGGAACTATACTTGGAAATGATATTTTTCTGCATATTTAGAACCAAAAACCCCATTGGTTCATTGATCTCTGTGAGTAAAGGGTTAATAAAGCTCCCTTTCTGGAATTGAATCTGACCTCTGCTCAGGTCTCCAGCTCTGTCCCTAAGGAAACCTGAGAGGGAGGGCCAGCAGCTCTGTTCCTAGGTGCGGGCAGCAGAATTCCAGCCTTGGTGAACGCCATCCCAGAAGTGAGATCGGCCGTGAAGATGCTGCATTGCTTGGCAAGAGGGACCTGTGCCAATGTCATTAAGACTCCTAATCAGCTGATCTTAAAGTAGAGGAGCCTGGATCCTCCGGGCGGTGTGAGTCCCTGACAGCAGGAGAGAGGGGCAGGAGGGGAAGGCGGGGACTCGAAGCATGAGGGAGACTGGCTGCTGCTGCTGCTGGCATAGAAGGAGCTGGCTTCTGCCAACAACCTTAGGGAACCTGGTTGCTGCTGCCTCCCCAGCACCCTCAGGCAAGATCCCAGCCTGGGCATCGCCTTGCCGTTGGCCTGGTGAGGCTCCAAGCAGAGAACCCAGTCATCACCCTCAGGCACTGTTGTTTCAGTCCTTTCGGTTTGTAACAATCCAAGCACCGCCCCCGGAGTTACGTGGTAACTTTCATTGTCTCCTTCACTGTGGAGGCCATGAGGAGCCCCTGCCTGAAAAATCCTCAAGTCCGCATGCTGAGTTGAACCACACAGTCTGCAGTAGGGCAGGACCTGCCCACCTGTTCATCACCCCTGGCAGTGGCTGTACGGTGAGCCTCCCATAAGCAGCACATAACTCAACTTCCAAAAATCCAATCTCATAATTGTGCCTTTGATCAGAAGTTGTATCTATTCAGATTTATTGTGATTTCTGAAATATTTGGATTGTTTATACCTCTCTATTTTGTGTTTTCTAATGTATCCTTTTGTTGTTTTTTTCTCCTTTCTTACCCTTTCTCTTGGTTAATTGATTCTTTCTGCTTATCCCACTTTCACTCCTTCACTCTACTTTGAGAATTATACTCTCTTCCTATTGTTTTGGTGGGGAATCTGAAAACTTTAAGAGTCTAAAGTAGCAGGAGCAATGCCTCACACTTGTAATCCCAGCACTTTGGGCGACTGAGGTGAGGGGATCACTTGAAGCCAGGAATTCGAGACCAGCTTGGGCAACATAGTGAGACCCTGTCTCTACAAAATATGGAGGGGGAAAGAAAAACCTAGCTGAGTGTGGTGGCATGCACCTGTAGTCCTAGCTACTCAGGAGGCTGAGGTGGCAGGATTGCTTGGGCCCAGGAATTCCAGGCTATGGTGAGCTATGATCGTGCCACTGCACTGCAGCCTGGGCAACAGAGTGAGACCCCATCTCTTAAAAAAAAAGTCTAAAGCTGTTCAGTATCTTCAGTCTTTCTTCATTCTTCTTAAACATCCAGAGTTTCTGAAACTCAGGTAGTTTGCTCTCAGACTACTCAAGGTAGTTTGCTGTACCTTGTTTTTCTCACCCCAGCAAGCAGGGATATTGCTGTTAGTTGTGGTATGATTATTAATTAACACGGTGAGTTTAACTGTATTCATGTTTATGTTCCCTTGCTTCAGTATCTCTTTTTGTGTCTTAAACTTTCCTTCTGGGATTATTTTTCATCTTCAAAGGTCCTTTACTGAGATGTGTTTATGGTAAACCGTGTTGGTTTTTCTTTGTCTGGAAGTAATCTGTATTTTCCTCTTATTTTTGAAAGATAGTGTTGCGGATAACGTAAGTCTAGATTGACAGTATTCTCCCCAAGTGCTCTGAGATATTGTGGTGCCTCCCGGCACCCGGTGTTGTAAGGAGTTGGCTCTCAGCCTTGTTGCTGCTCTTTTATGTGTCATCTGCCTTTTCTCTTCTGGGACTCAACATCCTCTGTCTTTGTTTTTCTGCAGGTTCACCATCACTCTCCAAATGTGGGTTTCTTTTGATTTAGCCTGTTGGGATTCATTGGGCCTTCTGAATGTGAGGATTTATGTCTGGAAAATCCTCACCTGACATCTCCTTGAACGTGACCTGTCCTGCACTCTTTATTGTCTCTTTCTAGAATATTCTTTACATAAAGATGAAGCCTGTACATTCTCTCTTCTGTGTCCTTTCATATTTCTTCGATCTTCTATCTCTTTAGCTTTCTTGGCTGCATTCTGTGTAACATCAGATTTATCATTCAGTTCATGAATTATCTTTTTCTTTTTTTCTTTTTTTTTTTTTGAGACAGAGTCTCGCTCTGTCGCCCAGGCTGGAGTGCAGTGGCCGGATCTCAGCTCACTGCAAGCTCCGCCTCCTGGGTTTACGCCATTCTCCTGCCTCAGCCTCCCAAGTAGCTGGGACTACAGGCACCCACCACCTCGCCTGGCTAGTTTTTTGTATATTTTAGTAGAGACGGGGTTTCACCATGTTAGCCAGGATGGTCTCGATCTCCTGACCTCATGATCTGCCCGTCTCAGCCTCCCAAAGTGCTGGGATTACAGGCTTGAGCCACCACGCCCGGCCCATTAATTATCTTTTAAGTGTGTCAAATTTGCTATTCATGTTTCTAATTTCAATGATCATATTTAATTTCTAATGGTATTTCATTTTTGATAACATCTTGTTCCTTTGTCACACTTCAATGCCCTCTCTTATTTCTGTAAACATATTAGCCATCATTACTGTATACTCTGCCTTGGATTATTCTGCTATTTGCAATGTTATGAATCTGATTGTACGTTTAGTTGTTTCTGCTGACTCTTGCCCATGGTGGCTGGCTTCCTGGTGCGTGTGGTGCCTGTGTGTTGTGAAATCACATTCGCATGGGTGGACTCTCAGGCGTCTGAGGGTGGATCCCTGTGGAGGCTTTTGTGCTTGCCTTTGCCAGGACCCGAGCAGCCCACTTGGAAGTACATTTTGTGGGTGTGGCTGCTTTGAACCTTGAACCCACTTGAGGATGGCCAGTGGTAGAAATTCTTGAGACTTTTTCTCTTATTTACTCCTCTTTTCAGAGGCTCATGCAGCAAGTGTCCCTGCCACTTCCCCGTGACTGGCGGGTTTCCCTGGCTCACTCTTGAGGGCCCCTCTTCTGGGATCCTGGCTTCCTGCAGGGCTTCTGCTCTGGGTTCTTGCTCATGCAAGCCCCGGGCTTCATCTCCTGTGCTTGCCTGGGGCTCGTTAACACTCAGGATCCTGGCCAGCAGGGATCAACAGGATCTGTACAGATGGTGCTATACCCAGCTGAACTCATGCTTCTCCATGGCCTCAGGCCTTTTGGGATTCCAGTTACCTTCTCCCCAGAAAGATTTTCAAATGTGATGTTATTGGGCATTTTCGGGTTTTAGAGGCTCTCTGTTGGGAGGCCTCCTCCCCCATCTCTTCTGCTGTGTTCTGGAAGGGGTGTTCCTGGCCCACCTCCTCGGGATTAGAGAACTGCATTGCGGCCGGCATTTGAAAGACTCAACATAGTGGCCCGGCCTTCCTGTTCAGCTTCTCTCTCTGCTCTCCAGCCTCCGCTGGGCCTGTGCACCCACTCCCTGCATGCAGAACGTCACTTGTTCTACAGCTTTCCTTGATGTGGTCTCACTCTCCCTGTTCCTGTGATCACTTAATGTGCCTGTTTATTCATCCTCCGTGTTCCCTGAGGAGATGGATCTGGGAGGGCAGCGGCAGGCCCCACTCATGCAGACCCCAAGGCTGGGCCCGCTGCTGGCCACATGCTAGTGCAGGAGACTGTGGCATCTGCCTCCTGGTGCAGGTGGCATGTGCCCGTTCTCCTGAGGGGCATTCTCTGCAGACTAGCTCATGTGCTGTAGCACTGTGGCCTTTCACAGGAGTCAACAACCATGCATGTTTGTGCAAACCTTTCTAGAAAGTGACGGGTGGGGACGGGGCTGATGGCCTTGCAGCCTTCTGTGGGCCCAGGGCTGTCCATTCTCCATACCACTCACATGGCCACCCTGAGGGCAGCGAGCCCGGGGCCGGGAAGCAGTTCTAGTGTGTCCTGAAAAGGCCTTTCCATAGGGGCGGGAGGCCCCGGGTGTGACAGGCCGATTCCCGCAGTACCCGGCCTTTGTGGGGGAGCTGATGTGGCTGTGATGGCTGATGGGTCTGGAACATATGGTCCCGCAGAGAGGCACGGCTCCACGGCGCCCCCAAAATGTGCACCCCTCCATTCACTCCTGTCGTTCCCACTTGTCAGGGCCGGGGCACTGAATTCCCTGCCCCGCGCCTCCCTGAAGAGTCCATCGCAGGTCGCAGAAGGCTGGAGTGCGGGGAGGAGATGGCCCCGGCAGTGGGGGGTCTGGAAACATCTCCCTTTGTCACCTTTGGGGTCCCCTCTGGACCTGCCATGGCCTCCCTCACACTCCTCTGTGCGGGTTCAGGCTCTGCCTCACACGTGCCTTGCTTGCCACACCGGGGGCTGGGAGGCCGGGTAGGGTGGGGGTCTGCCCTCCGCCTTGAGGAGCAGGACAGCGAATCCGCCCTAAACTGACTCAGCCCTGCCCCAGCCTCTTCTTGAGGTGGAAGCTGTGTGTGCAGTGGGAGGGGTGTTGGGGCTGAACTGTGTCCCCCAAAATTCATATGTTGAAGCTCTAACCCCTAGAACTTCAGAATGTGACTTAGGTCTTAAAAGGAAATAGGGGCTTAAGAGAGGTGATTGAGTTAAACGGAGGCCGTAAGTCATCAAATTATACACCTTCGATACGTAAGTCGTCAAGTTGTACACCTTCGATACGTAAGTCGTCAAATTGTACACCTTCGATACGTAAGTCGTCAAGTTGTACACCTTCGATTCGTAACCTTGCAGTGCCCCAAATACCTTAACAGATGAATGTTTAAGGCAAAGGAGGTCAGCAGGGTGGCCAGGACCCGGTCCGCCTGGTATCCCTGTAAGGGGGGGGCGGTGAGGACACACACACACGCAGAGGGATGGCCCCGTGAGGACACACGGAGGAGACGGTGACTGTGAGTCCAGGAGCATCTCAGGAAGCAGCCCTGCCCCTGCCTTGACCTCGGACCCAGCCTCCAGGAGAATCCCTCTGAGTCTGTGCTGAAGCCCCAGGCTGTGGTGTTTTCTCACAGCCGCCCTGGGAAACTCTCACAGCAGTTTGTCCTCCCAGAGTCGCTGATGACTGTGCTCTCCTGGGGCCGAGTCTTGCTTCTGTGGCTGAGCACCCCTGTTCCCTGCCCTTCCAGGCTCCTGCTCTGACAGCTGGGTGCCTGTGCTGATCTCCTGGCTGGGGCCGGAGACGCACAGGAAGGAAGTGGGTGTTCCTGCCAGGAGCAGGGCGAGCACTTCTGAAAACAGGAGGGTGATCGGTGCACGGGGAGCCTGGCTTCATGTGCCGCTGGAAGTGGATCTGGGGATGAGTGACTCGGCTGGAATCCCGCAGGAGGTGCCAGGTGCCGAGGTCCTGAGCAGTTTCTGCTTCTCATTTTTATAACCTGAGGTGTCCCAGTTAGCTGCTGCTTTGGAACAAATCACCCGCAAACTTAATGGCGTAAACAACGACTCATTCAATTTTCTTCCACAGCTCCTCTGGGTCAAGGTTCCAGGCACGCTGGGCTCAGGGTTCGACTTGCAAAATGCACTTTATGGGCCCAGCTTCTCCCTGCCGTGGTGGGGGCCCAAGAAGCATCCTGGCTGTGGAGAACGTTGGGGTGAGTGCTGGAGGCGCTGCTTGCCACTCCTGGGCCCCACGGTGCCCACCTGGCCCCCCAGGACCCCAGTCCCACACAGCCCTTTGTCTAGCCTCCCCACCCCACGCACCTTCCTCCCTCCCCAGAACATCTGGTGAAGATTTCTTGTACCCTCCTGGGCCCACAGTCCTTGGGGCTGCTGCAGCCCGAGTCTCGGTGTCCCCCAGAATTCACGTGTTGAAATCTTACACCCCAGTGGGCTGGCGTTAGGAGGCAGGGCCTTTAGGTGAGTGACAAGGCACGAGGCTGGAGCCCCATGAATGCGATTCTCAGGCATGAATGCGATTTCTCGTGCCTGAGAAAGCAGACGCAGCCGGGGCGTTGAGACACAGCACCAGCACAATGTGAGCAGGAGGCCGAGCAAAGAGACGAAGTTTAGTTTCATTCAATGTCTCTTTGGCCGCATTGCGGGAAGAATTTCTGCTGCTCACAAGCAGAAACACAAAGCAGACAGAAGTCGATGGCCGAGGGAACTCAGGGAAGGGTGAACGGAGGCAGGCAGGTAGGAAGGCCGGGGAGGAGCCTGGTGGCCCGGAGCTGGGGGCAGGCAGGGCCACCCTGTGAAAGCAGAGGGAGCCCCGGGGCCTTGGGTGGGTCCCGGGCAGGGTTGGGGTGTGTTGGCCCTTCTTGTGCTACCTGTGTTCTTCCCTGAGTGCAGGAGAGACAGGGAGAAAGAAAGGGAGAGATGGGGGAGAAACACAGAGACAGGGAGAGACAGAGGGAGAGACAGGGAGAGACAGAGGGACAGACAGAGAAACATGGGGAGAGAGAGAGAGGCAGAGAAGGAGTGATGGGGAGAGAAGGAGAGAGAGAGACTCAAAGAGGCAGTGACTGAGGGGAGAGGCACAGAGACAGAGACACAGAAGAGTTTCCTGGACAGGGCCAGGAGCTCTGGTTTTGGGGACAATAGGACCTAGTGCCCCAGGGGATCTGCTCGGTGTTTGGGCGGATGGGGGGCGGGTGAGAATGGGGGAGGCTGTTTCCTCAATTTGGAGGCTCCATTGACTGTAGGAGATGCAGTAGAAGAGAGAGAGAAATGAAAACTAAATCAGGTCAGGCGCGGTGGCTCACGCCTGTAATCCCAGCACTTTGGGAGGCCGAGACGGGCGGATCATGAGGTCAGGAGATCGAGACCATCCTGGCTAACACGGTGAAACCCCGTCTCTACTAAAAATACAAAAAACTAGCCGGGCGTGGTGGCAGGCACCTGTAGTCCCAGCTACTCGGGAGGCTGAGGCAGGAGAATGGCGTGAACCCAGCAGGCGGAGCTTGCAGTGAGCCGAGATCGCACCACTGCACTCCAGCCGGGGCGACAGAGGAGACTTTGGCCCAAAAAAAAAAAAAAAAGAACAACTAAATTGATCTCAGAAGGAGACAGGGTGGAAGATGTGGCTTTTGTCCCAAAGTTTCCAAAATTGCATGTACTGCACAAGTGTATTTGGGGCAGGGCATGAACGGGCTTCCGGGATCCCCCACTTGGTGGAGCTGAAGGTGCGATGCTCACCTGCTTCAGGAGAGCAGGTGCAACCACAGCCTGCCAGGGCCCCGCCTCCCAGTCCAGCTCTCCTGCCTGCCTGGGTGGTAACTCCACCCACAGGTGGCAGCTGTGGCCACACATCCCTGGGCCACGTGATTGTGTGGGGTCAGGCGTGACTCCTGCTGGGCTCTTCCACCTGTCAGGCTTGGGGGTGGGAGTGGGAGGACGTGGCTGTTGCTGTGGGGACATCCCTCTTGTCACCATGGCAGAGGAGCCTGGAGTGGATCCCAGCAGTGCCGCCCACACACACCCGGAGCGGATCCCAGCAGTGCTGCCCGTGCCCCTGGATCCAGCTGTGCCTGAGGCCACCTCACCCACTGCTTTCTGAGCGGTGGGAGTTGTCTGTGCTATTGAACTTCAAAGCCCTAAGGTCACCTCACCCACTGCCTTTGAGTGTGGGAGTTGTCTGTGCTATTGAACTTCAAAGCCAGCTTGGGTCAGGCTTTATTTCTTTTGTGACTGAAAACGTGCTGGGGTGGGTGAGTGACAGGTGCCTTGGGAGGTGACACAGCTTCGTGGGCAGGACCCAGAGGTGCTGACCCAGGAGGCCTCCTGGTGCCGGGGGGAGCCATGTGGAGGGGTCTGGCATGGATGGTGGGAAGCACCAAGTCACTCTGACCCCAAAAGAATGGCAGAGTCCAGGGCTACAGGGAGGAAGGGCTCAGTGCTGCCTGTGGCAGCTGGGGCAGTTCTGGTGCCTCACGGGAAGGGCAGCCGTGGAAGCTCCCATGAGCTTCCAGAGCTCCTCGGTGCGAGGCCCTCCCTCAGCACGAAGGACGAATCTCACGTGGTCCCTGCTGCCTGGATGGAGGGGAGTGACTAAAGATGGCAGGGACAGAGGTGTGGCAGGTCCTGTCTGCAGGGCGCTGCCCTGAGGTGGAGCAGGGGGCCTGGCAGTCCCACCGGGCTCAGCCTCCTCTCACCCTGTGCTTGGCTGGGGGCATCAGAGCCTGTGGTGGGGGCACCTGTAATTCTTCATGGGGGCTCTGCTGGGTCGGGGGCTGCTTAGGCCTGGATGCCCTGGTTGTGCCCATCCCCCCTCCCTCCACGCTGTCCTCTGCTCTCGAGAGGCTCCCTGCAGCCCTGACTCTGGCCGGGGAGGAGTCTGGTCGGTGGCACACAGCAGGTGTTCAGCTGCTGCCCAGAGCTGCCCCGGGCTCAGGAACTGAGGGAAGGGCTGTGGAGCCTGAAGCCTGGGCCTGCTCTGTGCTGTAGCCACACCACTGGGTGATGCAGGAGCCACTCCACCTCCCTGGCACCCCAGCCTCATTTGGCAGCCTGGGAGCGTGGGCCTTGCGCAGCCAGAGCGCAGGCGGCCTCCTGTCCCTCCAGGGAGGCCCTGACCGTGTCCTCATGGGGCCCCCTCCAGGTCCTGGCTCCAGGTCAGGACAGTGGCTGCGAGATCTGACCCTCACCCTCCTCCACCACCAAGTAGAAACCCTGGAGCATGAGTCCTTGTCCCTCACCGTCCCGGGGACAGGGGGACCCCCAAACGCTGCACGGTCGGGCTGACAGGCCAACTTGGCAGAAGCTCCAGCTTCACAGGAAGCCAGTGACCGTTTAGTTTGGAGCTGTGACGAAGCCACAAAGCTGTAGTTTTCTTTCCCCTTCAGCTCTAGGAAAGGTTATCTGCCCTGCACAGCGCTCTGGAGGCCTGGCTGGGCTCTCAGAGCATCAGACTGATTATCATAAGAAAATAATTCCTGCAGAGACATTCCTCGCTAGAAGCAGGGGACAAAGCCCAGCTTCAAAGACAATTCCACACATGCCCTCCCTGCCCTGCACAGCTGCCTGCCGGGTGGGAGCAGAGCCTGTGCAGCCAGGCTCAGGAGCCTGGGCAGGGACAGTGTGTGCCAGGGGTACAACTCGGACGGGAGCCTCAAAGCGACAGCACCGCAACGTGAAGCTACAGTTGGGGAGACACAGCTGCCGCCATTCCCGGGCCTCATCTCCACAGTGAGACACTGGACTCTCTCCCCGACCCCCCGTCTCTTAGAACCTCCCCTCCATCTGGGGCAGTTCGGCAGCCCCCGAGCAGCCATGGGAAGCCTGCCGAATGCCTCTGGGCCGCCACAGACAGCAGAGCCTGCGGGAGCCTTGCTCACACAGCCTCATGTCCGCTGTGGTCTTGGTGGGCAGGGGAGCCGGGGGTCTTGGCCCTGGACCACCATCCGGGGACCATGTTTTCACGCCTGCAAAGCTCCCTGCCCCACCCCCACGTGCCACCTGGTGTTGACACCTCTGTAGAGTGGGAACCTGCCTCCAAGCCCCACCCTGCAGCCAGAGGGCAGTTTATAGACCAGGTGAGAGGGTGCCATGCCCAGAACCAAGGAGCGCAAGTCCACAGTGCCCATGAGACCCTCATGCTGGCTGGCGCAGGGGCCATCCTCGGCCTCTGCAGGTCCTCATGGGAAACCGCGGGGGCACGTGGGGCAGCTGCAGGATACCCGAAGGTGGCTGTTTGCAGAGGGCACAGCTCCACCTGGAACAGCCGAGGCTGCCCACATGCTTCCCGCAGTATCAGAGCAGCCTCCAGGGCCGTTGTCTCAGGCAGCACGGGACGCCTTTCTTAAATGCGTTTCAATAGCTGTGGGAAAGCCTTAATTGGTCCCGAAAGAACCCAGATGTGCAATAATGACAAGACCTCTTCTGAGACTCTAGAACCTTCTGCCATCACAGATGGAAGGGAGCCGTGGAGCAGGTGGGAGATTTGCAGTCAGCAAAGGCTGGGCAGGTGGGGCAGCCGCACGCTGGGGGCCCTCTCCATGGTCCTCCCGGGCCCACCCCTCCTGCGGTCCCGGGTCATCCACCTGCTGGCCCCGCCCTGCCCGCATGGCCAGGTCCGACAAGAACCTGGGCTCAACAGACCAAAGCTGGCCCAACCCCACCCCCAAGAAGAATGAAACAATTTTTTATTTACCTCTTGCAGAAAAGTAAAAGATCATTTATTAATTCTGTTGCTGCATAGCAAAACGAAGTGTCGAAAGCACCTTCCGCACACACGGGCCGGTGGTCCTGTTCCCGTGAGGTCGAGCTGTGCTCGAGGACGTGGGTCCTCCGGGTAATGAGGAGCTGCTGGAGGGCCCTGAGCTGCCCGGACTAATGATTAACGCCCGTCTGTGCTGGCCGGTTTCTCGAATGCCTCGTGACGATTGCGCACAGCCGGACATCATTTGTACTGAGAAAGAAAAGGAAGTCACTGAGGCTTTCTAAGGTGAGCGGGGTGGCTGCGGGGGGACTGGACTCACACCTGCTAATGACCAGTACACAGGACCTGCCCAGAGACTCAGACACACAGCTGAAGTCACATCCCACGGGAGCACCCTCACCAGAAACAGAACGCATCTCACGGGAGCACCCTCACCAGAAACAGAACGCATCCCACGGGGAGCACCCTCACCAAAAACAGAACGTATCCCGCGGGAGCACCCTCACCAGAAACAGAACGTATCCCGCGGGGAGCACCCTCACCAGAAACAGTCAGAACGTATCCCACGGGGGCACCCTCACCAGAAACAGTCAGAACGTATCCCACGGGGGCACCCTCACCAGAAACAGTCAGAACGTATCCCACGGGACACCCTCACCAGAAACAGTCAGAACGTATCCCACGGGACACCCTCACCAGAAACAGAACGTATCCCACGGGGAGCACCCTCACCAGAAACAGTCAGAACGTATCCCATGGGACACCCTCACCAGAAACAGAACGTATCCCGCGGGAGCACCCTCACCAGAAACAGAACGTATCCCACGGGGAGCACCCTCACCAGAAACAGTCAGAACGTATCCCACGGGGACACCCTCATCAAAAACAATCAGAATGAGTTTGCAGTTAAGGATTTCTGTCCAGCCAATGAACAGTCTCCAAAAACGTTTTGCAGATCCCCCTAAAAAAACCTTGCCAGCGCTTGCTTCCAGGACAGTGCTCAGGACTGCCCGACTCTGTATCCAAATTGCAATCTTTGTTTCCCAAATAAATGCTCATTCCTTCCAACTCCATGTCAATCTTTTCTTCGTGAACACGGCTGACGTCAGGAGCGGGGCCCAGCGAGCTCTCTCCTTTGAGCGGCTTTCTCTGGAATTGGGTGAGGTCCCCACAACAAAGAGGACCCCGTGCGCACCCCCTCCTCGGGGCTGGCACCTCCTTTCAACTGAGGCTGATACCTTTATTTGGGAATCTGGGGACTGTTGCTGCCTCTGTGCCAGCAAAGGCTTTCAGCTTGGAGGACGTTTTCGCCGCTTACTGGGATTTTTCCTAATGGTGAGTATTACTATCTTAAGTATGGGACTCTGTGAGTCTAAACCTCGTAACAGCTGTGCCGCCTCTGGACTCCAGCCCCGTTTACCTGGAGCAGCGGACCTTTTTACTTTGGCCAAACTGGGGTTCCTTTGCTACACCACCCTAAGTTTTCTCCGAACTAATTAGAAGAACTGGGTTCCAAAACAAGGGTCTTAGCATATGGGAAGTCCACAGAGCCCTGGGAAGGCAGCGTGCTCACGGGAACATGCTGAGCGTGAGGACAGTTGGGTGCAGCTTCTCCACAAGTGAGAGAACGGCCTGTGGGCTATGTATTAAAATATGCACTGGCTGGGCGTAGTGGCTCAAGCCTGTAATCCCAGCACTTTGGGAGGCCGAGACGGGCGGATCACGAGGTCAGGAGATCGAGACCACCCTGGCTAACACAGTGAAACCCCGTCTCTACTAAAAAATACAAAAAATTAGCCGGGCGTGGTGGCGGGCGCCTGTAGTCCCAGCTATTCGGGAGGCTGAGGCAAGAGAATGGTGTGAACCCGGGAGGCAGAGCTTGCAGTGAGCTGAGATCCGGCCACTGCACTCCAGCCCGGGCCACAGAGCGAGACTCCGTCTCAAAAAAAAAAAAAAAAAAAAATGCACCTCTGGATGGGGCGCATGTTTTAATTGGCATTCTGAGGCATCTAGATGCTATCAGAACTCTAACACTGCCTCTCTCCAAAACAATGTCTGAACTCACAGAGGCTGATAAAGCACTGAAAGATGGAGTCCTGGGCCCAGGTCTCCTCCTGCCCCTCATTTGGGTTGTTGATGAGTTTGGAAACAGACTTTTTCTTTTTTTTTCGCACAGATGGCATCACCAAGATTCAACTGGCAAAATTTCAGGAAGCACTAAAATTGCCCTGGCCAAAGGCACGTCCTGTGGTCCTTCTGAATCTAAGGTCTGCACCTTTCGGAAACTGCAAGTTGTCACCTTTTGAAATGATCACGGCAGGGTCGATGCGCAGAGTCCCTTCTGCTCTGAACAGTCCATGTATTAAAGGAGACATGCTTCAATACTGTAAAGGAATAATGAAGGCAGTTCACACAAGTCATACCCTGGTCAGACAGTCTTTACATGGTGTGTTCCCAGGAGATAAAGGCACCAGACATCACAACCTTCAGCCTGGTCATTTTCTCTACTGGAAAAGACATTTACAGAAAGATTTCCTTCAACCTCAGCGAAGAGTCCGCGTCAGGTACTCCTTACCAGTCCCTGTGCTATCAAACTAAAAGGTGTCGGCCCTTGGATTCAGGCTTTTCATTTAAAGAAACCTCTACCCCCTGCTGGAATTCAGACAATCCCCTGAAATGAAAACGGACCTGAAGGTGAGGCAGGTGACACTAGAGCTTGACTGAGGCCACGTCCCCAATGAGGGACATGACTCCCAGGGACAAGTGCCTCCCAGCAACGAGGGACAACATCACATTCACCAACTGATCTGTGACTTTCTGGAGGAAGAACTTGATCAAAAGGGGGAAATGGGAAAGAAAATGAAGTGACCAATGCTAAGGCTTTCTAAGTGGAACTGGGTGACCATGGGAGGCCTGCATTCACACGGCTGACGGCCAGGTCACAGGACGCCCGTAGACTTGGACCAGCAGCTGAAGTCAGCCCCTGATGGCCTTCACATCTCCCAGCTGGGAGGGTCTTGAAGAACTAACCCACCAGAAAAGGCTTCATTTAGGATTTCTCCCCAGCAATGAACTGCCTCCAAAAACCCTCTGTGGAAATCCCCTATACACATCTCTCCAGGCCGGCAGAGGTGGCTCACATCTGTAATCCCAGCACTTTGGGAGGCTGAGGTGGGTGGATCACCTGAGGTCAGAAGTTTGAGACCCAGCCTGGCCAACACAGTGAAACCTCATCTCTACTAAAAATACAAAAATTAGTTGGGTGTGGTGGTGGCACGCACCTGTAGTCCCAGCTACTCAGGAGGCTGAGGCAGGAGAATCACCTGAACCCAGGAGGTGGAGGTTGCAGTGAGCTGAGATTGCGCCACTGTACTCCAGCCTGGGCAACAGAGTCAGACTGCATCTCAAACAAAGAGAAAAACCAAAACTCTCCAGTGTTTGCCTTCCAGGACACTGCTCAGGGTCACCCTGACTCAGTTTACCCAAATCACAATCCTTTGTTTCCCAAATAAATGCTTTAGTTAATAGTATTAAAAGTGAACAATGAAAAAGCAGATTCAAAACGTATTCAAATGGTTCTAACTCAATGTGTTAGTATAGTCACAGCTGCTTACTGAAAACGAACATTTAAATGTGGTCTACTCCAGGAAGATGTGCGGAAAAAGGGTGAAGGGTGAGCCATTGGGCCCAGCCCACCACAGGACGGCCCCCTGTGCTTTTGTGTGCCCCAACTCACAGTGACAACACCCTGGCCAGGCCTCTGCATGTTGGCTTGGTGTCATCTGCCTTGCACTGGAGTGAAACAGGGTCAGCCTGCCACCATTCACACAAATTTTAAAAATGAAACCTTTATCAAGGGAGTATCTTTGGACTGTTTTAAAAGTCTTTGGAACCATGACTTGGAGCTGGCAGAATAGGCCGTGGCTGTGGACTTGAGCACAACCAATAGTGCTGAAAACACTATGATTTACATCCATTCCAAGTTGCAAGTCCATCTTTTCTCCCTGCAACAAAAAGACCATTAGCTTAAAAAAGGGAGAGGGTTCCATCATCCTTGCAGCAGCTAAGACAACCCCTTAGGGTCCGCCTGGGCTCTCAGACCCAGTACCTCCTTCCAGGGATGTGCCCACACTGGGTCCTTTTGTTAAATTACATCTGGCCTAAAGCTGGCCATTCTTTGAATTCCTACCTAGTGAACTGCAACCTAACAAAGCATGTAAACAAACTCAACCTAGTAAGTCTATTCTTGTAACAAGTAGCTGGGTCTGTCATAAGCTGCCAGTGGATCAGACCACACCCAAATGTGGCAGAGGCCCAGCCGTAGCCAATCAGGCTGTTTCCGTGCCTCACTTTCGTGTTCTGTCTTTAAGTGCTGCCTGCCCATGCTGCTGTGTAGAGCTCGCTGAGCCTCTCCTGGTTCTGAGTGCAATTCATGAACTGTTCTTTGTTCAAATAAACTCTAAAGTTTTTCTTTTTTTGAGACAGAGTCTTACTCTGTCACCCCAGCCTGGAGTGCAGTGGCACAATCTCAGCTCGTGGCAACTTCCGCCTCCCAGGTTTAAGTGATTCTCCTGCCTCAGCCTCCCAGGTAGCTGGGATTACAGACATGCACCACCACGCCCGCTAGGCTGATTTTTTTTTTTAAGTGGAGACGGGATTTCACCATGTTGGCTGGGCTGGTCTCAAACTCCTGACCTAAAGCACTCCAACCGCCTTGACCTCCCAAAGTGCTGGGATTACAGACGTGAGCCACCGTGTCCAGCCTCAAGTTTTCAACACTCTTGACCATTGTGTCTCACCAGGACTAAGCAAGAGCCTCCTCACCAGCCTCCGGCTTCCAGGCTATTCTCTACACAGTCACGTCACACCCTGCTCTGCTCAGGCTCCACAGAGGCCTCCTACCCACACATCCTCCTGATGCATCACTGGCCCAGTTGCTCCATCCGGGACACCAGCATCTCTCCGCCTTGGCCGTATGTGCCCCGGGGCCTCCGTACTTATTGTTCCTGGCCACTGCCTCTTACAGCCCCACTAGCCTTCCTGGGCCCCTCCCAACCTCCCACCTCCTCCAGGCTGCGTTCTCCACTGAGTTCTGCAGCATTTACCAGCACCTGGCACACAATCTTCTCACTGGCTGGTCTCTTCCCACCACAATTAAACTCACAAAGACCATACTGCCATCTCCTATGTGCCTAAAAACCTGGCAGTTTTCAAACTTGTACAGCTGTGGAATTCTTTCCCCAAAGAGGCCTCCCAGCAGTCTCATGAACAGAGGGCTGCTTGCTGTTGATGATGACGAGGGCTTGCAGGGCCCCTTGAGCAGACCCAGGAAACACTGGGGGCCCCAGGGGCTCTGGCAGAATTGGTGCCCTGATGCAGATGCCATAGCACTCACAGGCCAGCAGGAGCGGCCCCTACCCTGTTCCACCACCTGGTCACTATCTGCTGTCTGTTAGATGTGAAAGCGTTCTTCCACCTTCCACTGGGTAGCAGGAAATGAGTCTAATGAGTCTACGCTCCACAGCTAACTACCATAAAGCAGTTTATTTTTCTTAAAAAGGTACATGGTCACAGTCCAAAATGTTTTATACAGCTCTCAACCTGGAAAATGCAACTGATGAAAAAGGCACTGTTTCTAGAACAAATGGGAAAAGAATAAATATGTCGCCATTTACCTTGCACAGCTTTGAGTAACACCATAGGACCCTGTCACACGTTCAGGGTCAATTTTAAAAGCTTGAGAAGGAGAAGACACAGCAAGGTGATGTCCTAGACTAGCCAGGCTCCGAAGGGAAGAGCTGTCTGTCCCTCCTCACTAACCCTCCTCTCTCTGTCACACAAGTGTCCATGTCACTGTTCCTCTAGCAGATGTGGAAAGTGGGTGCTCAGTGAGGACTCAGCCCCCACCAGCCTGAGGGTCACACGACACCATGGTGGGAAGTCACAAAGGGTAATGAGCCAAGAGGGAGAGGGGGGCTCCCTGACCCTGAGGACCCCTGAGGCACTGCTGCACCTTCCACAGATTCTGCATCCAGCGCTGCCCTCTCTGCGATGCCCCTCGTGGTGGTGGCACAAAGACCTAAAAATGATTTCTGTAAAATGGGTACAACGAGCTCCCTGATAAAGCAGCTCATCCTAGACAGCCTTTTGGAGTTGGTGTGACTGTCCTTCCTCATTTCTAGCTCTCAATAGTGAATGGTGGACCCGGAGGCCTCACATGCACCTGCCAGCCAGGGTGAGGGCAGGGCAGCCAGGGCGAGGGCGGGGCAGCCAGCTGGGCCTGCTGTGAGGAGCGGAGTTGCAAGTTTCCTACAGACAATCCACCAAGTGTCCCAGACACGCCACTGAAAAACTTCCCAGCACTCTGATGTGCTGACGGTAGGGCCTGAACTGTCATCCCTCCACGGGGCTCCCTGAGGCCTCAGGCCCTTCGCTTTGCAGCACCAGGTCTGCCTTGCACACATCCCAGGAGGAAACAAACAGGCAGCCTCCTGCTACGTGGAGGGCAACAGAGAGATTCGTGAGGCGCCTGGTCACTCTGTAGACATTTAAAATGACTCTTCTCCTTGCACCAGCTCCCAGGGAAATGTCAGCCCGTGTCCACCTGATGGAGGGCAGCTCACCCGCCTGCATCTATCCTCAATGTGCTTAAAATATGAAGACATGAAAGGTGGCTGGTAAGGCCAGAGCTGGAGCCTGACAGACACCCCTGCTTCTGGGTCACCACACGGGCCCTGCTGGCAACCGAGCTGTGGGTTCACAGACAATGCCTGAAAACACAACTGCCCCCGAGGGCAGCAGAGCCTCTTCGTCAGCCATGGCGGCTGGAAACGCCAAGGAGAGAGCACAACTCTAGACGCGTTGCACCTCTAGAGGCGTGGGGCCTCTTCTGGGCCTGGGACCCTGTGAGGGACAGTCCTGTCCACCGAGCTCCTGGCTGGCAGCAGACGGTGACTCCGCAGCAACAGAGCCTGCGTCTACCCACGTCAGTCGGGTCCGGGAGCAGCCCCGGAGGAGCCTTCTCAGTAGGTGATCTTCCAGTGCGTGGGCTGCTCACACGCCTTCTCTTGGTCTCCGCAGAACCTGTTGTACGTCGTCTTGGGGTCCAACCCCAGGATTTCTCTTTCCTCATGAATCCGAAAAGAAAATGTTGAGACTGAGGTGCCGATAAAAAACCTGCAAAGGACCACAGAGGTTCCAGAGTTAGGGAGAACTGAGATCACAGAGGTTTCAGAGTTAGGGAGAACTGAGAGGAGCAGGTGAGTGAAATGAGTTCCAGAGTTACATGGAACCGACACAGCCGCACCCCTGCTGGAAGCCCTCGCTCAGGTGCCCTTGACATCTGCGCCGAGGGGCTCTGCCTGGTGCTGCAGCCCCATCCCCACCCCACGGTCAGCAGCCACCACACTCCTGTCCCACCACATGCCCCGCCAGGAGCTCTCCTCTCCCGTCACCAAATCCCAGACCAGGCACGCCAGTGCAGGTCGAATACCTCCTGGACCGGGCACGCCGGTGCAGGTCGAATACCTCCTGGACCGGGCACGCCGGTGCAGGTCAAATACCTCCTGTGGGTCACATGGTGAACAATGAGAGATTCCTACTAATCACAACACTATCTAGCCAAGGCATGGGGGATTCTTATCCTGAGGCACAAGAGAAATCACAGAGGTCAAGGCCCCCTCCACACACACACTGTACGGGCTGGTGGGGACACCCTTCTCCAGGGGTTTCTTCACACCTCGGGTCAGCGGCCTGCCCATTCCTCTGGCTCCCGCGCAGTTGGTCTCTGGCTCTCCAGCAGCACTTCATGAACTTCATGAACAAGCAAACCCCAGAGATGTTTCCAGAGCAAACGTGACGTGCCCAGCGCTGTACACGGAAACACAGGGCCAGCAGGCTGCACAGGCCTGTGTGCTGCTGGGTGGGGGCGGCATTGGTGGGGAGACCCTCACCACCCCACACACAGCGGCCTGTCAGAGCAGGCCGCACCGGCCTGGAGGCAGAGCAGCTTCAGTGAGCTGGGCCAAGTGCTTCACGCAGCTGAGGGCAGGAGGCCAAGAGCTCAGTGTCAGGCCTCCCCACAGCAGGCTTCCTGGGGTGGGGAGACAGCACTGCCAAGCTCGCAGTCAAATCTCAAGGCCACACCTGAGAAGCAGGGGCGAGCTTGTGACTGGGCTCCCGCACACCTCCACCTTGACCTAAGAAGTCAGCGCTGCCTCCTGTCTGTTTAACAGGTAAAGGGATCCACGCCCTGCAGACAGCATCACCCGGAGCCTCTGTGGGTCTTACGCACAATGCCCAGAACACCACAGGAAACAGCAGATGTGTGAAGAGGCACCGGCTCAGGGCGCTCAGCATTCCTCGGGCAGGAGGGAGACAGACTAACTCACAGAGACCCACACACATGCACAGTGCTACCCACGGGAAGACCATTCCCTCTACTTTCCTTTTTTATTGAACTCAAACTGTTTCACCCTAACCCCAACCTTAGTCTCCTATGCAGACGGGCAGACAGGTCTTTGGAGGAACAGAGGCCCAGGCCTACCTCCTACAGCTGCCCCATGAGAATGACGGCACGCAGGGCCCAGGATCCCAGCCTTGCGGATGCTCGTGGCAACCCCACAAGAAAGATCACACGCAGGACCCAGACTCCCGGCCTCGGGGATACTCACAACCCCACGAGAACGACCGCACGAGGGCCCAGGCTCCCAGCCTCGGCAATGCTCATGACGCTCTTCAACAACACACACAGCACCAAGGACGTGCCCAACTAGAGGGCACGGGCAACTCTCAGGGCAGGGGGCAGACGGGGCAGAAACTGGGAATGACGGGAAAATGAGACACAAGAAGAGGTTCTGAGATGAGGCCAGCTATGCCAACAGCCTGCTATGGAGGAAGTCTGGGTGTGAGAATTAAAAGGGCAAGATGCACAATTAACTTCAGCCCAGGGAAACACTGAACCAGATGCTACAGGAGACTCAGACGAGGAGGTAAACAGTGTGGAAATGATCACTGTGAACACAGGTGACCATCTGCTCTGACACCGAGTATCTGGAACAAAGAACCTTTCGAAAGCCACCCAACCCGCTCTCGGCCGACGGTGAAGTGGGCAGGCTACGCAGGCGACCATCTGCTCTGACACCGAGTACCTGGGACGGAAGAACCTTTCAAAGTCCCCCGACCCGCTCTCGGCCGACGGTGAAGGGGGCAGGCACCTGGCATGTGAGCAGATCCACTGGTCAATAATCGCAACGCCTCCATCCTTGTAGAGCTCCAGCTCCTCCCACGTGGGTTCAAACCTCACCATCTCGGGTAACAGCTTTTTTAGCTCTTCATATTCTGCGAAGCAGAAGGAGAGACCCTTTGAACCGGATCCTCCGGTAGGAACAGATATGCATCTCTTTAGCAGAAAGGCATGCATACTTGGCTTCTGGTTAATTCGTTAGGAACTGGCTCAAAAGGTGCAGACATACAATTCAGCTTTACCCTCCCAGGAATTACAGTTGAAGATCATGCAGGCCTAGGTCTACCCAGAACGGAACCAGGGATCAAGACGAAAAGAAAGAAACGAAAGGCACTGAAGCTCCATACCCTTTCTGACGGCATCTGTGGCCACAAACACCTTGTCCAGCCGGTGGATCTTCATGAGGCTGCGGATCTTCCTCACGGCCCCTTCCAGGCTGGGCACATCCTCTCTGTGACCCCAGATAAAATCTTTTCTTCTCAGATGGACTCCCAGATAGGGGCCCCCTAGTGCCGAGCCCAGCTTGACCTAGCAAAGAACCACAAGGAAATGCAGAAACTGACAGGCGGGCTCGGGGCTCATCCTGGGCATGGGTGGACTTGAGACGCAGAGGGACGACCATTTCCCTGTGGCCTCCTCCACGGGGTGGCCTCCAGGGCTAAGGGATTCAGGTGGAATCTCGGGGGCGACCAGATGTCTTTCTAAGAAGATAGTGAAGCAGTATTAATTACCACGGATCATTTTATCTGAGTTAAAGAAAAGTATTTAAAAAGAGAACAGCATGTGGAGACTCACGCGGCAAACTTTTGCTCTGAGAACCACCGCAGGGACGTGCCAGCTCCTGTGGACGAAGCAGCTCACAGCTGCAAACTCCCCAAGAGCCAGAATGCTCTGCTGCCCTCTTGACAGCACCACCTCCTGGTTGGAGGCCACCAATGCAAATGGTTACAGCAAATTCTAACAGAACCCTGCTCTAAAGAAGGAGAAAGCAACAGCTAATTCCACCACTTGCAACATCCTGGCTGACTATAGGTCCAGAGTCTGTCCACATGACAACTTCACTGCAGCATAACCAGCATTCGAGAAAGCCAGTGCACTCGGCAAAACTACAACCAAGGACCCTGCCAGAGTCCACTTCACTCCCCTGCCACCTCCACAGAGCAGGTGCTGGGAGACCTGAAGACGGAGCACATCACAGGACTCTCTGCAGACATTCCCCAGCACCATCCCAGGGCCCGGAAGCCCCATCCCTAGGGGAAGGGAAGAGCACCACAGAGCACCCCGTGGGATGAAAGAATCCGAACAGCAGCCCGTGAGTTCCAGATCTTTCCACTGAAATCGTCTGCCCAGATGAGCAGGCAGAAAACCAAATGTGATAATATGACAAAACAAGGTTCTATGGCACCCCCAAAAGATCACAGTAGCTCCCCAGCAATGGATCCAAACCAAGAAGAAATCTCTGAATTGCCAGATAAAGAATTCTGAAGGCTGATTATTAGGCTACTCAAGGACATACCAGACAAAGGTGAAAACCGACTCTTCACTTTCTTTGTTGGCTTTGTCTTGATGACCTGTCTAGTGCTGAAAAAGGTGAAAGGTGAAAAAAAATACAGAATATGGATGAAAAATGCTCCAGATAAATAGGTATCACAAAGAAAAATCAATTCCAACTTCTGGAAATGAAAGACACGCTTAAAGAAACGAAATACACTGGGAAGTTTCAATAATAGACTAGAACAGGAGAAGAAAGAGCTTCAGAGCTTAAAGACAAGGTTTTCAAATTAGCCCAATTCAACAAACACAAAGATAAAAGAATAGTAAAAGAAAAAAAAGGACAAAGCCTCCAAGATATTTGGGATTATGTTAAACAACCAAACTTAAGGATAATTGGTGTTCCTGAGGAAGAAGAGAAATCGAAAAGTTTGGAAAATGTATTTGAGGGAAGAATTGAGGAAAACTTCCTGGTCTTGCTAGAGATCTAGACATCCAAATACAGGAAACTCAAAGAATACCTGGGCAATTCATCACAAAAAGATCATTGCCTAGGCACATAGTCATCAGGTTATCTAAAGTCAAGACGAAGGAAAGAATCTTAAAAGCTGTGAGCCAAAAGCACCAGGTAACCTATAAAGGAAAACCTATCAGATTAACAGCAGATTTCTCAGCAGAAACCCTACAAGCTACAAGGGACTGGGGTCCTATCTTCAGCCTCCACAAACAAAATAATTATCAGCCAAGAATTTTGTATTCAGCAAAACTAAGCTTCATAAATGAAGGAGAGATCATCTTCTTCAGACAAACAAATGCTGAGAGAATTCACCACTACCAAGCCAGTACTACAAGAAATGCTAAAAGAAATTCTAAATCTTGAAACAAAACCTCAAAATACACGAAACTAGAACCTCCTTAAAGCATAAATCTCACAGGCCCTATAAAACAACACAATTAAAAAAAAAGAAAGAAAGAAAGAAAACAGGGTATTCAAGCAGCAACTAGCATGATGAATAGAATATAGTACCTCACACCTCAATACCAAAGTTGAATGTAAATGGCTTAAATGCTCCACTTAAAAGAAACAGAATAGCAGAATGGATAAAAATCTGCCTAAAAGCTGTGAGGCAAAAGTCTTCAAGAGACTCACCTAACACATAAGGACTCACATACACTTAAGGTAAAGGGGTGGAAAAAGATATTCCAAGCAAATAGACACCAAAAGTGAGCAGCGTAGCTATTCTTTTTTTTTTTGAGGCGGAGTCTCGCTCTGTCGCCCGGACTGGAGTGCAGTGGCCGGATCTCAGCTCACTGCAAGCTCCGCCTCCTGGGTTTACGCCATTCTCCTGCCTCAGCCTCCCGAGTAGCTGGGACTACAGGCGCCCGCCACCTCGCCCGGCTAGTTTTTGTATTTTTAGTAGAGACGGGGTTTCACCGTGTTAGCCAGGATGGTCTCGATCTCCTGACCTCGTGATCCGCCCGTCTCGGCCTCCCAAAGTGCTGGGATTACAGGCTTGAGCCACCGCGCCCGGCCTCGTAGCTATTCTTTTATCAGACAAAACAGACTTTAAAGCAACAACAGTTAAAAAAGATGGAGGAACATTATATAATGATAAAAGGATCAGTCCAACAGGAGAATGTCACAATCCTAAATATACATGCACCCAACACTGGAGCTACCAAACTTACAAAACAATTACTACTAGACCTAAAAAGTGAGATAGACAGCAACACAATAGAAGTGGGGGCTTCAATACTCCACTGACATCACCAGACAGGTCATCAAGACAGAAAGCCAACAAAGAAACAATGGACTCAAACTATATCCTGGAACAAGTGGACTAAGATATTTACAGAACATTCTACCCAACAGCTGCAGAATAGACTTCCTGTTCATCAGCACACCGAACGTTATCCAAGACACTTCCTGTTCATCAGCACACAGAACGTTACTGTTTCCCAAGGCACTTCCTGTTCATCGTTACTGTTTCCCAAGGCACTTCCCGTTCATCAGCATACAGATCGTTACCGAGGCACTTTCTGTTCATCAGCACGTGGAACGTTATCCAAGACAGACCATATGACTGGCCACAAAACAAGCCTCAATAAATTTAAGAAAATCAAAATTATGTCAAATACCCTCTCAGACTACAATGGAATAAAACTGGAAATTAAATCCAAAAGGAACCCTCAAAACTCTACAAATACATAGAAATTAAATAATCTGCTCCCAGTCTTTGGGTCAAGAATGAAATTAAGATGGAAATTTAAAAATTATTTGAACTGAGTAACAGTGACACAACTTATCAAAACCCCTGGGACACAGCAAAAGTGGTGCCAAGAGGAAAATTCACAGCATTAAATGCTTACATCAAAAAATCTGAAAGAGCACAAACAATCTAAGGTCATACCTCAAGGAACGAGAGAAAAAAGAACAAACCAAACCCAAATCCAGCAGAAGAAAAGAACTAAGATGAAAGCAGAACTAAATGAAATTGAAACGAACAAACGAAAAAATAACAAAAGTTAAATGAAACAATAAGCTGGTTCTTTGAAAAGATAAACAACATTGATAGACCATTAGTGAGATTAATGAAGAAGAGAAAAGATCCAAATAAGCCCAATTAGAAACAAAACGGGAGATATCACAGTCGATACCATAGAAACACAAATAATCATCCAAGGCTACTATGAACACTTTTATGCGCACAAACTGGAAAACCAAGAGGATAAATTCCTGGAAATATACAACCCTTCTAGATATAAACCAGGAAGAAATATAAACTCTGAACAGACCAATAACAAGTAGTGAGATGGAAACAGTAATTTAAAAATTGCCAACAGAAAAAGTTCAGGAAGAAATATAAACTCTGAACAGACCAATAACAAGTAGTGAGATTGAAACAATAATTTAAAAATTGCCAACAGAAAAAGTTCAGGAAGAAATATAAACTCTGAACAGACCAATAACAAGTAGTGAGATGGAAACAGTAATTTAAAAATTGCTAACAGAAAAAGTTCAGGACCCAATGGATCCACAGATGAAATCACTCAAAGAAGAATTGGTACCAATTCTACTGAAACTATTCCAAAAGACAGAGAAAGAGGGAATCCTCCCTAAATCAACAGACTAATATCCCTGATGAACACAGATGCAAAAAGCCTCAAAAAAATACTAGCTAACTGAATCCAACAACATATCAAAAAGGTAACACCATGATCAAATGGATTTCATATCTGGGATGCAGGGATGGTTTAACATATGGAAGTCAACAAATGTGACACACTGCCTAAACAGCACTAAAAACAAAAATCATATGATCATTTTAATAGATGCAGAAGAAGCATTTGACAAATCCAGCATTGCTTTATGATTAAAACCCTCAGCAAAGGTGGCACAGAAGGGACATACCTCAAGGTAATAAAAGTCATCTATGATAAATCCAAAGTCAACATTATACTGAACGGGGAAAAGTTGAAAGCACTCCCCCTGAGAACCGGAGCAAGACAAGGATGCCCACTCTCACCAATTCTATTCAACGTAGTACTGGAAGTCCTAGTCAGAGCAATCAGACAAGAAAAAGAAAGAAAGGGCATCCAAATCAGTAAAGAGTAAGTCAAACGGTCACTGTTCACTGATGATATAATTGTATACCTAGGAAACCCCTAAAGACTCATCCAAAAAACTCCCAGATTTGACAAATGAATTCCGTAAAGTTTCAGGATACAAAATCAATGTACACAAGTCAGCAACACTGCTATACACCAATAACAACCAAGCTGAGAATCAAACCAAGAACTCAACTCCTTTTACAACAGCTGCAAAAAAAAAAAAGAAACAAAACAAAACAAAAAAACAACAACAACCAAAAAAACCCACAAAACTTGATCTCTACAAGGAAAATTACAAAACACGGCTGAAAGAAATCATAAACAACACAAACTATTGGAAACACATCCCATGCTCATGGATGGGTAGAATCAATATAATGAAAATGACCATACTACAAAAGCAATCTATCAGTGCAATTCCCATCAAAATGCCATCATCATTCTTCACAGAACTAGAAAAAACAAAATCCTAAAATTCATATGGAACCAAAACAGAGCCTACATAGCCAAAGCAAGACTAAGCAAGAAGTACAAATCTGGAGGTACACATGACTCAACTTCAAACTATCCTACAAGACTACAGTCACCAAAACAGCACGGCACTGCTATAAAAATAGGCACCTAGACCAGTGGAGCAGAATAGAGAACCCAGAAATAAAGTGAAATACTTACAGATCTTCAACAAAGCAAACAAAAACACCAAGTGGGGAAAGGACATCCTATTCAAAAAGGGTGCAGGATTAATTGGCAACCCACATGTAGAAGAATGAAACTGGATCCTCGTCTCTCATCTTATACAAAAATCAACTCAAGGTAGATCAAAGACTTAAATCTAAGACCTGAAATCATAAAAATTCTAGACGATAACATCAGAAAAACTCTTCTAGACATTGGCTTAGGAAAAGAGTTCCTGACCAAGAACCCAAAAGCAAAACCAACAAAAACAAACGTTAATATTTAGGACATAATTAAACTAAAAGCTTCTGCACAGCAAAAGAAACAACCAGCAAACAGCCCCCAGAGTGGGAGAAAATACTCGCAAACTTTGCATCCGACCAAGGACTAACATCCACCATCTACAAGGAACCAAAACAAATCAGCATGAAAAAAAAACAAATAATCCCATCAAAACGTAGGCTAAGGACATGAATACACAATTCTCAAAAGAAGATACACAAATGGCCAACAAACATACGAAAAAATGCTCCATATCACTAATGATCAGGGAAATGCAAATGAGAACCACAACAGGATATACCTTACTCCTGCGAGAACAGCCATAATCAAAAAACCAAAAAATTATGGATGTTGACATGGATGTGGTGAAGGGGAACACCGTGACACTGCTGGTGGGAATGCACACTAGTACAACCACTACAGAAAACAGTATGGAGATTCTTAAAGAACTAAAGGTAGATCTACCATTGATCCAGCAATCCCACTGCCGGGTATCTACCCAGAGAAAAAGAAGTCACTATATGAAAAAGACACTTGCACACGCATGTTTATAGCAGCACAATCCACAGCTGTGAGAACATGGAACTGGCCTGAATGCCCATCGGCCAGTGAGTGGATAAAGAAAATGTGGTGTATCAGCCATAAAAAGGAAGGAAATGAATGCTTTGCAGCAACCTGGATGGAGCTGGAGACCATTATTCTAAATGAAGTAACTCAGGAACAGAAAACCAAATATCGCATGTTCTCACTCACAAGTGGGAACTAAGCTATGAGGATGCAAAGGCATAAGAATGACACAACGGACTTTGGGGACTCGAGGGGAAGAGTGGAGGGGGTGAGGAATAAAGACTACACACTGGGTATGGTGTACACTGCTCGGGTGACAGGTGCACCAAAATCTCAGAAATCACCACTAAAGAACTTATCCATGCAACCAAAAACCACCTGTTCCCCAAAAACAATTAAAGTTAAAAAAAAAAAAAAAAAAGATAAAATAAGCCAGCCACAGTGGCTCATGTCTGTCATCCCAGCACTTTGGGAGGCTGAGGCAGGTGGATTACTTGAGGTCAGGAGTTTGAGACCAGCCTGGCCAACATGAGAAAATCCTGTCTGTACTCAAAATACAAAATACAAAAATTAGCCGGGCGTTGTGGTGCACACCTGTAGTCCCAGCTACTCAGGAGACTGAGACTCTGTCTCAAAACAAAACCAAAACCAAAAAAAGTTAATTAAAGAAAATTTAAAAGAATAAAAAATAAAAAACACTGAAAAGAAATACAAGTGGGATAAAATGAAAAAATCTTCTATATTCTTTCCCGAGTAAAAACTGTCCAAGTAACTTAATTATTGCTGGAACAATTAGTGCTACTCCACTTGGAAACAGCTCAAATACCCCATAAAGAACAAACAAGTAAAATGGCACTTCTGTGAAAGTTTTGTTTAAAAAACACAAAAAACACACACTGAAAATGCTTAACAACAACATCAAGCTGAAAAAGCAACACGTTTGTTGTAATTACACCACAGAAAAACCCAAACTTTCAGAAAACACTTAAAAATACACACATAGAATAAAAAAAGGATGACTCTAGACCAAAATAGCACTGAGGTGCTTCTGGGCGAGTCTGGGTGAACGCTGCTTTTCTCTATCAATCAGGTCATGAGGGAGAAAGGCCGAACGTGCCTCCGATCACCTCAAGCTCCTGCTTCCTCGCTCCTGGCCTCGCCGCACTCTGAGAACACCTTTGAGGCTGCTGGGCCTGCCATGACTCCCCGTGTTACTAAAACGAAAGCCAGGTGGAGTGACTCCCCGAGTCTGCACTGCGACGAGGGCCCCAGGGTCCTGGTGCCTCCCGAGAGCGGGTAATTACCGTGACTCACATTCCAGGGAGGCATCCACGCCGACAGACCCGCCAACCCTGCTGTGACTCTGAACTGAAGGCATGAGTTTTTGGGCATCTCAAGAGAGGATTTACCTTCTCTCCAATTAACAAAAGGGAGAGGGGCTACCTTCATCTTCGTCCAGTCCTCCTGGAAGGGGATCCTGTCCGCGTCGTCCGTGGAGTTGAGGTGTCTGCTCCTGAACTCGTCTCCCACCTCCCGCAGGTGCCTGGCAAACACCATGCTGCGACGGGTCTGTGGAAACGGCGACGGCTCGGCTGAGAACACGCCCGCCCGCCATGCCGCCCTTCCGGAGCGGGTTCTCCCATGGCTGCCGCCACCCACCCCTGCAGCTGGAACAAGACCCTCGGAGACATTCCTCATCGACAGTCGCCCGAGAAGCAGTGCCGTCCACGGTGGAGGCTCTCGGAGGGTCTACTGCAGGAAGCCAATGCAGGGCAAGCCGCCCACCCCTGCCGGCTCTGCCAGGCTCCCCCGCGGGAAGCTGTGGCACACACTGGGCTCAGCTGGCCGTTGCCCCGGCTGGCACAACTATGTGCAGCTCCTTCCCCTCCGTGTCTCCCCAACTCCACTTCTAGCTGACTCGGTTACCCGGTTAGCCGTCCTGCTTTTGCCAAATGGGGCGGGACTGACCTGCACAAAGCCCCGTGTGAGCAGGGACTGTGTCTCCTGCAGGCAGGTTCTGGCTTTACAAGCTGCTGCCCTGGTGAACATGTCAGCAGACCTGCCGTGCCCACCCTGGTGAACATGTCAGCAGACCTGCCGTGCCCACCCTGGTGAACATGTCAGCAGACCTGCCGTGCCCACGGGAGGGGGCAGCCACTTCCCGCCCTATACTCCCACTCACTCACGGAACCGGGGCGGCTATGGAAAGTCACCCCATCAACACAGAAATCAACGCCAACGGGAAAGACCCGCTGCAGAAAACAGTCCCGTCTTTCAAAGCTAAAGAGAGGAGAAAGGAGGGGTCTACGTTCCTGCCACTGGCGGAGTCACTGACTCGGGGGCTGACTCCAGGACGCTGCCACTGCATTCAGGGCCTGTGGCATCAGAGGGGAGAGCCGGGCGGCCCTGCGGGCTCCCGAGGACCTGGCTCTGCAGCCATGTGAGACTCGGGGGCGGCGCAGTCACTGCAGGTGCCCATATCCAGGGCTTCAATTATGATTTTAATCAGCAAGGTTCAAAAGAGCCGTCAACTGTTTTAAATTTTCAAAAACTAAATAATAGGCAACATACACTAATTTAGAAAGATGCTCCCGAGGCAACACTCACATCCCAGTATTCTTTCCCTCCGTAGTGGTCGTGAAGTAGGTTCTCGGCTCTGTCTAACATCACGGACCTGTTTTTAAACAACATGACAACGGTTGTAAGAGTTAAGGATGATGACATTCACACTCCCAGAGCACAAACTGGGAGAACCCAGGGCCGGGGAAGCGGAGACCAAGTCTTCAAGGGACACCAACCAGGGCGCGTCGGGGGTTATGGCTGAGACACAGGCAGGCTGCCATCTGGCCTCCACACCACAGTTCTGAGAGGGCTTTGATGCCCACTGTCAACTCAGAGAATGACATCAGAGAGCAGTATCTCCTAATTTGAGGAGTGTATTTGGGAGTGGGCAGAAGGCTTGGAATCCAGGATCCATCGATGGCTATGGCAAGCTGCAGGTGCGCCTGAAGAGGGGAGGCTGTGGGAAGCTTTTCTTTGGCAAAAAGGAGAGGTTCACATAAGCTGCTTGGAAACAAATTCACCGACTCGGGCTCAAAGCTGGAGCTGCATCTGTTCCGTGGTAGAGACGCCATTCCTGGGCGGGCATTCTTGCGACAGCGTCTTGTCTGAGTTACTGCAGCCCTTGTCCATTGGCAAACCTGGTCCCAGAAATACGTGCACATGTGTGAAGCAGTGGCTGTGAAGGTGTGAGGTGCATGAAATGTGTGACGAACGTCCTGGGGTTATTTCAGAGAGCCCTCCAGCCAGCCTTTATCTCAGACTTGCAGGCAGGCACCTCCTCCTCAGCGCCTTCCTTGCTCCAGTTTGGGTCAGACAAGTCATCCTGGTGCCTGTGACTGTCACGCTAAACGCTACCTAATTCCACGTGGGAAGCGCCTCTCCTATTCCAGCCACTGAACCATCTCACCATACTCCCTAGGGCTCTTGATGCAAAATAAAAACGAAACACACAAAACGGATCGTGAGAAAACAGACCCGAACACTGGGGTGGTAAAGGTTGGAATACAAAAACCCAGAAATTTTTAAGGAAAAGACTGATGAATTTGACTACATAAAAATTTTAATTTTGGTCTGGTGCGGTGGCTCACACCTGTAATCCCAGCACTTTGGGAGGCCGAGGTGGGCGGATCTCGAGGTCAGGAGATCGAGACCAATCGTCTTCTTCTGGGTGGCATCCTTCAGTTTTATGCCCTCACGGTTCACACACAGACTCTTCTACACAAACCTGGAAACAACCAAAGGCCACATTTTCTTCCATGTGTACACAGACAGCTGCAAAAGAACAAGGTGATGTCCACGTGTCGTAATGCCCAGGTGTGCGGCTGGGTGGGAAGACAAGGGCAAACTGAAAACTGCCTGGGCAGCGTGTGTGGTGATTCCACACGTTTAAAAAGACGGCCGCACGCACAGGCGGCGATGTGAGGTGATTTCTGGAGAGATGGGCATAGCTGGATTCAGTGGGTGCCTCTGGCCCTGCTTCCAACGCCGTTTAAGACTTTTTGTGAAATGCAATACCGCACTTCGAGACGCACATTCCGCACGGGCGCAGGTAGAGGACATTCCGCACAGGTGCGGGTAGGCAAACTGCTCCAAAATGAACACGGTGCAGCCCCTACCCGGGTGGAGGAACAAGGAGGAACAAAGCCCTTCACACACTTGCTCTGCCCCGTCCTTAGGGGCCTCCCCAGCATCCTCCTATCTCTACCTCCGATGCACAGGACTGTCTATGACCTTCATGAACATGGAACATGACCACATTTATCTTTTTTTTTTTTTTTTTTTTTTTTTTTTTTACTGGGCATTCTATCTTGATTTCTCTTTGTTGAAAACGGCGGCAGTCTGCCCATCGTCAGCTGTGGATCTATCACACTCTACCCCGTGCATGGCTGAGGGGTGCACGGGTTTTCCTGGTCCGGGGAGGCCGTGAACGTTCCTGGGCAGGGGTCTGTGGGTGCATGTCCTGCATTCGGGGTGCACCGGACTCCCAGGGTTTTAGCAGATTCTCGCTCCAGGAGCAGCCTTCGAGCCCCTGTGGACCTGTCCTCCTGACGGTGGTTGGTTTCCTGAGCATGACAGCACTGGGGCACCTGCTCGCGTTCACAGCAGCCGTTCTTACTCGTGAATCACACGGATCCCGTCTTGGACTCACCTCACCCCAGGCTGCCCGTCCCTCACTCACTGGGTTTCGTCTCCTGTGTCCCGGAAAGTCCTTAGTTCATGAAATGTGCTGCAGGACCTTCCTCTCTGAGGCCTGTCTCCGTTCTTCTTATGGACAAAAGTTCTTGATTTTAAAGTAACTGGCTTTACCAGTCTTTCTTTTTTGGTGCATGCTTTTCCCATCTTGTTGAAGAAAGCTTCCTGTCCCAAGGTGGTAAGGCTGCTCTCTTAACGGCTTTATAGCTTCACCTTCCCATTAGGGCTTCAACCCCCATTAGAGACTTTCCCTGGGTGCTGGGGGCAGACGGCCTCGCCCCCACCGTCAGCCTCCTTCCCCTGCGCCCTGGCAGAGGTGTTTCTCCTCAATCAGGACCATCTGGCTGGAAGCCCCTCTGGGCGCAGCTCCATTCTAAGCTGCAAATGTGAATAAAAAAAAACGGACTGGCACGACTGTTCCATGGGCCCCACACGGAGGCAGACTGGCTTCCGAAACCCGGGTATTTTCATGAAATGAACCCAGTCCCAGGACATGAAAGCTGCATCTCAACAACCAAAACAATTCAGCCTAGTTCCCTCCACAACCTCTGAGTTTTGCTTTTCCGCAACAGTCGGGCTGGCTGAGCAGCAGACACGCGGGTCTGTGCTGGAGCCACCTGCCTTCACAAAGGCCCAGAGCAGCTGAGACCATGTGGTCCTGGCCCACTGGGGCCAGCGGCAGCTGTTACTGACCAGGGTGATACCGAGCCAGCCGTGATGTCCAATAGGATCGCAACTGCCATGGCCTCTGGAGGCGCACACAGGGCACGACAGCAGACAAGGCAGCCTCAACCTCAACGTGGGCAAGCGCGAGTGGCACCCATGCCCTGCTGTGCCCAGTCTGTGGGAGACTGTGGGCGGCAAGCCACCCAGGTGCCGAAGCGAGAGACCGAGGGCACGAGCTCTTCCAGTCTAATGAAATATGTAAAATAACAATAGTTATACTAGATCTAGATCATAGATACGATTATGTATGAATATCATTAATCATTAGTTTGTAGTAATTACTCTTTATTCCGATATTATAATAATCCTCGCTCTACAATTATAACTTAGGAAAAACCAGGCCATACAGAGATAGGAGATGAGGGGACACAGTGAGAAGTGACCAGAAGACAAGAATGTGAGCTTTCTGTGATGCCCGGGCAGGGCCACCAGAGGGCTCCTTGGTCTAGTGGTAATGCCAGCGTCTGGGAAGACACCCGTTGCCAAGTGGACCGTGGTCTAGCGGTAGCGTCAGTGCCAAGGAAAACACCCGCTACTCAGCAGACAGAGAAAAGGAGTCTCCTTTCCCCGGAGGAGTTTAGAGAAGACTCTGCTCCTCCACCTCTTGTGGAGGGCCCGACTGATGCCAGGCACACCCGCCGTTCTCTGGAGGCCTGACCGCCTCCCTGGGACGCTGTGCTTCAGCGGTCACGCTCCTGGTCCGCCTTCATGTTCCATCCTGTACACCTGGCTCTGCCTTTTAGGTAACAGTAGCAAATTAGTGAAAGTACTGAAAGTCTCTGATAGGCAGAAATAATGGCGTAAGCTGTCTCTATCTCTCCCTCCTTTCTCTCTGCCTTGGCTGCCAGGAAGGGAAGGGCCCCCGTCCAGTGGACACGTGACCCACGTGACTTTACCTATCAATGGAGATGGCTCACATTCCTTACCCTGCCCCTTTTGCCTTGTATCCGATAAATATCAGCACAGCCTGGCATTCGGGACCACTACTGGTCTCCGCGTCTTGGTGGTAGTGGTCCCCCGGGCCTAGCTGCTTTTTCTTTTATCTCTTTGTCTTGTGTCTTTATTCCTACAATCTCTCGTCTCTGCGCACAGGGAGAAAAACCCACCGGCCCTGTGGGGCTGGACCCTGCAGGAGATGCTCACAGTGCCTGCTGGGGGACTCAGAAGAAGATCCAAGGGAGGTGACGGAGAGGGTCCCAGTCTGCAGCAAGTTCTAAGAACGTGGTCATCAACAGTTCCCTCCAGAGTTTACGACATCATCAGGTACTGACTTGTCTGCAACCCCAGCCGCCTGGGTGGACCCTTGTGGCCCGGCTCACCAGGCTGGCGGTCACTTGCGGCAGACGCATGGCCAAAGGTGGCTGCACGATCCTCTCCAGACCCGTGAGGCAGCAAACAGATCAAACAGTAGGTGTTGGGTGCGGGGAGGGGGCAGGTATTGGTAAAAGTTGCCCAAGTGGTACAAATGGAGAACAGTCTCACGGTAAGCCC
>NW_012117154.1:8976804-8977226 GCF_000951035.1 Colobus angolensis palliatus
CAAAACCCACGGCAGCTCTATCAGTTTATTTTGCTTTCACGAGAAAAACGAATCAAGTCTAGACACGCACACACCATGGCTCACTCTTGATGAAATGCGGCTGCTTTAGGAAAACTTACCGATCACGACTGCGGATCGTGACATTCTCGTAAAATTGTAAAAGAGGCCCACGAGCGCCTCTCAGGCTGATGAACCACTGAGGCCTTCCCCGTGACAAGGGCTGGCGGGAGGCAGAGGGAGCAGGACAGAGGCAGCCCTGTGCACCTTCAGGGCCAGCCTGGCTGTGACCGTCACCCAAGTCAACCGCGCCCTTCCCAAGAGCTCACGAGCCATGCTTTAGAGCAGCTGCCCTGGCACTGGACACATGGAGGCTGTGAACTGACAGCTTTGCCACAGTAGGCGTGGCAGTGTCAGAGCCTTTA
>NW_012117154.1:8978111-8981655 GCF_000951035.1 Colobus angolensis palliatus
TGTGTTAGCAGCCAGTGGGGAGAGCTGGTCCCTGATTCCCCAGCCCCACCCCTGCCTGGCTGCAGCAGGCCCCATCCTCACAGGGGCCCATGTGAGCCCGTCCAGCCTTCACGCCCCTGGTCCAGTCCCCGGGGGCTCGCTCTCTGGCCCTCTGTGAGGCCACTGACCCCCACCCCCTTGGTTTCCCACAGTGCTCCTCACCATCTGGGCCACCATCTACTGCACTGGTGTCCTGCCTCCCCCAGGGACAGGAGCTCAGGCGAGCAGGAATCGTGCCTCTTACCCACGGCCCAACCCACACGGAGAAGGTGACACTGCGTCGCCCAAGAGGTCAGCAATCAAGATCTGCTCAAACGGGGCAGGAACACAGCGGGGAAGGAGCACCGCACAGGTGAAGTTCTGGGGAAGGAGCACTGTGGAAGGAGCACTGCGGGGAAGGAGCACCCTGCAGGTGAAGTCCTGGGGCAGGAACATAGTGGGGAGGGAGCACCCTGCAGGTGAAGTTCTGGGGCAGGAACAAAGCAGGGAAGTAGCACCGCACAGGTGAATTTCTGGTGTCCTTTTTGCTCACTCATGACTGGGGGCTAAGGGCTGCGTGGCCTACGGGCCCAAGGCTGGAGCTGCGGGGGCTCCTTCTATGCTAGTGGGAGGTGGTGAAGATCCCGCACGCTGGGTGCTATGTTAGCCACATCAGGAGCTCACTGTGTGCGGTCTCCTGGCAGCCTGGCCCCAGGACAGGCACCCAGCTCCTTCCCCACCTTACAGGCAAGGAAACAGCTCAGCAAAGCCCTAGGCTGGTAGATGGCAGGGAAGCGTGAGACCAGCATATCTGCCTCAGAAGCTTATCACACGGGGTCTGTCTTCCCAGACCTTCCCAAGCACTTGGATGCCCAAGGTCCAGACCTGCCCGCTTCCCTGTCAGGAAACCCCCTGGTCCCAAAGGGAGGTAAGGATAACGTCTCCGAGTTCCTGTAACCTAATGTTCAGACCAGGGGCTGGCTGCTAGTTACACCAAATACCCAACCACAGCTTTCATCTTCCAGGACTCATGAGCAAATTGTAAAGTCAACTCAGGATGCACGCTAGGAATGCTTTTTACAAGCGGCAGACTTTGTGACTTGGTATCAACCAGGATGTCAGAGGTTACTCCCTGTTGTTGCATGCCCCTAGCACTCACAAGACTGACCCTGACAAAGAAAACATTTCAGAGTGACAAGATCTAGGGTGCAACGAGCACCATCCTTGAAAAATGGCGACACGGGAGCCACACTCCTTGGCAGGGAGCAAAGATCTCTAAGCCCCGAGAGTGGCTGTCCAGTAAGAACTCAACAGTTGCTGGAAAGCAGGAGGCTGACTCAAAACTAACTCATTCGTCTTCAAGGCCTCTCAAATGCAGCAGCCAAGCATCACTTACTTTTAAATTTATGTCTTCCAAATGACACAACACAAAAAGCTCTGAATACCTTCATTCTAAGAAGAGCTTTAATTCCTCTCTTCAAATTAAATGAAAAAATTAAGCAACACAAAGTTAAACAAGACAGACTTTTATCCCTCGTGCTGCACAGAGACACCACGAAGCATACTCCGCACGCAGCACGTCTTCCCTAATGTAAAACAGCCTTTCACACAGGGAGCCGAGTCCTGTCAGTCCAACATCCAGGGGTGGCCGCTTTCTTAGGGTGTTAGGGCGGCTCTAACTGCATTCACCTACTCATCAGGCCACCGTGGTTTCCAGAAGTGAGGGGGCACAAAGTTCATCCACTTCAGGTCTATTTCCCGAGAAACATTTTGGGAAGCTCACTGCAGCATGGGAAAGGGACTACGCTCCTGAGTGGAGGAGGTGCTGCCACAGGCCTCAGGCAGCAGCGCTGGGCACTGGAGGATGCTGGTGAGTTTGGACGCAGTCGCAAGCCCAACCTGATGTCTACCTTAGAAATGATTGCCCGGCCCCAGTTAAACAACCACGGCCTCCCAGCGTGCCGCTCGGCCTCACCTGCGATGAACTGCTCATACTCGATGACGGGGATGTTTTTATTGAGACTCGGAAGATCAAAAAACTCAGACCAGGGAATCCGGACCTGGTGGATGTCAGGACTCTGCCAGTGATAGAGGCGGCCCCACGGAGGCAGGACGAGCACCCACTCCTCCGTCTTGAGCAGAGTCTTCAGGAGAGAGGCGATTCGGATGTAGACATCCCTGCGCAGGTTGAAGCCTTCCGGGGGGTTGACGTCATACAGAAGATACCTGAGCAGGCAGAATGAGGACCACAGGTCTCGAATGCTGGGGTTTCTGCACAGAAAACCTGACTACACAGAAGTCTCAGCGCATGGCCCAACTCCAGGCGCTTAAGATGGTTCCCAGTTTGTGAAGGCAGTGAGTGGCCTGTTTCTCTATGACCGGTTACTTACGGAGCCCGTAAGCAGAAGCTGCAGACATGCTAACGTCCTTTTAACAACTAGCAATAGTTCAACACTAAGGCTAGAGGAATCCCAGTGACTAGAACCCAAGAATCAGTACCCACATGGTTCTCAAACTGTTTGGTCTAAAGACCCCTTTACACTGGAAACAATGATTGATGGCTGGTTATGTGCACTATGTCTATTGAGATGTCCTATACTAGACATTAAAGCTACAAGTATTTAATTCAGCTAAAAATAAGCCATTACATGCTAACAAAAATCACATATTTAAACAAAAAAAAGCGTATTTTAAAAAATGCATTAGTGAGAAGGACTGTGACGATGTTCTTTTAATTTATTTATTTGTTTTGAGAGGGAGTCTTGCTCTGTCTCCCACGCTGGAGTGCAGTGGCCCGATCTCAGCTCACTGCAAGCTCCACCTCCCGGGTTCAGGCCATTCTCCTGCCTCAGCCTCCCGAGTAGCTGGGACTACAGGCGCCCGCCACCACGCCCGGCTAATTTTTTTTGTTTTTTAGTAGAGACGGGGTTTCACCATGTTAGCCAGGATGGTCTCGATCTCCTGACCTCGTGATCCACCCGCCTCGGCCTCCCAAAGTGCTGGGATTACAGGCCTGAGCTACCGCGCACGGCAGACGATGTTCTTAATTTCTGCAAATCTCTTTTGGGTCTGGTGACAGCGGGATTCCCATACTTGTTTCTGCATTCAATCTGTTGCGACATCACAGATCAAGTGGTTTCTAGGAAAACTCCACGGTGCACTCATGAGAGAAATGAAAAGGGCGTAGAATACCCTGGTACTACTATAAAATGGCTGCAAAAGCTCAGAGATCCCGGACACACTTTAAGATCACTGCCCTAGCGGAAGGACACAAAGCACCCCAAGGCACAGACAGGTCCCCAAAGGCTACAGAAACCCTGGCACTCTCCTTCCCCTGCTCTGCGCTGGTTTTCCAAAGACTCCCACCGTCGCGGGTGAAACTGCGTGCAGCGCCCAGGCCTGCGAACGCCACGAGGGGCCGCGCACCTCTGCGTCCAGGCCCCTCTCGGGGTCCGCTTGGAGAACCCACAGCCACAGGGCGGCCGCGAAGCTCATCTTGGCCCTGAGAATTCACTGCGGAGCACCC
>NW_012117154.1:8986235-8989570 GCF_000951035.1 Colobus angolensis palliatus
AGGAGCGGGAGGGCTGGACGGCGGGGGCGGGGCACGGGGGGTCGGTATACTGAATGGGCGCGGGGTGCTCTGGCCCCTCTGGAGCTGGGGACAGGGCGGGAGCCGCGCATGAGAGCCTGGGTTTGCAGTCGGGGGGCGCCGTCGAGCTCCGCGCCTGCGGCCTCCTGGGTACCCCCAACCTTGGAGCCCCGGGGAGGGGGCACCCGGGCTGGAGCCTGGCCTTCTAAGGAACCCTGGAGGGACTGCGCTACTGAGGCGCGGGGCTCGGTGGGGTTATCCAGTGACCGCGGGGATCCGGAGCTGTCGCCCCTGCGCTGCCAGCCTCCCACCCCGCCCCTTCTGCGAGGCGTTATTAAAGGTCTGGTTTGGGAAGCCAGGTGCCTGCCCGCCGCCACCACACACCGCCACCTCCAGGCAGTTCCCGCTGCTCCCCAGGGCACCAGCACTGGCGAACAGACCTGGCCTGGGGTGTGGCGCCGGTAAGCCCGCCCTTCTGAGGGGACGCCATGCTGACTAGTGCAGGCAGCCCCCAAAACAGTATAACTGGACGAATTTATTGAAGGATGCCAGTTACCAGAAAAGAAAATACTAATGTCCATTATCTGTTAAATTTGAGATTAATTTGTTATCATGTGTCCTCACACAGAAAATTCCAGGCCCAGAGAGCCAAGCTGGTAAATCGTATTTAGAGAAGAAAGAATAGGAATCCAGCCACTCAGACGATGGACGAGGAGGGGCCGCTTCCCTGCTTGATGTATGACGCCAGCATTGCCTTGATAGCACACTTGGACATCACCAATCACAGACCAATGTCTTTTATGAACCAAGACACAGAGAGCATTTTTAAAAATTAGCAAATGGAATCTATATCTGCCTATTGTTTACAAAAAAAGCCAAACTTTGTAAAATACTTGAAGAGATTTATTCTGAGCAAAATATGACCTCAGCCTCAGGAGGTCCTGAGAACTTGGCACAAGGTGGTTGTTGTACTGCTTGGTTTTAGACATTTCAGGGAGACAAGATATCAGTCAGTACAAGTGAGGTGTGCACTGGATTGATCCAGAATGTCAGGACGACTCCAAGCGAAAAAGCCTCCAGGCCATAGGTGGATTCAAAGGTGTTTCTGATTGGCAATTGGTTGAAAGAATTAAGTTACTATCTGAAGGCCTGGAATCAATAGAAAGGAGTGTCTGGGTTAAGGTAAGTGATTTGTTTTTCTAAGACCACCAGAGCGGGCACAAAAGAACCAGCGAGTAGGCAAGGTTAGAAGCAAAACTGCAAATTTATTCTTTGGTCATCTAGCTTCAGGGACCGGAGCTAGGGGCGTGGAGTTTCTAATGCAGTCCCGACAAGAGTGGGGGCTGAGAAAGCCCACGCAGGGCGCTCGCCAGGAGCGGCTTTTCTAGGAGTGGAAGGGCAATAGGCGGGACACGGACGTGTCGGTGGAGGGAGGGGGCGTTCTGTAAGTGCGACCAGGTGAATCTTGGTCTCTTCGGATTAACATCACCTGGCGTATGCCTGGTTGGTCTGCACCTTCCTGGGCGCCAGCTGTGTTTTCGTGCGCGTGGGAAAAGTTGATGATGAAGAACCTGGAAGTGCGCCATCTTGCCTCCATTCGTCCAAACAGTCCAACCTTTTATTGGTAATAGTGATAAAGGGCGCCGTGATCTGTCTGGCTACTTCCTGCTGTTAAGGGGCATCGTTAAGGTCGGGGCCTATTGGTGTTTGGACGTACGGATGAAGAAGCATTTGATTGAAGGTGACAGGAGCGAGTTCTTGAATCTTGGCACAGAGAAATTTGATAAAATGGGGGCAAAACATAAAATAAAGCACAGTATTAGTATAGGAATGAGGAATGGAAGCATTTGTTGGAATATAGGCAAAACCCAGAAGGATGATCTTGGCAAGGCTGGGGAGTATGAGATAGTTAAGAAAATTTAATGAATTTAAGGCGAGTGGGGGAAAGTTGAACTGATTTCCACTGATTGCTTTCGGTGGGGGCCCTTTTTAGCTGGGAAATATGAATCCAATGCGTGTGTCCTAGGAGTTTTGCTGCTGTATATGGAGACAAGAGGACAGTGTATAGGCCTTTCCACCTGGGTTGTAAGTCTTTGGCTTGGATATCTTTTACGTATACTTGGTCTCCGGGACTGAGGGAGAGATGTGGGTTGTAAGCGTCTGTTGGAGGAGGGTATGCTAACTCAGCGTGTTGTCTGAGAAGAGTGAAATATGGAAGGTAGTTCGCCAAAGGGGCGGACAGGGAAGGTATTTGCTGGAGGGTTAGGGGCCGTCTGTAGACTAACTCGAACGGACTGAGGCCTGTTGGGCTTCGAGGTGCTGCCCGCAGCCGGGTCAGGGCTAAGGGAAGGAGAGTTACCCACGACTGCCGAGTTTCAATTGAGAGTTTGGTGAGCTGTTGTTTGATGAGTCCGTTAGCCTTTTCTACCTTACCAGAAGACTGAGGCCTATAAGGGATGTAGAGTTTCCAGGTGATGTGTAGGAGGGCTGCCACCTGTTGGACTACCTTGGAGATGAATGCTGGACCATTGTCGGATTGAAGAGTGACCAGGAGGCCAAACCTAGGAATAATATGTTCAGTGAGTATAGAGGCAACAATATTAGCGGTTTCTCCTGTGGTAGGATAGGCCTCTATCCACCCTGAAAAGGTGTCCACAAGGGTTAAAAGGTATTTGAATTTTTTATGTCTTGGCATATGTGTGAAATCAATTTGCCAATCTTCACCTGGTTGGTGTCCTCTGAGTTCGTGGCTGGGATGGGGATTACGCAATGCGCCTTGAGGATTTGCCTTTAGGCAGGTTGAGCGCTGCTGATTAATTGTAACTAAGTGTTTTTGTAGTGTTGGACAGTGGAGGAGGGGATTTAGAAAATTGTATAAGGCTTTGGGTCCTATATGTAAAGAATTATGTATGTCTGTTAGAATGGTATGGAGTTGTATTTCAGGAATAACTAATCTGTTATTAATATATATCCAGTCATCTGTAGTTAGTTTGGCTGTTGGATTTTGTAATAGCTTAGCCTTTTCTTCCTGAGTGTAATTAGGGGCATACTGGGGGGAGAGAAAACAAACAGAAGGAGGCTTGAGAGTGGAAAATCCGGTGGCTGACTTGGCAGTGACGTCAGCAAAATTGTTGCCAGCTGCTACCGGGTTAGATAAAGTTTGGTGCCCTTTACAATGTATAATGGCTACCTTGGAAGGTGCCAACAGTGCATCTAATAGTTTGAGTATTTGGGTTTTGTTAATAATAGGGGTACCGCAGGTGGTTAAAAACCCTCTCTCTTTCCAGATGACTGAATGGGTGTGTGCAATTAGGAAA
>NW_012117154.1:8989620-8993308 GCF_000951035.1 Colobus angolensis palliatus
GAATTATGTATGTCTGTTAGAATGGTATGGAGTTGTATTTCAGGAATAACTAATCTGTTATTAATATATATCCAGTCATCTGTAGTTAGTTTGGCTGTTGGATTTTGTAATAGCTTAGCCTTTTCTTCCTGAGTGTAATTAGGGGCATACTGGGGGGAGAGAAAACAAACAGAAGGAGGCTTGAGAGTGGAAAATCCGGTGGCTGACTTGGCAGTGACGTCAGCAAAATTGTTGCCAGCTGCTACCGGGTTAGATAAAGTTTGGTGCCCTTTACAATGTATAATGGCTACCTTGGAAGGTGCCAACAGTGCATCTAATAGTTTGAGTATTTGGGTTTTGTTAATAATAGGGGTACCGCAGGTGGTTAAAAACCCTCTCTCTTTCCAGATGACTGAATGGGTGTGTGCAATTAGGAAAGCATATTTAGAATCTGTGTATATGTTTAGTGTTTTTCCTTTTGATAGGAGGAGTGCCTTGGTTAGTGCAGTAAGTTCTGCCTGCTGTGATGTGGTCCCTTGTGGTAGGGGTTTTGCCTCTAAAACTGGAGGAGATAACTACTGCATATCCTGCCTGTCTATTTCCTTGAGGGTTGATAAAGGAGCTGCCATCTACAAATAGGGTTAGTTGTGCATTCTGAAGGGGCCGATCATGCAAGTGTAGGTGGCTGGGGGGTTGAGCCTCCAGGACCTCAGGACAAGAATGTTTAGTATGGGATGGTTTAAGAGGGTCTGGCAGTAAAGTGGCTGGATTTAGAGAGGAGCAAACTTCTAAAGTAACAGTGGGATCTTCTATGAATAAGAGATGGAAAAGTTGGAGCTGGGATGGAGTTAAGTGGCTAATACTTTTATGAGAAATGAGATCCTGAAGACGGTGTGTGGAGAGGACTGTTAAATTACTGCCTCTAATGAGCTTTTTTGCTTCCTGGGTCAGGCAGGCTGCCACTGCTAACGCACGCAGACAGGGTTGCCAGCCTTGTACAGTTGGGTCTAGTTGTTTGGATAGATAGGCCACAGGGCGGTGGGTGCTGCCGACAGGCTGGGCTAAAAGACCAACTGCCACTTTCTGCCTTTCATCTGTAAAGAGTTGGAAGGGACGCTGGAAATCAGGCAGTGAGAGAGTGGGAACCTAATGAGCCTAAATGGTTGAGGAGAGTTGCAGTGTCTAAAAGAGCTACAGATTAGGAGATCATCTACATACTGCAGAACTTTGCTATTAGTAAGAGGGCAGGAGGCAAGGTCTTTTGCTAAAGCCTGACCAAAGAAATGGGGGCTGTCCCGGAACCCTTGTGGAAGAACTGTCCACGTCAGTTGAGTGGAGGTATGTGTGTTCGGGTCTTCCCATGTGAAAGCAAAAAGGAACTGGCAGTCTGTGTGTAGGGGTATGGTAAAGAAGGCATCCTTAAGGTCTAGCACAGTAAAATAAGTAGAATTGGTGGGGATATGGGACAGAAGGGTGTAAGGGTTGGGAACTACGGGGTGTGTGGAACGGATAGCCTCATTGACTAGCCGAAGATCCTGTACTAACCTATACGTTCCGTCTGCCTTGTTAACTGGAAGTATTGGAGTGTTACAGGGGGAGTGTGTACGAACAAGAATATGTTGGCTAAATAGTCGCGTAATAATTGGCTTTAAACCTTGTAGATGTGTCGGAGAGAGAGAGAATTGGGGGCGGTTTGGGAAACGAGTGGGATCTTTGAGCTTGACAAGAACTGGTGGGTGGTGGGCAGCTATGACCGGAGTGGAAGTGTCCCACACTTGAGGGTGTACAGAAATAGGGAAGATGGGGGGTGAAGGCGACATAGGAGAAGCGTGTGCGCCTGCACAAAGCATAAGCAACAGGTCGTGAGAGGGTTGAAGGGGAGTGGATGGGTTGGTGGGAATGAATATGGAGGCCTTTAAGGTGCTTAAAATGTCTCGGCCTAATAAGGGGGTAGGGCATGAGGGTATAATGAGGAACAAGTGCGCAAAGTAGTTGTTAGCCAGGCAGCAATTAAGGAGTGGAGTTTTTCGTGGAGTGGATGGCTTTCCGTCCATTCCTACTACAGAGATATTGGATGAAAGGCTAGGTCCAGAGAAGGACGGCAAAACAGAATAGGTAGCCCAGCTATTGATTAAAAAATTGTCTTACCCGCTACCAGGAGAGTTACCCGCGGCTCGGCAAGGGTGATGGGGGTCCCTGAGTCTTGGCACCTTCAGTTGTCGTCGTTCAGATGTAGGAGCTGGAAGGAGCTCCCAGGATCCTGGGAAAGGGGATCACGTTGAGACGCGGCACCCGTTCCCAGGGTGGGGCAATCAGACTTCCAGTGTCCTTCCTGTTGGCAAACAAGGCAGGGGGTTGCTGGTGGACAAGTGTTAGGACATTCACTGGCCCAGTGTCCTGACGCCTTGCACTTATAGCAAGGCTGCGTTGGGGCTCAGGGACCCCGTGGACACCTGTTGGCATAGTGTCCTGCCTTGCCGCACCTATAGCAGGCTCCTTTTGTAACCTTGGAGTCTGCGGGGTGTGTACTCTCTGGTCTGGGGTTACGACTGGGCTGTACAGCCGCTGCTAGGAGCTGTACTTTCTGTTTGAGGCGAGCTTGCCGTTGTGCCTCAGCCGTCTCCTCTCTGGAATTATAAACCTTAAAGGCTAATTTAACTAGGTCTTGTATTGGTGTCTGAGGACCATCCTCTACCTTTTGAAGTTTTTTACGAATGTCAGGAGCTGATTGAGAAATGAAATAAAGCGCCAGAATGGTGGCCCCTGTAGTGGGGGCTGGATCTAACCGAGCATATTGGGTTAAAGCCTCAGTCAGCCTATTTAAGAATGCGGCTGGATTTTCTTCTGAATTTTGAATAATTTCTTTTAATTTGTTAAAATGTACAGTTTTGTTTGAGGCTGCTTGCATACCAGCCAGCAAACACTGAACCATTATGTCTCGCCTACGGCACCCAGGCTGGCCTACTTGGTAGTTCCAGTTTGGGTCTGCCGAGGGGACTGCTTGCTCCCCTAGTGGAATGGCGGCGTCAGTTAAATGTAGTTGGTTGGCGTGCTGCCTGGCGGCTGCTAGAATGTGCTCCTGCTCCTCAGGGTTTAGGGTGGAAGTTAGGATCACCTGGAGGTCATGCCAAGTTAAGTCATAGGCCTGACAAAGGTATCTAAATTCCTTTATGTATATGGTGGGATTAGCTGAGAAATCACCTAAACGCTTCTCAATTTTGGAAAGATCAGCCAGTGAAAAAGGGACATGTACTCTGACTACCCCCTCCGCCCCAGCTACCTCTCGCAAAGGCGCTAACACTGTAGGAGGGTGTGGGGCAGGAGTGGGGGCATCAGCAGAGCACTTAGAGCGGGTGTGGGCAGAGACAGGGGACTTAAGACAGCCAATTGGGGGCCCCGGAGGAGGCACGGGACCAAGTGAATTACTAGTAGATAAGGAGGAAGGAGGAGCCTGGACGGGAGAAGAAGGAGGAGTGTAGGGCGGGGGTGAGGGTGCAGAAACAGAAGGAAACCCTAGGTCCTCCAGCTGAACAGAAAGGAATGAAGACTCCTCTTTTTCGGGTTCCTGTGAGCCGGTGTCCTTGGCTAGCATAACCTGAACCAAAGAACACTGGCTACACAAGTCGGGACGAGAGCGTAAGGCCCAAAAGCCTTGTATGTAATTAATTTCGGACCACTTGCCTAGCCACTGGCAGAAATTGCTGAGGTC
>NW_012117154.1:8993358-8995266 GCF_000951035.1 Colobus angolensis palliatus
GACCACTTGCCTAGCCACTGGCAGAAATTGCTGAGGTCAATCAGAACATTACGGTCTAAAGTGCCCTCTGGTGGCCACTGAGACTGATTGTCTAGTTTGTATTGGGGCCACGCCACAGTGGAAAAGAAAATTAACCGCTTCCTCCTAAGGTCTTGTTCAAGCTGTAAGATTTTTAAATTGGCTAGGAGGCACCCTAAGGGGGTGCTCTTTGAAACTTTGGACTGGGGGTTTCCCATTTGTTTCCTCTTTACTTACACAATGGACACAGTGGAAATGGAAGTAGATCTCTGCCTGGCTTCAAAGCGTCCTTTGGTACCACCAGAGACAGACTGGAGGCTCTTGGAGCCAAGGTGGAGATTACCTTCAGGCAGACGTCCTGAACGGGTCTCCTGGGCCACGCGTGGTGGCTCAAAAGTGGGCCTCAGACCTGTGCCGAGGGAGGTAAAGGGGAGACAAGGGCACTTACCCCAGAGAGGCCGTGAGAGTAAGGAAAGCGGGTCTCAGGTCCTGGTCCGTCTGCGGCGTAGGAGCAGGAGGAGGTTCCTCAACCCTTAGGGGCCTGAGGAGGGGTCTCCTCCCGGGTTCGGCACCAACTGATTTGTTTTTCTAAGACCACCAGAGCGAGCACAAAAGAACCAGCAAGTAGGCAAGGTTAGAAGCAAAACTGCAAATTTATTCTATGGTCATCTAGCTTCAGGGAAGAAGGTGTGGGGGTGAGGTCTGTCGGCCTCCAGCAAAGGAGACCTAGAGAGTCGCCCGGTAGAGCTCTCGGGCGGAGTTCCTGATGCTGTCCCGACAAAGGTGGGGGCTGAGGAAGCCCAGGCGGCGCATTCGCCGGGAGCAGCTTTTCTAGGAGTGGAAAGGCAATAGGTGGGGCACGGGCGTGTCGGGGGGAGGGGGGGCGTTCCATAGGTGCGACCAGGTGAATCTTGGTCTCTTCGGATTGACATCACCTGGCGCATACCTGGTTGGTCTGCACCTTCCTGGGCGCCGGCTGTGTTTTCGCGCGTGCGGGAAAAGTTGGTGATGAAGAACCCGGAAGTGCACCATCTTGCCTCAGTTCGTCCAAACACTGAGCACCCAGAAATGCCAGGTGATGGACAAACGCTTGGGGAAAAAAAGACCTCAGTCGGACACAAAAGCATGAGCTTTAAAAGAAAAAATAAGATATTGAACTTCACCAACAAGTAAGCATTTCTGGTCTTCGAAAGACACTTAAAATGAAAAGGCAAGCCATCGACAAGGAAAATATTCAGAATAATGGATCTGATAGAGGGCTGTATCTAGAACATATAAAGATCTTTTGAAATCCAGGAATCTGACATGAAGATGGTAGCCAGCCTGACACAGAAAGGAACCTGAATGGCCGGCGGACAAGAAGGGAACCCGAGTGGCCGATGGGGACAGGAAGGGAAGTGAACATCAGCATCTCAGTGGGAATACCGTTATCACCACTGGAATAGTCCAATTAAAAACATGGACACCAAGTGTTGGTGGGTGAGTGGAGTGGCCGGAACCCCCATACACAGTCGATGGGAGCTGCAGCCTTTGGAAATCGTTTCACAGATTGTGCTCCATCCTGGCCACATCGACAGCTGGAGTCTTTCCAAAAGCGGTGACAAGGGAGTTTCCACCAGGGAGTGCCTCAGACCACCCTGAGATGGGGCTGGTTGGGATTCCAGGGAAAGAGGCGATCGTTGCCAGGGTGATCCGTCCAGAGCACTTACTAGGGGAATCTGGCATAAGGAGGGCTGCAGTGCGTCCTCAGGACAGATAGGACAGATAGCATATCTTTGCGACAGACGGCAAGACGGGGGTTCCACCCAGGTCTGTCTGCAGCGAGGGGGTGGGTGTGGAGTTCGTATGAGAGTTTGAGGAATTTGGACCGGGGCTGCTTTGTTTCGGGGT
>NW_012117154.1:8996321-9003846 GCF_000951035.1 Colobus angolensis palliatus
GGAGACAGCACTGCAGCCACACCCAGGCCACTGCCTCCGAAGACAGGGCTGCTGCTATGTCTGTGAACAGATACTCCTTTCAGATGTCAGTGGTTAATGGATGGGGAGGTGACCGCCCAAGCAGAAGCTGACCCTCTTTATGAAGGGGGCCACAGATCACCCCGAAACAAAATCCACAGAACAGCCAAGGCCACATAGGAACTGAGTGGGCCACGCCCTTGCCTCTGCGCTGCTCAGGGCCAGGCCTCCCTGACCCCGCTGGCTCTATTGGGAGGACTCAGGGTGGAGCTCTGCTGGGCTCAGTGGCCTTCACAGCCGGGGTCCTACGGGCAGTTCTGTGCTCACAACCTGGAGGCCACGGTCCACACCCTGGCTCCAGCAGGCCCAAATCACTTGTCCATGGCAAAGGCCTGGCCTTGCTTCAGGCCCTGGGGACTCTCCCCCTGCCCGCTGTTTCTTCCCGAGTAACAGAGGCAAGAGAGCAGGTGAGCCACATGCCAGGCGCCGCAGCAGGGGGCACTCAAGCCTGGCGCCCCTCTGCCTCTCCGTGGTCTCTGACCTTTCTTCTCCCTGCCTGGGCAGCCTCCATCAGGTTGGGGAGTCTTTTCTTGACCCCTGGATTAAATTCCTAATCAGGAATGACCTGGAAGAGGTTGTATGAGTCTTTCCTCAAGAGAAGAAAGTCTGTCCCTGAGTATCAGGAAGTGGCCCCGTTCCCTGCACGGCACAGTCTCTTCTGTGACCAGCAGCTCACACAGCAGAGGAGCTGGCGGCCCCCACAGGCCACTGCTCTGAGGCCGCCACGAGAGGGCAGGAGAGCCCTTCCCGGGAGCTCTGTGCCGGGGAGCAGGAGAAACGCAGCTCCACCAAGCACAGCATGGATGTGTCCAGCAGAGAATGAGGAGAGAGGCCCCAGCACAAGAGAGAAGTGCAGACTGGTCGGCCCCTGTCAGAGTCTCTCATGTCCCCAGCGACCCCTAAGAGCAGGCCCTGGGCCCCTATAGCCCCTCCCGGAGCCACTCCTCAGCTGCTGACCTGCGCCCAGCTCCTCCGCACCCTGCCCAGCTCCCTGCAGAACCTCACCTGAGGGGAAGGAGGCCCTGTTTGGGCTCAGACACAGCAGGTGCAGCTTGTGGTCCTGGGGCCACACCTGTTAGAGCCCATCCTTCCACCCCTACTGGGCCCTGAGTATCGTCCGTCCCCGCAGAACTCAGCAGGGTCAGCTCTGGGCACTCCAGGGCCCCAGCCCCCTGAGTGAGCCCTGGGCCCGAGGTAGGTTTGGGTCACAGGCCCCCCGGCCAGAACACCCACAGCAGGTGGATGTGTGGGGACTGGATGTGGGTCCTCTCCTAAGAGACCTGCAGATGGGGAGAGGCTGGGCAGGTCTCAGCACAGCTGGAGCATCTCCCCGTCACCGTCTTGTAGCCTCCTGACCCAATGAGGGTGGCCCTGAGAGCAGGATCAGCAGTGAAGAGCAGAGAAAGGTAGTTGGGGATGTCACCATTGCCCCCCGAGACCAGCCTGCCATGGAGACGAGGGAGCTGTCCCTTGGCAGAGGGGGGCTGGCCAGTGGGAGGGACAGACAGGGGACTGACCGAGGACCGCTGAGAGAGCAAACGCCAGGGACCCCGTGCAGGACGGCTTCTCTGTCTGCACAGTGAGTTACCAGGTTCGTGTGTTTGGAGTTTCCGGATTCATCGCAGGGTTCCACCCCTGCACGTTGCAGTTCCCCAGTAATCAAATCCTGGCTTTTGTGCCTGGAAGTGCACAGGGAGGGGACAACTTTGTAAGTCAGTGGCAGGGCAGGGAGTTCCAGTTCTCCAGGGCCAGAGGCTGTGCTCAGGATTTCTTAGCAGGAGCTTTGGGGCCCCCAGTCAACACTTCCCCACAGACAGCCTGGCCAGCTCTGTGGATGGAGGAGGCGCCCAAGGGTCCCAGGCCACCAAGTGACCAAGACATGAAGGCACCCAGGATTTCCTGGGGGTGCGCTGATCCCAAGGAAGCCACGTGTGGTCAGATGGGGGGAACTGCAGCACAGCAGGGCCGGCCCTCCTGGGTGAGACTGGTCAGCGTCTATGGGGATCTGGGGGGCCACAGTGAGGACTCTGTGCTCCCGGGGGCTACACCAGCCCACCTGCCCTGAAACAGAACCCAAGCCTTCTGCCGAGGGGAGCACCTGGGCACCTGCCTCCTGTCCTGCCCTGACACATCCCAGCGGCTGCACATGGGGGAGGCACAGCCTGGGCTTGGGGCCAGGGGGACACTGGAGACGCTAGACCTGGGGGTGACAATGCCTGCTCATAACTTCCCCCCACATCGGGGCTTCTCCAGCTTGAGCTTTCCTGGGGAAGGCAGGGCCTGTCCCTCCTCAGCACCTTGGGAGGGAAGCGAGGCCTGCGGTTGAAGTGCCCCCAATACGGGGCTCCAGGAGAGAAAGTACATCTCAGGGAATGAAAACAGAGACTGGGCTGCCCAGATGCACTCGGTGGCTCAGAAATCATTAGAAAATGTTCTGAGCCCCCGATTTTGGCTCTAAGAGGGACTGACCGGCTCGTGACCGCTCTCCTGTCTGTGCCTCGAGAGGGGGTGTTCAGCGCTGGCGGCAGCTTTCCCTCCAGGAGGAGCTTCACAAACATCCGCTCTCTGCGGGGTCACCTCTCCGTGGCCTGGAGCCACTGTCAGAGGCAGGCTCTCCAGCTGCCGTCATCTGGGAAACGTGGGGGGCGAGCGGGGGTCATGGATGGGGCTCGCTGGGGACTGTGAGAATCTGTCCCGCAGGACTCTCTGAGATGGAAACGCTGGCAGAGGTGAAAAGTGCGTCATGTGCTTCACTGAACCCGGCTGCTTATTTATGTTTGGAGGGCTGGTTTCAAGGACTCCTCTTCTCCCTCTCCAATGATAGCGTCAGCGGAAATGCAGACGGGGACAGGGCTGCTGGGGTTTCCTCCCTGGAATGAAGCACAGCCGGAGGATTTGCTGATTCACGAGCAGGCCCTGACCACCAAGTTCAGGGTGACAAATCCATACGGGTCCTGAGCCCCGTAGCTCCCTGAGCCTCAGCATAAACATTGTAAACCTCCTGGCCCTGGCAGTGTCTGTTTCATCCCCTCCAGAGCAAGTGCAGGTGTGAGATTTAGAGATTCTAAGAGAAGGGTCAGAGGTCTTGAAAACGACCTTCATTCGTTCATTCATTCGATAAATTGGGGGGGGACCTCCGTGTCCTGTGTTTAGTGAGGCCTGGGATGCAGACGTGAAGGGCGCTGCTCTCAGAAGCAGACGGAGGTGTAGACGAATCGCTGCACACCCACCTCGGGCCCACAGAAGGGTATGCGGGGAGCTGTGGGTGTGGGGGGCGGTGTTGGCAGAGTGACCAGCTTCTGCAGGAGTGGAACCTGCGGGGTCTTCTGTGACTTGCGTAACTGAATCTTTTGCCCAGTCATTAGTCTTTTCCTTTTGGGACACTTTGCTAGTTTGGAAATGGTTTCTTCCATCCATTGCCTGCCTTTTAGCTTTGTCGATGGGGTCCTATTGTAAATTTTGGTACATGTTGAATGTGAACAACAGTTACGAGGTGAGTGCCATGAGTTCCTGTGTGCCTGTCACCCAGCCCGGCCACGCGAGGTGCTGGAGGGACTGTCCACATCCCCCTTTCTTAGGACGCCTGAATCTCAGGTGTGACTTACAGGGTATTTCTTATGGCAAGACGGTTAAAACAAACTTCGGTGTCTCTTCTGTCCTTCTATGGCTCTGGCTTCTGATGTTCTCATGGCGTTCTCATCGGCCGGGGCTGAGAACAAAATGACATAGACTGCGGGGCTTAAACGGCAGAAACTTACTTCCCACGGTTCTGGAGGTTGCGAGTCTTGGATCATCGTGTCGCGTGGTCAGGTTCCTGGTGAGGGTCGGATTCCTGGCAAACGGAACCACCTTCCCAAGGCTCCCTCTCCTGATACCGTGTCCCTTCCTGATACCATATCCCTGGGGGTGAGGCTTCAACACGGGGATTTGGGGGATGCATCAGCACTGAGTCCGTCTCAAATGTTAGCTCTTTAATCCCCTGGAATGTTGTTTGGGGTTGTGCGAGAGACGGTTCTAACATTTTCTTTTTCAAATACATAGCCAGTTGTCACATCATTTATTGAAAAAGGAATCTTTTCTCCACCGACTGACATGAAATGCTACCATCATCGTAAGCAACGTTCCCGGAAATACTTAGTGCTGTCTCTGCTGTCTCAGTCCTGACTCACGGGGCTGACTTCTGTTTCTGCATCAACTATGACAACTTTACAGCAGGCTGCCTCCCCGAGGCCGTTCAGAAGCATTCCTCAGCGGATCCTACACATTTCCTCTCCCACGTCAAGTTTAGAAGCAGTGTCAAGACCCACAGCAGTCCTGCGGGAGTTTTAAGGGATGCACAGAATTTATGGGGACAGTTTGGAAAACTGACATTCATGTGACTTAGATTCCTACTACTTGGAAATGGATTCCGGCTCTCAACGAATTTAGAGCTTTGGCAGAGTTTTAAAGATTTCTTTGATGTCCGATGTGCTCATTTCTTGGTTTGTTCTTGAGTATTTTCTGAATTTTTATGAAATCCACCAAGTTTTTGTTATAACGAATGGGACACTTTCCCATAAACTGTTGTAATTCTGCATTGCTGTTCTAATAAACACTGTTGATCGATGTATATTGATGTTACACTTGTGATTGTCATAGTTTGTCCGTTCATTATTTTGAACTTTTTAGGTAAACAGTCATATAATTATGCAAGTAATTATAGTTGTGTCTCTGACTTTCTAATATTTATACTTTGTATATATTATCACGTTGGCCAGGACTCAAGTATAAAATCAAGTGTCTTTCTCTTGTTTCTGACTAATGGGAATGATTCTAATGGGGGGGTTTCCAAACTGGTGGCCAGGGGGCCAAATCCAGCCTGTGGTCTCTTCTTGTAGGCGGTTTTATTGGAACACAGTTATTGCCATTCTTCTACGTATTGTCTGATGGCTACGTTCGGGCCACAGCAGTAGCGTTAAATAGTCCAGACGGAGGCAATATTGCCCAAAAAACCTAGAATATTCACCATCTGAGCCTTTACAGAAAAGTTTGCTGATATCTGTTCTCATGTGTTAAACACAATGTTTGTTACAGGTTAAGGAAGTTTCTGACTGTTTTTAGCTTTCTGAATATCTTGTGGTTGTGCATGCTTTAAAATTAGGACTAAATATTAAATTGACCTGATGCTTGTTAGGGGCCTATCTTTTGAGATGCCCCAAAGTTCCCCTTTTTTAGTCTCTTCATGTAGTGAGTTGTACTAACAGATTCTCTAATGTTGAACCATCTTTGCTTTCCAGAGATTTTACTTGCTCCTGATGGGTTGGATTCTGTCAATACTTTTATTTTTGGGTGATTACATCCCTATTATAAATAGTATGTCAGCATCACTGTGTGTAGACGTGTGTGTGTTATTCTTGCCATTAGTTTCTCAGGTTTTTGGTTAACTATTGATGTGCTTTGGATCTATGTCCCCACCCAAATCTCATGTTGAATTGTAATCCCCAGTGTTGGAGGTGAGGCCTGGTGGAAGGTGGATGGATCATGGGAGTGAATTTCTCATAAATGGTTTAGTACTTTCCACTTGGTACTGTTCTCGCAATAGTGAGTTCTCGTGAGAGCTGGCCGTTGAAACGTGTGTGGCGCCTCCCTGACCCTCCTGCTTTTGCTCTGGCCACGTAGGATGCGCCGGCTCCCCCTTCACCTTCCGCCACGATTGAAGGCTTCTTGGGGCCGCCCCAAAGCTGAGCAGAAGCCGGCGTCATGCTTCCTGTACAGCCTGCAGAACCATGAGACAATTAAACCTCTTTCCTTAAAAATCACCCAGTCGTAGGTGTTTCTGCATAGCAATGTGAGAATGGACCCATACTACTATATATTATAGAATGAATTGTGATACTTTTGTCGTTTTCTGTGCCTGGAAATAATAGTAATTCTTAGTAACAATTCACCTGTATCAAGTTATTCCTGTGCAGCAAACACACTTCTATATATGTTACATGAGTCACGTCTTTAACCTAGAATCAACCCCGTGAACTAGGTATTGCTTTCATGTCCATCTGACAGATGAAGAGGCTGAGAGTTTAGGTAGTCTGCCTAAGGTCACCAGCCATGGGGGTGAAGATGGGATTTGAACTGAGCGGTTGGCCTTCAGAGGACAGGTTCCTAAACAGTCATTCTGTCTCTCCGTTGCAGAGGTCAGTCCCGCATATTCCTGTATAAAACTGCCTGAGCTTGGTGCTTTTTTAAAGGATATCATTTGACTACCTTTTTTTTTTTTTTCTGTTTTCCTGCCCATGTCCCATAGGGCTAATCAGATTTCTATTTCTGCTTGAGTTAATGTTATACTTTATATTTTCCTTTTTGTTGTTGTTTTCAGATTTTATTTTATTTTTTGAGACAGAGTCTCGCTCTGTTGCCTAGGCTGGAGTGATCTCTGCTCATTGCAACCTCTGCCTCTCAGGCTCAAGCGATTCTCCTGCCTCAGCCTCCCGAGTAGCTGAGATTACAGGTGTGTGCCACCTCGCCCAGCTAATTTTTGTATTTTTAGTAGAGACGGGGTTTCACCATGTTGGCCAGGCTGGTCTTGAACTCCTGACCTCAAGTGATCCACCCGCCTCGACCTCCCAAAGTGCAGAGATTACAGGCATGAGTCACTGCACCCAGCCATACTTTATATTTTCTAAGAAAATCATCTGTTTCACCTGGCTTTTAAAATGTATCAGTATAGGCCAGAACGTGGTAGTTTTATAATTGAAAAAACCTGCCCCGTTTGTTCTCTGTTCCTCTCTCCCTGTGACCCGGGGACTCTGTGTGTCCCAGGTGTCTGCCTGTGTCTTCCCCGAGGTCTTCTGGGTGGAGACTGGGGAGCAGGGGCCAGTCCACAAACACACCTCATGTTACCATTCCCTGTGGGAACCCTCAGCTCTGTGGCCGTCTCAGATGAACACCCACTCCTCCCGCAGAATTTGAAAGGAGAGTTGCTATCACCAAATCCCTTCGGGTCTCAGCATTTACCCAAGTCACCTTGATTCCAGAGATGGCTCTTAACTTGCTTTCTATAAACCAGTACAGAATGTGTCTGACGGCACAGAGGAAAACACTGCCAACACAAAGTTCCTGAACATTTTAAAGAGATGACACAGATGTTTTTTAAAGTAATCTAAATCACTGGAAGTGCCCCTTTCTCCCTATTTTGTCAGTGGATGGAAATGTGTTGAGAAAGGTTCTTATTGTAAGAGAAACACAACAGAGTTAAAGCTACTAATGCCAGTGCAAAATTGGGGAACGGCTGCGTGTGGCTTATGCCTATAAGCCAAGCACTTTGGGAGGCGAAGGCGGGAGGATTGCTCGAGCCCAAGAGTTCGAGACCAGCCTGGGCAGGATGGCAAGACCTCGTCTCTACAAAAAATCTTTTTTTTTTTTTTTTTTTAATTAGCCAGGGGTGGTGGCAGACAGCTATGGTCCCAGC
>NW_012117154.1:9004011-9039755 GCF_000951035.1 Colobus angolensis palliatus
CTCAAACGCAGTGATATGTGTGTGCAGCTCACGGGGGCTGAGTGTGTGTGACACTGCGCAGGCTCACAGGCCCCGGCACGTTTCGGCATCTGTCGTCTGCAGATAAGGTGCTGCTGCCGGAGCCGCTGGAGCCGCGTCTGCGCTGGGAGGAAGCCCGTGGGGCTCTTATCATACCCTGCTCTGTGGGAACCTTCCAGACAAGACGGTCACTTCGGGGCAGATATTTCCTAGAGGGGCTTAGACTCAAAATCCCGGAAGGAGGACAGGGAATGCTGAGTGGTTTCACAATCAAAATAGAGTTTATGTCAAATATTGAATATTAAACGACAGCAGCTAAAGCCAGCCTGGACTGAACAGCTGCCAATGCTCAGCCTGGGCGGGGGCTCAGGACAAGGGGTTCTTATGGAGCCCCTCGAGACCCCCAGGAGGTGGACACTGCCCCCAGCTCTTGGTGGAGCCCTTGGGCTGCAACAGCAGGAACTGAACCCCAGGGGCTTTGGGTCTAACAAAAGAATGTCTGGAGTTAGCGGCAAAAGCAGGCGGGTGGGGAAGCGAGCGCAAGCGGGGGTGCCTTTGATACTGGCTACCCCTCCACATCTCTGTCCGGGCCTGCCTCTGTCCTCTGCACACGGCACCGACTGCTCCGGGGGCGGCTGTGCTACAGTGAATGGAACACGGTTTGAGGAGGGAGGGCCGGGCACAGGGTGACCCGTGGTTGCAGGTGCCGGAGCTTGCTGGAGCTGGCTGGGCTTTGGGGATCAATCACCCAGTTCTGCAGATACAGAATGATGTCAAGTAGTCAGCACTTTCACCAGGGCAGGACTCGGATCCAGGCTGGCAGCTGCCCAGCCCAGGGCTCCTTGTACCACCATGTGGGCCATGCACTTTCCAAATAGAAGGTCCAGAAAGTGAAGTCTGCGTCCAGGACCTGCAGAGGTGAGAGGTGAGGGTCAAGCATTCCATACCCCGAGGTCCCTGAGGTGAGGGTCAAGCATTCCATACCCCGAGGTCCCTGGGGCCCCGCCCCTCTGCACAGTGACAGTCGTCTGGGGGAGGTTTCCCACAGCTGGCCTTCCCTCCAGACCACTTGAGGCTCCCATCGATGGAATGTTCATCCTCTAACTGCAAGGTTTTTCGCAAACCACAACTTTCTATCTTAATCTCATGAAACTGGGAATCCCAGACCATGAGAAAGTCAGGAAATGGCTTTGAACACCGGCAGGCACTGCACGGCGCTGGGGGCGGGGGCCAAGCCTGGGAACTGTCTCTGCTGAAGATCTCAGCCCCACGTAGCCCATCCCTCAGACCCGCGTGCGGTTCATCCCCTTCGGCGGCTCTTCTTCGGAGCCCCCCTACCCAGAACGTCCCGCCCCAAGGCATGAAGCGGATGCCCCTGCGGGATCTCAGGCAGCTCCTGACTTCCCGTGAGTCCTGGGCGCCACCTGCAAGAGGTGAAGATGCCAGGACCGTGGCTCAGGTCTCTCGGGTGGCTCTCAGGTCAGAGGGCCGCCCTGCACCCTCACCTGTCCCAGAAGCCCCCCACACCCGGAGCTGCCCACTCCCCTCCGGGGGCCTCAGCTCTTCTCTTGCTGCCTCCCCCAGGCCTTGCTCCTGCCTCATCCTCTGTCCTCCTTCTCCTCGGCATCCCATTAGCTCAAGACCACCCTTCAGCACTGCTCAGCCCCAGACAAAGCAGAGCAAAACCCAGCGTCGCCCTGAGACCCCCACCGTCTCCGGTCGGGCCTTGCTTCCTGGAGCGCCGCCCCTGCCTGCTGCCTGGTGTCACCTGTCTAGTGCCACCCCCGCGGCCCCGGCTGCCCCTGAGGCTCCCTGGGTGGGGGGTCTGCGGCCGCCTCCCCGTCTTCACTGTGGGCGATCCTGTGGCTTCATCCACCCCAAACTCGCCTGCTCCTTGGCATCCACTTGATTTGTCTTGTGCGGGGCAGGTGCTCTCTTCCCCACACGGGGCCTCCCTTGAGGTCACCTGCAGGGGCCTCTGTGGGTTTCCTTGAGTGGGGCCTGTGGGTCCTGCCCCCCATCCGACACCGAGCGTTGTAGGACGAGGACGAGGGACTCACATCGGGGAGCCCCCACCACATTCAGGGTCCCCAGGGTTGGCCACAGCCCCCCAGTGCCTCCCCGTGAACCATCCTGACCGCCAGAAGGCCCGAGGTGACACCAGCACAGTCTCCCTCTGGGTTCCTACACCGGCCACAGGGCACTCAGGGGCAGGCTTGGTCGGGAGTCTGGTCCAGGAATTGGTACCGACTTTTCCTGGCTTCTAGAAGGTTCAGCTCTGGTCAGGGGTCGGGCCCAGGAGACAGAGCAAAACCCAAACCCCCCTGAGACCCCCACCTTCTCTGGCAGGGCCCCAGGGACCTCGCGGTATGGAACACTTGACCTTCGCCTCTGCCTCTTTTGAGCTGCAGTCTGGGGCAGGTGTGCGCCTCCCCACTCAGCCTGACAGGAGGCTGATCTAAGCCCTGGCCCCACGCATGGCCACATCCCAGCAGCACAGACCAGACGCAGTCCCTATTGCGCCCGGCACGTCCCGTCTCACAGCTGAGGGTAACCAGGGTGGTGTGGGGCTTGTCCGGGCTGGCGGTTGCTGTGGAGAAGGGACACACGTGCTGACGGAAATGCAGGCCCAGCTCGACGGCGGGGTCAGGGTTAGGATTTCCACGTCATCGTCATGAAACCTTGAAGCGCTGCCTGTGCTTAGCAGTTAAAACATTTACTTGGAGATGTTCAGTTTCACAGACAGCCATGAAAGGGTGGGGGTGGTGCGGAAGCGTTGCTCCCCAGGGCACGCGGGAGGCGCCCAGCCCTCGGCCAGGACGCTCCCCCACCTCACCCGCACTGGACTGTGGCCCTGGGGACGCAACCACTGGCCTCACACCCTGGAACGTGGATGGGCCACTCTGGCCTGTCTGCAGGGGAAACGGCTGTCACTTCCATCAGAGATGACGGATGCAGCAGGGCCTGTCTGTGCCAAAACCAGAGTCGAGGCGCGTCCCCAGCAGCCGGTGTGTGGGGAACCCATCCGTTTCTGTGTGGAGGGTCGGGGAGGCCGGATGGCTTTTCCTTCCGTTCCTGTAGGCCTGAAGCCTTCCCCGAATGCACTCGTGACTGGGGGCCTGGCCAGCAGGCGTCTGGGAGTCAGCGGCTGCTTGGGGAGCCAGGGCCTCAGGCACACGAGCAAAGGCAATGGTGGCAGGCTGACTGCTAGCTGGGAGCGAAAGGCGTGGCAAGGACCCACCTTGCTGGTCACTAATAACCAGCACCTGGTTATTAGTGATGTTTAATGACAGAAGTGTGGTCACAGCGAATTCATCGCCCTTGGACTTTGAGGCATGCTCTGCCTAGTGCAGTGTCAGGGCTGAGTGGGGCCCCCAAAATCCATATACTAGATCCCCAACTCCCAGTTGCTGCTGGAGCCCCAGGCTCATGAGTCGCCTCTGTGTCCTGTCCTCTGCATTGGGCAGCATCACCTGCTCAACCTGCCCGGCCTGGGTGTTTCTGCTTCTAAGCGCCCCCCTCATAGCAGTCTTGGGAGGCTGGCGTGAGAGGACCCGGCTGACTGCAGTCTCCGGGGAAGCCGGCATTCGGGGCACACAGAGGTCCCGCCTTGGTGCCTAGCCCTGGGACACCCCACAGTGAATGCCTCCTCCGCACAGTCTCCGTGTCCCTGAGCTCCTGCTCAGGCCCCCAGAGCTGGCACTAAGGGTGGATGCAGCAGCTGCTGCACAGGGCAGGGATGGTAGAGCCCATCTGAAGGGACACGCCACCTGGAAGCCGCCTGCACCGGTTCTGTCTGGTGTCTGCCATGGGAAGGACGTGCCGGAAGCCCAGGGGCGTGTGGGAGGCCCGGGCCTCGGGCTGCGCCCTGGTGCGTGTCGGGGGGACGTGTTCTGTGAAGATGCCGCAGCCACCTCACCTCCTTTCCGTGGGTGAGCAGCGTCTTTGCCGAGGGTGTTCCCGGCAGAGGGAGGAGAGCATCACCCTTGGGCCGACACCGCCAACCGCAGCGTCTGGACCACAGAGCTCAGCATCAGCAGCTGCTCCGCTGGACCCAGGGCGGCGAGGGGCTGCAGGCGGCACCTGTCCAGCAAATGTCAGCACCTGGTCATTAGTGATGTTTAATGACAGAAGTGTGGTCACAGCGAATTAATTGCCCTTGGAATTTGAGGCATGCTCTGCCCAGTGCAGTGTCAGGGCTGAGTGGGGCCCCCAAAACCCATATACTAGATCCCCAACTCCCAGGACCTCAGAGTGGGACTGGATTTGGAGATGGGGCCGTAAGGAGGTGATTACAGTAAAAGGGAGTCACTGGGGTGGCCCTGTCCGGTCTGACTCCCAAGGAGGAGATGAGGATGCAGAGAGCACAGAGGGGCCCTGGGAGGATGGGAGGAGCCGTTGACTGCCAGCCAAGGTGGTCCCGGAGGCCCTGGCCCCGTAGCATCTGGACACTGGCCCCAGCCTGCAGGACTGTGGGAGAATCAGTGTGGGACGCCAAGCCCCCGTGCGTGGTCCTCTATCCCGGCTGCCGAGCAGGCTAAACTGACTGCAAGGTTTGGGCGACACTGGGCTGGGCTCGTTATTGATCAGCCCTTGGGCGCTGTGAATTCAGCCAGAACTCCCTCCCACATCAACCATCTCCCTGTAAACAGGGACTCTCGGACAGCCCTTTCATGAGGCACTAATCCCACCCTTCAAGGTAGAGCCCTCAAGGGCGTTCCCACCTCAGCAGCTCCCCCAGCCATCACACCAAACACAGCCCAGACCAAAACCAGAAGCTCTCTGAGCTCCAAGGACCGGCTTGCATCCCCATCTTCCCGCCATGTTTACCTCTCCTACTGTCATCTGTTCAGTTCCAGCCAGACCACAGGGCTTCTCCCCGTCCCTCCCACTGCGGCTGCCGTCCTTTGGCCTGGACTGTCTTACCCTTCCACCCTCCTGGCTGAGCTCGCCCACCTCCTTGGAACGCTCTCACAAGCCCCCCTGCCAGAAGGTGCTCCTCTGGACCACCTGACCCCACGGGCCCCTCCCCTGCTCCCTTGGCCACACCTCCCCGTGAGACTGTCCATCTGTGGCAGCCGTGGTGTGGGTGAGTTTCGTCCTGCTAACTCTCCTCCATACCTGCTCCATGCCTGGCAGTGGTGGTCCAGGGGCTGGGTGCCCAGGGTAAGGTGGGGAAGAGGGTGATAGGCACCCATCCACATGCTCCGTGCCCACCGATCCCTGGGGACAGCCAGGCTGCAGGTGCCCTCCCCCAGGTGAGAGTCCACTCAGTCTTGCGATTCCGACAGAACAGCCCTTCTCTCCTTCTTCTGTGTCTCTCCAGGGGCCAGGGAGGAGATGCTCTGGGCAGAGAGCCCAGGTGGGGTCTCAGCCTGGAAGTGATGGCGCTGCCGTGGTTCCTTGTCTGTCTTCCTTTGAAATCCATATTGAGACTTAATCCCCAGTGCAACAGGGTCCAGAGGTGAGGCCTTTGGGAGGGTTAGGCCTTAAGGGTTCCACCTTCAAGGGTAGGATTAGACCCTCATGAAAGGGCTGTCTGACTGGCCGGGCCCCTGTTGCCCTTCCACCTTCTGCTATGAGAGGACACAGTAACAAGGGGCCATCTTGGAAGCAGAGAGCAGTCCTTCCCAAACACCAAATCTGCTGGGGCCCTGGTCTTGGACTTCCCAGACTCCAGAGCCGTGAGCGGTACATTTCTGCTCTTTACGACTCACCCAGTCACAGGTACCTTCTTACAGCAGTATGAAGTGGCCGCGGCAGCCTGGGCTCTCCCAGCCCCACCATGCTGCTTCCTGGAGATGCGAGCAGCGGGGGACGCCAGCCACAGCGTACTTCTCGCTTTTAATTTTACTTTTTATTTCAAAACAATTTGAAATACACCAAAAAGTTGCAAGAACAGTACAAAGAGTACGTATTCTTCACCTAGAGACCTATTCGGGTTTTACCTACTGTCCCAATAATACCTTTTTTTTTTTTTTTTTGAGAAGGCATCTCACTCTGTCCCCCAGGCTGGAGTGCAGTGGCGCAATCTCGGCTCACTGCAACCTCCGCCTCCTGGGTTCAAGGGATTCTGCCACCTCAGCCTCTCGAGTAACTGGTACTACAGACATGCACCATCACAGCTGGCTAGTTTTTGTATTTTTAGTAGAGATGGCGTTTCACCATGTTGGTTGGCGAGGCTGGTCTCGAACTCCTGACCTCAGGTGATCCACCCACCTCAGCCTCCCAAAGTGCTGGGATTACATGGATTGTGAGGCTTCATGCTCATCCTCAACCTAGAGCAGTCCTCAGTCTTTCCTTGACTTCTAGGACCTTGACTCTGTGAAAAAGAGAAATACTCTCAATTAGGGTTTATTTTGTGGTTAGACCCAGGTTGTCAGTGGAGGGAGCTGGTTCATCTGGGTTGGAAGGTGGGCATACCGATGCGTCCACTCCGGGGGGCATTGACCTTGACCATCTGGGGAACGTGGCATCTGTAGGGGTCTCCACTGGAAATTCCTTCCTTCTCTATAATTCATACACATTTCGTGGGAACACTCAGAGGTGACGTAAAACCCCATTCTTCACTCCACTTTCACCACGAGGTTTGGCATTGACTGATGTTCTTGTTGCCTGAATTAATGGTGACTGCAACGGCTGCTAGGGGGAATTCCTCATGCTGTCACTTATCATAAAGCTGGAATTCTACTGGGGTGGGTGAGCTTTCTTTTTCCCCCATTTATTAATTAAGTAAGTTGACATCTATATAGAACCACAGAGTCTCATTTTATGCACGGGCCATCATCTGTTCCTGTTCTTATTTAGTTTATTTTGATGTTACGTTTGTCTCAGCAGGGGACCCTTCAGGCTGGCGTCTATGTCTTTCATGTCCATCCATGTTTTCTGGCATTTTCTTGCTTTTCAAACGCATGCGCGCACATTTCATCGCAGATTCTTCTACCTATTTGTATTGGGAACCCTGCATTCTGGTGCTTCCAAGTTGAATCTAATACCACGTGCCCCGCTGTGGCTGCCTCTCTACATGGCGCCTCCAGTGGGCCCTGCCGGCCTCCCTACACGCGCTCACGTGCTCAGCCTCCTGTGTGTAACCGGTCTCCTGACCCATGGGGCTCAGACCGGCCTAGAGGCTGCATCGCCTAAAGCTGCCCTCTGTCCTGCTCCAATGCCTCCTCCATGGAGCCCAGACCCCCACCGGCCTCCCTCCCTGCCTGCGTGGGAAGGAGGGGATCTTTCTGAATTCAGCTTTCTCCGAAGCGAGGGTGGAATCTCTCGGAAGGGGGACCCTCGCTCTGCCACACCCTCTGCGGGAGGCAGCGGTGAGGTGCAGGCTCTGCTAGCCCTGACAGCTGTGCTCCGGCCAGACAACAGAGGAAGGGGCGCCTACAGAGGCTGCAAGGTCCCCCAGGCCATCCTTGCTGCCCCATCCTCAGGTGCCATGGAGAGGACCTCGCAGGGAGCCTGGCTGGTTCACTGTCCCTCCTGCTTCATCTCTCACTCAGGCCCTGGGACTCTGCCCCAGCCAAAGCCAGCGTGGGCGATTCATGGCTCCCCGCTGCAGCAGCTGAGCACCATCAGAAGTGACCCCATTTGTGACTGTCTTGGCCTGAGAATGTTCCACGGGTGAGAGCGTGCCCCTCCCTGCAGCCAGTGTCCCAGGCTCCCCCGCAGCCCCGGCGGGGGCTGGGCTCAGGCACTGACGCAACAAGAAGGAGAGTGCTTGTCTCCGGGCAGGCCAGGCGGCCAGACAGCCGGTCCACTTAGCTTCGCTACTGCAGCCACAGCTGCCCAAGGCTCACAAAGGGCCCTTGTTCCCACCCAGCATGTGCTCCCGGCGCCCCCCGCCACGACCTCTCCCAGACATGATTAGGTGTGGGAACTATTTTCCTTGGGGCTGCATTTGACATTTGCCGTTCATTTGGGAGGAGGCGTCTGAACCGAAGGAGCACCCCGCAGCCTCCCCTCTCCATCCCCATCTCAATGCAGGAGGTTTAGGAGCAGGCGGCCCTGACACGCCTGTGACCCCAGACAGGCCTGTGCAGCCCTGGCCTTCATTGACTTCCACTCAGAACATGAGAGGCTGGCCCAGGAGGGCAGTGGGCAGAGAGGACGATAGGAAGATGGAGCCGGGGTGCACAAGCACACACATGCATGCATGTGCAAATACACATCAGAAATACACGTGCACAGACACTCCAAGAATATGCATGCATGTGCAAATGCACAGCAGTCACACACATGCACAGAAACACTCCAGGAATATGCATGCATGTGCAAATATACACCAGGAACACACATGCACAGAAACACTGCAGGAAAACACAGCACATATGCAAACCAGGAACACAGGTGCACAGACACACTCCAGGAATATGCATGCATGTGCAAATACACACCAGGAACACACGTGCACAGACACACTCCAGAACGCACACAAATGGCAGATGTACAAATACCCGCCAGGAACGCACACGTAGACATGCACAAAAAGACGACGTGCTCTGTGTGGAACAGTGAAGACATGCGACCTGTTCCCTAAGGACATTTACTCCCGTGTTCACACCCACAGCCCAGCCGGCCAGCCCCAACAGAGCTGCAGCCTCATGAAAGCAGGGGCTTGCTGCCCAGTGGGACTTCAGGGCCTATCTCCTACCTGCCCCACTCACGGGCTGCCCATGCCCTACTCTAGTCCTTCTCGCATAGTGGGACCCGAGATGCATTTGGGCCCAGCAGGAGGGAATGTCCTGGTGTGTGAGGCATGGCAGCCGGTGGGAGCTCCATGAAATGCCTGGCCCCAAACCTGCACTGGGAACATTGCTGAAACTGCCCTCAAAACCACTGTGGAGAGCCGGGTGGGCCCTGGGAGTTTACAGTGTGCTGGGGCAGTGGGAGGACACTCTCATAAACATTGGAGAAGATTGCAAAACCGTGGACCCGAAACGTGGAGCCAGAGTTCAGTTGTAGGCTGGGGCCTCTGGCGGGACTGGAGCACCCGGGGCAGTGCCTGGCAGGCTGGGCTGGGCCTGGCGCCCCTTTCTGCCTGAGCCCAGGCTGCCATCTATAGACAACGGCTGCCTGCCCGCTGTCTCGTGCCGCTGGGGGGCTGAAAGGGTCCTGTGGCAGAGCGGGCAGGGTGGCGGCTGATTCCCTCTTCCTGCAAGGGACCCTTTTCCTGAAGTCCACAGCGCTGGTGCCATCCGGCAGCCTCGGCCCTCCTCCAGCCTAGCCCCCTCTACATTGTGTTTGACTCCCGGAGCCTGTGGATGGAACCCTGCCTAAGAGGGAGTCTTGTGGGTGAGGTAAGGTCAGGCTCATGAGGCAAGGAGATGGTCTGGTCTATGGGGGGGGGGGAACCTAGATGACATCTCAAGGGTCCTTAGGAGAGAGAAGAGAACAGGGCACAATCCAGCCAAGGGACTCCGAAGTTTCCAGGAGCTGGAGGAGGCAGGAAGGATCCTCCCCCGCAGCCCTGGCGCCCTTGGAGGGAGGCAGCCCTGTGACGCTTTCCTTTCAGACTCTGGCCTCGGACCTGGAGAGCACATTTCTGGTGCTGAAAGCATCAAGTTCGTGACACTTTGTTACCGCAGCCCCAGGACACGTACAGACTGTCACCTTGACCCAAAGTAGCACATTTTATTCAAATTTCACAAAACTGAGGACGAGGGGACATTCCAGCTGCCCGGAGAAAAGCTCATCTGACTCATCTGTAGGAAGATGAGTTACCAGCAATGAGTCACGGCTTTTAAAATGTCCAAAAATACCTGTTTTTTCCTGAACTTTTAATTCTCACTACCCTGATCAGAAAATTAAAAACAAAACAACACTTCGTGGACCAGCCCCGACAGCCGCCGTTCTGTTTTCTCCAGGCCAGCGCTGAGCAGAGCCGAGCTGGGGAGACCTGGGCAGCGCCAGGGCTGGCCTTGCTGCTGCTTCCTGGCTTCTGGACCGGGCTTCCTCTTGGCTCAGGGCCGGGGAAGCCCAGCCTCTGAACAAAGTCAGGGTCAATATCCGTGTCCCTGCCCTGGCCAGACACTGCATCTCACAAGGGAAAGACCTACTTGTCCTTAAACGGGAGAGAAGACAGAATCCCAGAAGGGGGCAGTGACCCAACTAGGGTCAAAGGGCTGCCCCTGGGAAACCAGCCGCTTCTCAACCCCAAGGCAGCCTGCCCACCCCGGAGAGCCCAGGATCCCCAGACACTTTCAGGGAATGGTGCAGGGCCGATGAGCGACACTGGCTTTAGGCCTGGACTGCAAGGGGTGGCCCTGGCTAGAGATGAACTGCACTCGCTGCCAGGCACCGTCCTGGATAATGGAGACACTCTAGGAGCATGTGCACACATGCAAATTACACATGCACACACAGCCGTGTGCACACACACATCCATACACACATCATACACATCCACACACATCCACACACATTCATACACATGCACACACCTGCACACAATGCACACACATCCATACACACTCCATACCCATGCACACACATCCACACACATGCACACACATCCATACACATCCACACACATCCATACGCACGTGCACACACATGCACTCACAATCATATGCACACACACATCCACACACGTGTACACACATGCAAAACATGCACATGCAGCCATGTGCACACACATGTGCACACATACATACAAGCCCCCACACGCTCCGTGTGCATGCAGCCATGTGCACACACGTGCACACATGTATACACACATACAAGTCCCCACACTCAGTGTGTCCACAGGTGGAGGTGGATGGGAAGGGTATTCCTGGCCCTGAACACGGGTGTTCTGGGGAAGCTGGGCAGGTGGGGGTGGCTCTAGGATGGCGGTGCCCAAGCTCAGCCTGGCCTCTGACTTCCTGGGTGCCACCCTAAGGACTAAATCCCCAGAAGCAGGGTGAGGACATCTGAGAACCGGGCTGCTCCTTAGCAGACCCATAGACCCTGATGCATGGCTGGGCACCCTGGCCTTTCCCAGAGCCTGCAGAAAGAAAGAAGCCTAAACAAACTCATCCACCTCTCCTGTCCCAAGATGCCTTTCGGTCCAGGTCAGCCCAGGTAAATCCGTGTCCACCAGCAGCCTGGTCTGCTCCGGAGGGAGAGGCTTGCAGTTCCAGGAGGCAGATCTGCCACCTGGCAGAGGTTGTGGAAGGTTTGCCACAGCTGATTGACCCCCTTGCACCTGCCTATCCTCCCAGGGAGCAGGGATGAGTCAGCTCCCTGGCCCTTGGACTTAGGAAGTGTCACATGCCTCTGAGAAGGCTCCTCCAGGCTTTAACAGGCACCCTCAGAGGCTCAGAGTCTCCTGAAGACGTGAGAGAGGCCTTTGGCCACCCGCGCATCACAGAGCAGTGGTTCACGCCTGTAATCCCAGCACTGTGGGAGGCCAAGGCGGGCGGATCACCTGAGGTCAGGTGTTCGAAATCAGCCTGACCAACATGGTGAAACCCCATCTCTACTAAAAATACAAAAATTAGCAAGACATGGTGGCAGGTGCCTGTAATCCCAGCTACTTGGGAGGCTGAAGCAGGAAAATTGCTGGAACCCAGGAGGTGGAGGTTGTAGTGAGCAGAGATCACACCATTGTACTCCAGCCTGGTCAACAAGAGTGAAACTTCATCTCAAAAAAAAAGGCCGGGCGCGGTGGCTCAACCCTGTAATCCCAGCACTTTGGGAGGCCGAGGCGGGCGGATCACGAGGTCAGGAGATCGAGACCATCCTGGCTAACATGGTGAAACCCCGTCTCTACTAAAAAAATACAAAAAACTAGCCGGGCGAGGTGGCGGGCGCCTGTAGTCCCAGCTACTCGGGAAGCTGAGGCAGGAGAATGGCGTAAACCCGGGAGGTGGAGCTTGCAGTGAGCTGAGATCCGGCCACTGCACTCCAGCCTGGGTGACAGAGTGAGACTCTGTCTCAAAAAAAAAAAAAAAAAAAAGAAGGTGGAGGAAGGGAGGATTCTCTCTCTCTTCCTGACTGCTTGAGAGGTGGCATCTTCTCCTGTCCTCCAGCTGGGACTTGAACCCACAGCCCCCGTCGTGTGCAGGCCTTCAACTCAAACTAGAACCACAACACTGGCTCTCTCAGGTCTCTGGTTTGCAGATGGCAGATCGTGAGGCTTTTCAGCTTCCAAAATCATGTAAGCCAACTCCTCAGACCAAAATTCTCTCTTTCTCACATGCAACCACATACGCGTAAACATGCATGTGAGTGTTTTCCTGCCCTCTCATATCTGCTCCGTTGACTTATTTCTCTATTCCTGCTTCACTTACTCTAGTTTTCTTATGCACGTCTGTTAACGCAGCTTGTCCTTCTTAGCATTTTTTAAATAGACTTTATTTTTTAGGGAAGGTTTAGGTTCACAGTAAAATCAAGCAGGCAGTACAGAGTTCCCACACACCCTCTGCCCCACTAGAAACATGCAGCCTCCCACCATCAACACCCATACTGGAGTGGCCCAGAAAACACGTGTGTACACACACACACACACACACAGCATGTCCACAGGTGGAGGTGTGTGGGGAGGATGTTCCAGGTCCAGTGACAGCACAAACACATGAATCCGTCCATCCATCCATCCATCCGTCCATCCATCCATCCATCCCTTCAACGATCCTCTTGGCTCTGCTTCTCTGGAGAGCACTGTGCGTATAGATGCACATAGATATCGCCACTTGATCTTCAACCCCGGAGCACAGGCAGTGCAAGGGACCAAAAGATAGGCTTTTCAACAAATGGTGCTGGAACAACTGGACATCCACATGCAGAAAAAATAAATGAATCTAGACACAAACCATAAAACCTTCATAAAAATTAACGCACAATGGATCACAGTCCTAAATGTCAAATGCAAAACTATGAAACTCCTAGAAGGTATCACAAGAGAAAATCTAGATGACCTAGGGTTTGGTGATGAGTTTTTTTTTTTTTTTTTTTTTTTTTGAGACTGAGTCTCGCTGTGTCACCCAGGCTGGAGTGCAGTGGCCCGATCTCGGCTCACTGCAAGCTCCGCCTCCCGGGTTCACACCATTCTCCTGCCTCAGCCTCCCGAGTAGCTGGGACTACAGGCACCCACCACCTCGCCCAGCTAGTTTTTTGCATTTTTTAGTGGAGACGGGGTTTCACTGTGTTAGCCAGGATGGTCTCGATCTCCTGACCTCGTGATCCACCCGTCTCGGCCTCCCAAAGTGCTGGGATTACAGGCTTGAGCCACCGTGCGTGGCCAGTGATGAGTTTTTAAAGTACAACATCAAAGGCTAATCCATGAAAAAAAAATTGGTGATAAGCTGGACCTCATTAAAATTAAAACCCTCTGCTCTGTGAAAGACAAAGTCAAGAGAATGGGAAGATGAGCCACAGACTAAAAGAAAGTGTTTGCAAAATACACATCTGATAAAGGACTGTTATCCAGAATATATAAAGAACTCTTAAAACTCAACAGGAAGAAAACAAACAACCTGATTACAAAATGGGCAAAAGACCTGAACAGACACTTCATTGGAGAAGATGCACAGATGGCGAAGAAGCGCATGTAAAGGTTGTAAGAAATGCACTTAAAACAACAATGAGATGCCACCACACACCTGTTAAGATGCCAGATTCCAGAACACTGACCACTGAATACTGGTGAGGACGTGGAGCAAAGTTTGGCATTCACTTATCACTGGTGGGAATGCAGAATGGCACAGCTACTTTGGAAGCCAGTTTGCAGTTTCTTACAAAACTAAATACATTCTAGCAATTACATTCATTGGCATTTACCCAAAGGAAGTGAAAATTTATTTCCATACAATAACCTCCATGCAGGCCGGGCGCGGTGGCTCAAGCCTGTAATCCCAGCACTTTGGGAGGCCGAGACGGGCGGATCACGAGGTCAGGAGATCGAGACCATACTGGCGAACACGGTGAAACCCCGTCTCTACTAAAAAATACAAAAAAACTAGCCGGACGAGGTGGCGGGCGCCTGTAATCCAAGCCACTTGGGAGGCCGAGGCAGGAGAATGGCGTGAACCCGGGAGGCGGAGCTTGCAGTGAGCTGAGATCCGGCCACTGCACTCCAGCCCGGGCGACAGAGCAAGAGACTCCGTCTCAAAAAAAAAAAAAAACCTCCATGCAGATGTTTATAGAAGCTTTATTCATAATCGCCAGAACTTGGAAGCAACCAAGATGTCCTTCAGTAGGTGAAAGGGGTGGGTGAACTGTGGCATACCTAGAGAATGGAATAGGATGAGAGCTAAAAAGAAATGCACTGTCAAGCAGCCAGGAGAAAACATGGAGGAACCTCGACTACATATTACAACATGAAAGAAACCACACAGAAAAAGCTAGACGGTGAGATTCTAACAACATGACACTCTGGAAAAGGCAATATCGTGGTCACCAGCACTTAGGAGGGAGGGACAGACAGGCAGAGCCCAGGCGATCTTCAGGGCAGTGGAATCGCTCTGTGTGGGACTGCAATGGTGGATCCATGCCATTGCACATCTGTCCAAATCCATGGCACGAAGAGCACCAAGAGCGAGCCTTCATGTGAAGCAGAGTCTTTGGGTGCTGACGATGTGGCCATGCAGACTCATGGCTTGTAATAAATGGGCCACTCAGGTGTGGGTGTTGATGGTGGGAGGCTGCATGTTTGTGGTGGGGCAGAGAGTGCATGGGAACTCTGTACTGCCTGCTTGATTTTACTGTGAACCTAAACCTTCCCTAAAAACTAAAGTCTATTTAAAAAAAACTAAGAAGGACAAGCTGCGTTAATAGACATGCGTAAGAAAACGAGAGCAAATGAAGCAGGAACAGAGAAATAAACCAGCAAAGTGGAGTGGAGAGGGCAGGAAAAGCTCCACGCACCTGTGGGAGTCCCATCCGTGACAAGGGTGGTTTCTCAAATGAGGGATGTGCGATGGACTCACCAGTACACGTGAAGTCAGACCCTCCCAAGACTGAACCAAGAAGAAGTTGAATCCCTGAATAGACCAATAACAAGTTCTGAAATTGAGGCAGTAATAAATAACCATTCCTCCCATTCTTTACTTCATTCCCAAAAACATGTTTCACAGACAGTAAAAGCCTAAACAGGAAGGGAAACTATAAGATATCAGAGGATGGGAGTTCACTCATGCTTTGGGTTTCTGCTTGTCTGTTGTTGATGTACAGGAATGCTTGTGATTTCTGCACATTGATTTTGTATCCTGAGACTTTGGTAAAGTTGCTTATCAGCTTAAGAAGCTTTTGGGCTGAGACGATGGGGTTTTCTGGATATAGGATCATGTCATCTACAAACAAAGACAATTTGACTTCCTCTCTTCTTATTTGAAACGCTTAATTTTTTCTCTCACCTGATTGCCCTGGCCAGAACTTCCAACACTATGTTGGATAAGAGTGGTGAGAGATGGCCGGGCGCGGTGGCTTACACCTGTAATTCCAGCACTTTGGGGGGCCGAGGCGGTCGTATCACAAGGTCAGGAGATCGAGACCATCCTGGCTAACGCAGTGAAACCCCGTCTCTACTAAAAATACAAAAAATTATCCGGGCGTGGTGGTGGGCGCCTGCAGTCCCAGCTACTCGGGAGGCTGAGGCAGGAGAATGGGGTGAACCCGGGAGGCGGAGCTTGCAGTGAGCTGAGATCGCGCCACTGCACTCCAGCCTGGGCGACAGAGCCAGACTCTGTCTCAAAACAAACAAACAAAAAAACAAAACAAAACAAAAGAGTGGCAAGAAAGGGTATCTCTGTCTTGTGCTGGTTTTCAAGGGGAATGCTTCCAGCTTTTGCCCATTCAGTATGATATTGCCCATGGGTTTGTCATAAATGGCTCTTATTATTTCGAGATATGTTCCTTTAATACCTAGTTTATTGAGAGTTTTTAACATGAAGCGGTGTTGAATTTTATCGAAGGCCCTTTCTGCATCTATTGAGTTAATCCTGTGGTTTTTGTCATTGGTTCTGTTTATGTGATGGATTACGTTTCTTGACTTGTGTATGTCGAACCAGCCTTGCATCCCAGGGATGAAGCTGACTTGATCGTGGTGGATAAGCTTTTTGATGTGCTGCTGGATTTGGTTTGCCCATATTTTATAGAGGATTTTCACAATGATGTTCATCAGGGATATTGGCCTGAAGTTTTCTTTCTTTTTTTTTTTTTTTTAATTGTGTCTCTGCCAGGTTTTGGTATCAGGATGATGCTGGCCTCATAAAATGAGTTAGAGAGGAGTTTCTTCTTTTCAACTGTTCAGAATAGTTTCAGAAGAACTGGTAGCAGCTCCTCTTCATGCTTCTGATAGAATTCAGCCATAAATACATCTGGACCTGGGCTTTTTCGGGTTGGTAGGCTATTCATTACTGCCTCAATTTCAGAACTTGTTATTGGTCTATTCAGGGATTCAACTTCTTGTTGGTTCAGTCTTGGGAGGGTGGATGTGCCCAGGAATTTATCCATTTCTTCTAGATTTTCCAGTTTATTTGCATAGAGTTCAAAATACCTAGGAATACAGTTAACAAGGGAAGTGAAGGACCTATTCAAGGAGAACGACAAACCACTGCTCAAGGAAACCAGAGAGGACACAAGCAGATGGAAAAACATTCCATGCTCATGGATAGGAAGAATCAATGTCATGAAAATGGCCATACTGCTCAAAGCAATTTACAGATTTAATGCTATTCCCATTAAACTACCATTGACATTCTTCACAGAATTAGAAAAAACTATTTTAAACTTCATATGGAACCAAAAAAGAGCTCTCATAGCTAAGACAATCTTAAGCAAAAATAACAAAGCTGGAGGCATCACGCTACCTGACTTCAAAATTTACTACAAGGCCACAGTAACCAAAACAGCATGGTACTGGTACAAGAACAGACACATAGACCAATGGAACAGAATAGAAAACTCAGAAATGACACAATACATCTACAACCATCTGATCTTCGACAAACCCAACAAAAACGTGCAATGGGGAAAGGATTTCCTATTTAATAAATGGTGCTGGTAGAACTGGCTAGCCATATGCAGAAAACTGAAACTGGACCCCTTCCTTACACTTTATGCAAAAATTAACTCAAAGTGGATTAAAGACTTAAATGTAAAACCCAAAACTATAAAAACCCTAGAAGAAACTCTAGGCAATACCATTCAGGACATAGGCACATGCAAAGACTTTGTGATGAAATCACCAAAAGCAATGGTAACAAAAGCAAAAACTGACAAATGGGATCTAAATAAACTAAAGACCTTCTGCACAGCAAGTGAAACTATCATTAGAGTGAACAGACAACCTACAGAATGGGAGAACATTTTTTGGAATCTGTCTGTCTGACAAAGGTCTCACACTTAGAATCTACAAGGAACTTAAGCAAATTTACAAGAAAAAAACAAACTACCCCATTAAAATGTGGGCAAAGGATATGAAGAGACACTTCTCAAAAAAAGACGTACATGCAGCCAACACAAGCATGAAAAAAAGCTTAACATCACTGATCATTAGAGAAATGCAAATCAAAACCACAATGAGTTCTCATGCCAGTCAGAATGATAATTATGAAAAAGTCAGGAAACAGCAGATGCTGTCAAGGCTGTGGAGAAATAGGAACACTTTTACACTACCGGTGGGACCGGTGGGAATGGAAATTAGTTCAACCATTGTGGAAGACAGTATGGTGATTCCTCCAAGATTGAGAACTGGAATTAGCATTTGACAAAACTATCCCATAACTGGGTATATACCCAAAGGAATATAAATTATTATAAAGACACATGCACACGTATGTTCACTGCAACACTGTTCACGATAGCAAAGTCATGGAATCAACCCACATGTGCATCAGCAACAGACTGGATAAAGAAAATGTGGAACATATAGACCGTGGAATACTATGCAGCTATGAGAAGGAAGGAGATCATGTCTTTTGCAGGGACATGGATGAAGCTGGAAGCCATTATCCTCTGCAAACTAACACAGGAACAGAAAACCAAACACTGCATGTTCACTTACAAGTGGGAGCTGAACAATGAGAACACATGGACACAGGGTGGGGAACGTCACACACCAGGGCCTATTGGGAGAGGGTGGGGGATGGAGAACATTAGGGAAAAGAGCTGATGTGTGCTGGGCTTAATACCTAGGCGATGGGTTGATACGTGCAGCAGATCACCATGGGACACGTTTACCCATGTAACGAACCTGCCCATATACACCGGAACTTAAAAAGAAAAAGATATCAGAGGACAAATGGACCTTAGAGTCGCAACTCTCCCGAACGCAGACTCACACCCACACAGAGCAGAGGAGGAAAAGATAAAGCGGACTGCAACAGAAGCTAACACAACTTGATCACGAAAGACCCCAGAAACCAAGTCAGAAGGCCAGTGGCGGGTGGGGGAATAATAAATGCGAAAGAACGCTCAGCTCATGGTAGCCAGAGAAAATACTGGCAAGAGTGGAAAGTGTGAAGGCACCAAACATCAGTGGCACGCGGGTGTGATCTCTGGAGGTGGGGGAGGCCGGGGCATGAGGGGCTGTGGTTATCCAAGGGAACTGGCTCTCTTAGAGGCTCTTTTACTTTCTCTGTTACTCAGCGCAGGGACCCGCCAGCTCTGTCGAGGCCTGGAAAGTAATGGACTCAAGCTTTGCGGCCATGTGGTCCTTACACCCACTCTGCTCTGCTCGTGTTTTTCTTTGTATTTTTCTCTAAGCATTTAAACATGTGCAAACCATCCTTATCCCAAATGCAGCTAAAAGCTCCTGTGGGTGGAGTTTGCTGTCTTAAGCTTGTGAGTGGCTCAAAGTGTACCCCAGTCAGCAGCCTGGGCACCCCTGGTGCTGTAGGATGCAAGCGCCCTGGCCCACCCAGACCCTGGTGTGGACCCACCCAGGCCTCTAAGAAGCCATCTAGGGGTCGCACCCAGGCCTTTGAGAAGGGCAGCCTTGGCCAAATGGTCACACCTGTACACTGGACAGGCCATATAACTTCTTTAGAGCTGGGGCCAATGGGAGCCCCCTGAGTGCCCCTCAACAGGGGCCTGGAACACCAGCTCTTGTTAAAATGCAAATTCTGACTCAGCAGGTCTGGACTGGAGCTTGGGACTCTGCATTTCTACCCAACGCCCAGGGGTGCCCAGGCTGCTCCTGGGACCTCACGTTCTGGCGGTGGTACCTTCACAGCACCAGCCACTAGCGTGGAACTTGCACTGCAGCTCCTGAGGGCTGCAGAAATGGGCGTGTGGGTGGGGTGGGGGCTGGGACTTGAGCTTGTCGTCTGTCCCTCCCTCTCTCACTGGGGTGTTGAGGACACAGGTGAAGGAGGCGAGGAGGCGAGAAACAATGTTGGCACCTCCATCCTGGGAAGAGGCTGGGAAGTGACTCAGTCACAAAAAATAAACAACACCAGCTTTTGTCTTAGAAATTCATCCTGTTTGACTTCATAGATTCCCGTCAGTCTGAAGGACCCGGGTTAGCCTGGGATTCTCTCCTGTGGCCTTGGTGAGTGGATCCCCACTCCGCCTCCTCTTAGGATGCCTGGTCCCGCCATGCATGCCCTGCTTCCGCCTGGGGGCCCAGGGTGACCTCAAGTGTCCCCAGCCAGGCTGCCCACCCTGATCTCAAGAAGAAACAGGGTGGGAGGAAGAGGAGCAATCTCAGCACCCACGGCGAGGAGGCCACGGCAGAGGAGGTCACGGCAGAGGAGGCCACGGCAGAGGAGGCCACGGCAGAGGAGGCCATGCCTGCTTCCGCCTGGAGTTGGGGACCTGAGGAGGGGCTGAGAGGTCACCCCAAGACCCCCACTTCAGGCCAGCTCAGAGGGTCCAGGGTGGGAGTACTTGGGAGAGGGCTTATGGGGGTTCCTATGGCCTTCAGGAAATCCCACCCTATTTGGATGTTACCTCCAGGCGGGTCCTAGGGGCTGGGCGCCCACAGGCCAGAGGTCAAGGAACCAGGAAGTGCCCCCCAGCATGCACTTGGGGAGCCCCAAGCTCCTCCACTCTGATTGAAAAATCAAACCCCGCCCCCCCGCTGCCTCCAGGTCAGTTACTGTCCCCAGGATGTGGGTGGCCGCCCCCGCTCCCCTGGCCCCCGCTCCCCTGGTCCCCGCTCCCCTGGCCCCCACTGCCCTGGTCCCCACTCGCCTGGCTGAGAAACTCCATGTGCCCCACCCCAGGGGCTTCAGGTTCTTCCAGAGGGGCTCCATCCCCTTTCCTGCCCCGTCGCCCGATGTTCCTTCCCCACCAAGACGTGGGCCATCTTCCCACAGCCTAGGACTAGCCTTCTGGTCACCTGCAGTGGCTGCCAGGCCAGGCTGTGGGCTGGGGTGCGGACTGTCCCTGGGTGTCCAGGCCTCTCGGGGACCCCTGCACGCACCAGGCATGACATGGAGGGTGCCTTTCCCCACCCAGGGCCCAACGAACCTGGAGGTCCCAGCCCACCTGAGGCCCTGCTCCAGGGTGAGGCCAGGCCCCTCTGCAGTCCCGCTCTGGCCTCTTCTCCTGCCCCCACTCCCATCCTGCCCCTTCCTACCCTGGCCCTGTGTCTATCTGCTCTGCAGGCCGTGCTCTGGGAGCCTGGCAGTTCTCCTAGGCTGTGCTCCAGGATTGGGGCCCATTATGTGGAGGTGGACTGGCTGCCCTGCTGTCTGGCAGGGCCACTGGGATGGGCGTGGTCATAACTGTTGCAGACCTGGGTCCGGGAGGACAAGCGCCTTCCTTCCGGGTGATTCACTTCAGAACCAGGCCAAGGTCAAAGGTGCTGGTCCCTCCTCAGGCACGAGGGAGACAGGAAGGGGCACCGGGGCCCCGAGGGGGAAGGGCTGCTGGAGTCGGGATGGAGCATGTGTGAGTGTGAGTGAGGGTGTGAGGCCTGTGTGCAGGCAGCAGGTCAGGTGGACAGGCCCAAGGGATGGCCCTGACTCCGCGGGGAACCCGCCAGATGACTGGTTGGCAATGCCCAGAGACGCCATGCGGCTGGCCCTTCCTGCAGGGGCTCGGCCACTTGTGAAGCTGGACGGAGAGGACAGTGGTGGCAGCCAGACTCGATTCACATGTATGCCATCAACACAGTTAAAATGTTTTATTGCCGCATGGCAGTATGGTTGGGTGAGGCTCCTGTATGTTATATGACGCGTTTTTAAATGGCATTCCATGAGCAGAGAGGCTTTGCCCGCCGGCCAGCAAGATGCAGTAGAAAAGGTTAAGGGTCCTAGTCTGGTCCCGTGTGGGCATTGCCTGACCAGGTGGGGTCAGCACCAGGATGAGAGCCCAGGCCTGCACCTGCCAGCCGCAGGGCTGCGCCCTTCCTCCACTTCCCTTCCCGCAGCCCCGGGAAACCCCAGCCCAGTGGGTTGGCAGGAAGGAGGCCGGTGTGCATGTGCCTGACTGGCCCCTGGTTGGCTGCCGGGCACTCTCTGCAGGACCCTGGCGCCAGCCCGTCAGAAGACAAAGCCTGGAGGCTATTCTTGGAGTGTGTGTCATGGCCCCGGGAGCGCCTTATAAGGCTCTGTCCAGGCTCAAGGTGCTCTCTGAGAGCCAAGATCTGCCCTGCCACTGGCCTGCGGCTGGACGTGGGGCCACACGGCCACCTGGCTGCTCCTGGCCCGTTTCGACCTGGGGTCCAGACTCCCTCTTGTTTCCTGTGAATCTCCCCTAAGATTTGAAGGAATTCGACCAACACCTTGGCCTGGGGGGACCTGGGAGAGAAGAGGGGGATGGCGCTCAGAGCTGGCCCTTGGCAGCCTTACATGGTGAGCGTCTGGTCCCGCTGAGCCTCGACTTGGAGGCTCTGCTGTGGGAGCTTAGCAAGGGTTTATTTTTAGAAGCTCTTACTCCAACACCAGGGCTGAGCCCAAATAACACATGTATTTTAGTGGTTCAAAAATATAACTTCAATGCGGAGAAAATGCCAAACGGGTGAGTGCAGGGAGAGCCTTCCTGGGGCCACAGGCCTCCTCCTGCAGGTGGCCCAGGTGCACCTGACTACATGGAGCGTCTGGCTATACTCCCGGGAAACGTATCCCTCCACTCAGAGGGACTCGGGCTCAGGAGCACACGCTGGTGAAGGGAGGCCAGGACCCAGAGTGTGACCTCCTGGCCCTAGGAGGGCAGGGCAGCCTGTGGTTTGCTATCAGAGCCTCGAGGCCTGGCACTGAGCCCAGCGTCCCTCGGAGCTCCCTGCTGCGTTGGATCAGCAGCTGGCGGTCGGGTGGGCCAGCGGGCCGAGTTTTCCCCAGGACTGGGTGAGGGAGGCACTGCTAGGAAGTCCCCAGATGCAGTAGGCACCCGGAACAGCCGGCCCTCCCTGTCCTGGGAGAGGCATCTACCTGCTGCAGGCTGAGCCCTCGCCCCCACCGTGGCCCCTGCTCCACATCATCACATCACCATCACCAGCGGCTTGTTAGAGAGGCCGACCTTCAGTCCCCATCACAGGGGTGGTGGATCTCCTCTTCCTCACGTGGGTTCCGCCGTCCCAGCCCTGTCCTCCTCTTCCTCGTGTGGGTTCTGCCGTCCCGGCCCCGTCCTCCTCTTCCTCACGTGAGTTCTGCTGTCCTGGCCCCGCCCTTCCTCCCCCTGCTCCGTGTTCAGTCCTTGGGTCAAGGTCACGGCCCGGAGACTCTGTCCCCTGAGCCCCCTCCCCTCAGGCAGGTCTCGGACTCTCGGACTCTTCGAATCTCTGCATAGTGCCCTCTGCTCACGGCAGTCCCTCTGATGCCACCTCCAGGCTGGCCGAGCCTCACAACGTCTGACAGTTCCCCAGGATGGAGTTGGGGGCAGGGCCCTGAGTTCCTCCTTGCTGAGCTGTTTCCCAAGCCCTGAGGCATTGAGGACAGCGTGGGGGGGAAGCCACGCCCACCGTTTCGCCCCCACCCAGGTCCTGTCCTGCATGGGACTCTTGGGAGGACCCAGCGTTCTCCTTCAAGACACCCAAACTTTGCCACCCCCCATGCCCAGCGCTGGCCCACACCCACGGAAGCAGGGAACTGATCCCGTCCTGGCCAGAGCAGGTACTCCAGGCGGGCCCAGAACCTGGAGTCGGTGCCGCCAAACCTGCATGCAGAGTCTGGCTGTCTGTCAGGAGGAGCCGTCTGGGTGCCCCCTGATGCCAGGACGGCTGTGCCCATCGTCTGCGTCCCTGACTCGAGAGCTTGAGCCCAGGGTGGGCCCCAGGAGGCTGGTGCTCTGTGCCAGCCATGTGTGCACCCGTGCAGCTGCCCCTTTGCCTTCTTGCCAAGCTCAGGACCCTCTCCACCTGGGACAAAATCACCTCCAACCCCTGCGCTTCACTCCTCAATCACCTCCGCCTTAATAAACCTGAAAGTTCTCATGTGCTGCCTGCATGGGAGGCTCCTGCCTGCAGACCTGGGGCCAGGCCCTGGAAGGCGCTCAGGGAGGGCTGGGCTGGCAGCTGCACAGGGGCAGCCTCATGGGGTGCTGGTCACGCGGAAAGTCCCCAGGGACGCGAGCTCATCTTCGTGGGAACTCTGAAAGTGAAAACATCACCTCGCCGAACTGGGAGGCCGCCAGCGCCAGAGAGCCCCCCCCAAGCCCCCAGGGGTCCCAGCAGGGCCACAGGTGTGGGCAGGCCTGCAGCTCTCTGGCCAGCTCCCCTCTGCTTCCTCCCAGGCCACAGCACTCCTGGGGAGTCACTGGGGTCTCCGTGCCCCTCACCTGGCCAGGGTCTCAGTGCCCCTCACCTGGCCAGGATCTCCGTGCCACTCACCTCCTCTTTGCTGGAACATTCCACACATTCCTTCCCCGACAGGGCAGAGTTCCTGGGCTAAGGCTGCGGCAGGTGTGCTGGGCCTGGAGCTCTCCCTAAGGTCTCCAGCGGGTGTGGACTCCTGGGATCTGCACTGTCTCCCCTGGGCTTCCCTCTCTGGGCTCATCCTAAAGGCGCCTCCCCCACCCACCCCTCCTCCCTCCCGACCTGCAGGTGCCTCACCTATAGTTCCTTCTTTCAGCCTCCCCACCCCCTGGCACTCGCCGTGAGCTGAGCCTGCTGTGAGGACTGGGGCAGCCCCAGGACCCCACACAGGTGGGGCTCAGCAGCTCCCGGTGAGAAACCCATGCACTCTGCCTGGGGAGGTCCGGCAGTGACGGGAGGAGGCAGCGTCCTGCCCAGGGGGCTGAGAAGGCTGAGCCTTGAGTAAATGGCAGTCAGCGGACATCAGTGGAGGCGTACAGGACACTGAGGACAGAGTCACCCTCCCAGGGAGCCAGACATGAGTGGTGCAGGGGAGTAGGAGGGAGGGAGTGGGAGGGAGAGGAGGGGGTGGGAAGAAGGTGAGGGGCTGAGAGGGAGGTGAGGGGGTGGGGGCGGGAGGGAGGTGACGGGGTAGGGTGGGGTGAGGGATGTGGAGGGGTCTCCTGGGCCCTGGCCTGAGCTAGGAAGGGGCAGGGCTGGGTCAGGAAGCTGGGTCTGGGCGCCGTGGTGCATCCTGGGTGACTGGACGCTGGAGGAAGAAGAGTTCCCGCATTTGCGTCTGGGTTGGGACCGTCTAGGCGAGAGCTCAGTGTGAACTGTCCACCGTGCTCCCAGTGTCCGAGGCCCCCAGGGGCCGGCTGAGTCCCGAGGGGGATGTTGGCCGAGCAGAGTTGGGCACTGAACCCCTAGACTCCCCTTGTTGACCACCCAGCCAGGAATCCCCAGGGCAGAAGGTGGGGTCTGCTCAAACATGGGGCAGGCAGTCTGGGGGTGTCTGACGCCCGGGCCTCTGGCCAGCAGGATGTGGACAGAAGTGGCGCTGGGTGGGGCTGAGTGCAGAGGGCAGTGCCCATCCGCAGGGTCGTGCGTCCCACAGAATGTGGGCCTGAAGTGGGGAAGGACTCCCTCAATACCTCAGGCCGGCAGGTCCCATTCTAGCTGCCACCCGGACTCAGCCTGAGGCCTCTTCACCTGCACCAGCTTAAAGGGGATCCCCAGCCACCACGGCGCCATAGTGCCCGATTCCCGACCCGGTGCTCCCACTTCGGGCTCACTCACATCCCAGTGGATCAAGGAGAGTCGGTGCCAGCAGGGCAGGGGACGGATCACGTGGGGCTCCTGGGGGATGAATAGTCGTGGGAGACGGGGCTGCAAGGAGCCTGTGTGGAGGGGCCTCGAGGCCGGGGTGCAGGGAAGGCCCCAAGGAGGAGCCGTGTCGGGAGGAGCGGGTGCCCTGCGGGTGGGGGACCCCTGCCCGGCGGGACAGCCCTGAGAAGCCGGGGCCCAGTGTGGCAGGTGGGCACGTCCTTCCCACTCCAGCCTCCCCCATCGCCCGCGACACCCGTCCACACCTGTGGCCCAGCCACCCACACCCCAGCAAGTCCCACTGGCCTGTTCCGGTGGGAAAATCCGCACACTCCCCTTATCTGCAGGACACTGGTGGTGCCCACGCTTGCGGGAGGCCTGAGCCGTGGGCAGAGTGCAGAGGGTGGGAGCCAGTGGTTCCTGGGAGAGGTTCCGCTCCCCAACCGCCACACAAGGCGGCAGTACCCAATCCCCAGGAGAAGCTGCTTCCCTCCGCTGCCCGGCCCCACTTGCCCACCCTGGCATTGCTGAGCAGCCTCAGTGAGCAGCAGACTCCAGGCTGGGCCCCCGTGAGGGTTGAGACTGCTGTGCCTGCATCCCAGGAGCAAGGTGCACGGTGCATCGGGTGGGGGGGGCACAACCTGGTTCCACCTGGCTGTCTGACACCAACCTCGCTCCATGGCGGTGGTCCCAGTGGGCTGTGGTCCCTGTGGGCTGTGGTCCCTGTGGGCTGTGGTCCCTGTGGGCTGTGCTGTGTTCCTCATCCGCCCTCTGAGGGGCCTGGCTGGACCGCTGTCTCCTTGGACCCTGCGCTTGTCTGTGTCTCGGCCTTGGCTGCCGCTCCCCTGCCGTGCGGGCTCATCCCACACGGCCCCTGCCTTGAAGTCATCTTCCCATGGAGTTGGCAAAGCCCCGGGAGGCTCTGGGCCCTTGTATCGGGGTTGGGGGGTTAACCAGCCCCCCGGGAGGCTCTGGGCCCACTCTGTTGATAACTGAGTCAGAGCCCAGAGTAGAAAAGGCTAAAACCACCCCCCACAACCCAGGCCCCGGCGCCTTTGCCAGCGGTTTCGAATCAGTCCGTGGTGTCAACCGCAGGGTGTTGCCCCAGGATCCCTGAGGCCCAGTCAGCCTTCACTGTGGAGGATCAGGGCAGCCTTGAAAGGCGCTCTGTCCTCCACGGGGCCTCGGCCAGGAAGGCACAAAGGGGCTTTGTCCCCAGCCCAAGCCCGGAAGACCCTCCTCCAGCTGTGGCCCTCGGGACCGTCTGGCCGGCTCGTCCTTGGGGGTCCTTGGGGGTTGCACCTCCCCAGGCTGCAGCATGGGCCCCAGTCAGCCGCTGAGGTGCAGAGGATGAGAACTTCCACAGAAAAACATGTACGGACACCTTGGGGAAGCTTCCGGAAGAATGCACGCAGGAGGCTCGCCACACACCCGGGTGGGACTCGGGTCCACTTCCCTGCTCCTGCCCCCACAGCATCATCCGATGTCCCTCAAAGCACCGAACCATGAGTGAATGAGCCGTGGGGACGCACTGTCAGAGGTCACTGCCTGACCCGGCGCTTGGTGTCTGCCCCGGCCCATACGGTCCCATCGGTCTGCCCCAGACGTGCTGCGGCTGTGTGTTCAGGGCCCCGGGTCCCCCTAAGTCCCGGGCTTGGGCTTTCCCGATACCACCTGCGCTGGTCATCTCTTAGTCACCCTCACAATGCCCAATGTTCACGGGACAGCCCCACGCTCTGTGGCTGGGTGTGGAAGCCCCCGCTGGCCCTTCCTGATACCTCCTCCTCCTCTTTTCTGCTCTCTCCCTCCTGCCCCACCCCTGGCTGGAGTTGACGCTAACATTCCACCGGTGTTCACCCCGGCACAGCTCACAGGCTGCATCGCTACCTCTGGGTTTTGCTGCCTGGTGAGGTGTGGACATCCTCATCCTTCAAAGCCCAGTTCCCCGATCACCTCTTCCGGGAAGCCTCCCCTGACTGCCTGGGTGACAACGACTCCTCCCCTTCTGTGTGCAATGGAAAGAGGTGGCCTGAGGAGTCAAACGGTGTAAACCCCACCCCACTCTATTTGGGAAGCACCTGCTGTGTGGCAGGTGCTGCGCTTGGTGCTGGGGATAGACCATGGGGAAGAAACACATAGAACCTGCCCTGCTCTCAAGGAAGAGGCCCTGGGGGCGGCCGGGGCAGAGACCCAAGGGAGAGACCCACACAGTGGCGTAAGGGCGGTGCTGATGGTGGGGATGTGGCTGGACGGCAGGTCAGCGAGGGGGTGTTGAGGTGACACTGGGGGTATGGAGACCCAGGGGAGAGTGGAGGGACAGAGGGGACGCTGGGCAAGTGTCCCGAGTCCGAGGTGGAGCTGCGGGAAGGAGGAGGCTGCCGGGCAGAGACACAGAGACCTTTGTGGGTGCGGGTGGAGACCGGGAGGCCCCGCGAGGCCAAGGTGGAGCTGCAGGAAGGAGGAGGCTGCTGGGCAGAGACGCGGAGAGCTTTGCGGGTGCTGGCAGAGACCAGTAGGCCCCGCGAGGCCGAGGTGGAGCTGCGGGAAGGAGGAGGCTGCCGGGCAGAGATGCAGAGAGCTTTGTGGGTGCCGGCAGAGACCAGTAGGCCCTGCAAGGCCTGTAGTGTGTCCTCAGCTGGGAGGGCTGTGGAAGGGTCTGGGCCTGCAGACGCTGATGCAGACTGGAGGCCTGGGGTGTGAGTCCAGGTGAGTGGGCCTGGGCCAGGTGGACCAGGAGCTGGCACAGTGGTCAGGTGCTTGGAGGCTGTGCCACGCTGGGGTCCTGGAGGTGTGTGAGGAGGTGTCTGTTGCGCCTGGGGCTGCTGCCTGCAGGGCTGGGTGTGCAGCCGTGCAGGGCATTGAGGTGGGTGGGTTCTGGGACAGCGGCCATTCCCTTTGTGCAGTCAGGGGAGGTGTTGGTGCCAAGCTGCTGTTTGAGTCTGGCTCTAAGGGGATCTGGGCAGGGGACTCACAAGGAAACCCTTGACCCACAGGATGGAGCGAGTTCCCAGGGACCCAAGGTGGCTTGGCCTGAGGACAGCGCTCACTCCCAGATGTGTGGGAAGCCCTTGGCACCAAGCCTCAGCCTTTTCATCTGTGAAATGGAGACAACGTCGCTGGACTTGTAAGCTGTCCATGAGGGTGATGCCATCAGACAGGGCAGAGTTCCTGAACGCCCGGGGTCAGGGGTCTCACAGCAGGAGCTTAGCTGGTGTCAGCATCTCCTGGACCCGTCCTCAGCTCCGAGCGCCCGGCGCTGCCACCTGTGTCCAAGTCTGCACTGTGCCCACGAGGCCCTCAAGGTTGCAGACAGCCCCACACATCTCAGACCCTGCCCTGGTCCCTGGCACAGTCCTCGCGTGCGGTGGGCGCTCCTTCTAGGGAAGGAGTAGTAACTCTTGGGTAGTGGGGTGGTTGCCATGGAAAGGGGCAGTAGCACCCAGGTATTGCCATGGCAACCGTTAACTGACATGGCGCACTGGAGGGCGTGTCTCATGGAAAGCTGCCTCTGCCCCTGCCCTGTGTTAGCTAGTCCTCCATGTGGTCCAGTATCTGAGTCCCGTCTCCTGCCTCAGATGCTTCCGTCTGTCACCCCATTACCAGGGCAGCACTCCGGGTCCTTTCCAGCCATCACAGTCCTGACATTGCCATGGTGGACACTGCCACACAGGCTGTGTGCTTGCGCATACCCAGGTCCTCACCTCTCTGGGATAAACAGGCACGTGGAGGCCACCCCATTTTCCGTCCACCAGCAGTGGAGGAGTTGCCCAGCCTCACAGGAGAACGTCTGTCATGCTGGCAGCAGAGCATCCTGTTCAAGTTTTCAAGTTTTCTGCTGCGGCTTCCACAGCAGACCGTTATTTCTCTCCGTCCTGGAGGCTGGACATCCCAGGTCCTGGTGTGGCAGGCCTGGTTCCTCCCAAGGCCTCTCCTTGGCTTGTGGGCGGCGTCTCTTCCCTGGGTCCTCGCAGGGTGGTCCCTCCTTGTATCTGTGTCCTCCCTTCCCCTTATAAGGACCCCAGGCAGGCTGGATCAGGGCCTGCCCTAAGGAATGAATTTTACCTTAATCACCTCTTTAAAAGCTGTCTCCAAATACAGTCACCTTCTGGGGTCCTGGCCATTAGGGCTTTGATACATGGATCTAGGGGACACCACTCAGCCCGTCACAGCCCCCACCCTCTGCCTGCCTTTACCATGGGGCTGAGCCCAGCTCCGTAGGAGTCCCCTGGCTTGATGTCTGCTGTGGCCACGGCGACCCTCAGGCTGCTCCAGCCACACCTGTGCTTATCTCTGCCTGGCCCTGGGGCTTCACTTCCCGAGGGGGTGGAGAGAGAGAGACCTGTCCCTCCCAGCTCTCCTGGTCTTGCCCACTGCAGAGCCCAGAGGGACATCCTCCGCCGTGGGCCTGGGCTCAGGTTGCTCAGAGTTCTCCGGCCCCTCCTCCAGGTGCGCTGCTCACGGCACACGTACCCACGTCCTGGTACCGCAGGCCTCCCTGGGCTCCGTGGTCCCAGAGGGTGCCCCGCTCAACCAGTACTGTGGGAAGAACCCGGGGGGATTCCCCATCTCCACCCCGGCCAGCAGCCACCCCAGGCCGCAGTCTGCTGACCACCCCCAGCTCACATTTCTCCCCAGCTGACACAGTGTCCTGGCCTGGCACCTGCCCAGGGTCCCACCCGCAGAGGAACCTGCCTCTTCCAGGTTGGTTCCGGGCTCCTGGACTGCTCACGCGCTGTTGACATGCAGTTGTTGTAGCTTTTTTCTTGCGGGTGGGAGCAATGCTTTTCCCAGCTCCACCTGGAATTCCGCCAGGGATGGGTGCAGCGTCCTAACCCCACCTTCTCATGGAGAATTCAGCGCTCGTCTGGCCCCAGATGGACAGACACCTGGCCCAGGATTTCAAAGGTGCATCTGTCACAGACCAGGCCCCCAGAGGAGACGTCTTTTTGCCATTTTGTTTTCTGACTGGAGGCCTTTTTGGAAGTTGCCCTCCCACCTACCCAGTTGCTGGCAGCCCAGCCCGTGCTGTTTTCAGTGGACCCTTTTTCAAATGTCTTCACAGGCTCCTGGGAAGCCGAGCTGAACAGTGACCTCAGCCTTGAGCAATTCTGAGGATGTGTTTGCTGAGGAAATCATTAAACAGGGAGATGAGAGCATTCAAAGCCCCACATGCCAGGCTCTGCGGGAGGCTGCTTGTCCCTGTGGCCTCAGGCCAGGTGCCCCAGTATCCGCTGCCCTTGGTAGACACTTGTCTGGCCTGAGCCCTCAGGTACCATACACGAACACGGTTAGGGCAGCCGGGGTCAGCCCAGGCCCCTGGGAGCGCTGAGTGGAGGGGCCACTGGCCAAGCACCGTGGGTGCAGCGTGCCCAGGACTAAGCATCACCTGATGGTCACCTGAGGGGACCTGCTCACTCCGTCCTGCTGCCCTGCTCACTGCTTTGGGGCCCAGCCAGGCTGGGGACCAGGGCCTCAGGGTCGAGGGGGGTCAGGGCTCAGGGCCTCAGGGTTAAAGATGGTCAGGGCTGAGGGCCTCAGGGTGGAGGGGGGTCAGGGCTCGGGGCCTCAGGGTGGAGGGGGGTCAGGGCTCAGGGCCTCAGGGTGGAGGATGGTCAGAGCTCAGGGCCTCAGGGTGGAGAATGGTCAGGGCTCAAGGCCTCAGGGTTAAAGATGGTCAGGGCTCGGGGCCTCAGGGTGGAGAATGGTCAGGGCTCAAGGCCTCAGGGTTAAAGATGAGAATGGTCAGGGCTCAAGGCCTCAGGGTTAAAGATGGTCAGGGCTCGGGGCCTCAGGGTGGAGAATGGTCAGGGCTCAAGGCCTCAGGGTTAAAGATGGTCAGGGCTCGGGGCCTCAGGGTGGAGGATGGTCAGGGCTCAAGGCCTCAGGGTTAAAGATGGTCAGGGCTTGGGGCCTCAGGGTGGAGTATGGTCAGGGCCCAGGGCCTCAGGGTGGAGCGTGATCAGGGCTCAGGGCCTCGGAGTGCAGGACAGTCAGGGCTCAGGGTCTGAGGATGGAGGGGTCAGGGCTTGGCACGGGACTCGGCACTGGACAGCCGACTGGCTTCTTCACAGCCGTTTTCCTTCTTTTCACCCAACATAACCACTGGAAGGTCTCCACAGAAGGGGGCTCCTCAAACACTGCCTGGTGTCTTCCTTCTCAGCCCCAGGCGGAAGGACCCTCAAGGGGCGGAGCGGGGTCTCTGGGTGAAACTGGGGGTGGGGGGCCCTGGCTGAGGCAGGGGAGGGGGTGGACTCCCATCAGGTCAGTAACTCCGAGGTGCGGCCTCTGCTAGGGTGGAGGGTCTCAAGATGGGTGGGGGGGTTGTGGGAAAGGGGAGGGGAGGTGGAGCCGCTCCAGGAGCCTGAGGGGCCTTCGGGGTGGAGCCGCCGGGCGTTGGCAATAAGCTTCCATCCACAGCACAGCCCCGCATGGGAACAGAGGACGGGAGGGGACCCACGGCGGCCCCGAACCACCTCAGACTTCTGGAAAATGAACTGGAAAGAAACAAGACTTCTTTTGAAAAGAAGAATGTCCTTTTTTATTTTGATTTTTTGTCATGGATATTTTTTGCGTGGCTCCTGATTTTGAAAAGGATTGCATTAAAATATCGCTTTTCTGATGAGTGAGTTTTGGGAACCCTCCTGCTCTCTGCTTTAATTTTGTCCTGGAGATGAGCACCTCATTCACGTCTGGGCTGTGCGTCTTTGGAAGGAATGCTGAGACCCCCGGTTCCCACTGTCCCCATGGGCCATACCCGGTGAGCCAGTGGGAACCTGCTCCGAAGGCAGAAGAAGGTCAGCCCAGGGGCAGCTTCAGCCTTGGTGGGGGCGGCCGCTCAGCACAGGGTGGCCCAGGGAGGCCAGGCTGGCTAAGGGCAGGGCCAGGACCACCGAGGCTGGGAGGCCCACAGCCCACCAAGGGGTTGCCCCGTGGGGAGACACGGGGAATGGGTCTGGCCCTCTCAGCTTGCTGTGGAGTGTGGCAGAGGGCGGGGGTCGTGTCCTAGAAAGAGGAGCCTGAGCCTCCAGAGAGCTGAGTTGGGCCGGATGATTAGGGGAATGCTGTGTGTACAGGGCCCAGCCGTGATAAGCAGTGCCTGTGGATTTAGCCAAGAATGGGCAGTGAGGGAGGGGACGCATGCGGTAGGCCGGGTGGGGGTGGCCCCCGCAGGACATCGGGAGGGACCTAAGTGAAGGAGGAACCGCTGGCAGGCCAGGCACCCACCCTTGGGGGCCGACTATCCGGAGAGCAGGCAGGGGGAAGAGCAGGGGGCAGGGGCTGAGAGCAGGCAGGGTGAGGGCCGGAGCAGGGGCTGAGAGGGGCCAGAGGGAGGGCCGGGGCAGGGGCTGAGAGCGGGCAGGGGGAGGGCCGGGGCAGGGGCTGAGAGCGGGCAGGGGGAGGGCCGGGGCAGGGGCTGAGAGCGGGCAGGGGGAGGGCCGGGGCAGGGGCTGAGAGCGGGCAGGGGGAGGGCCGGGGCAGGGGCTGAGAGGGGCCAGAGGGAGGGCCGGGGCAGGGGCTGAGAGCGGGCAGGGGGAGGGCCGGGGCCCGGGGGCTGCTGCCTCCTCTCATGTTGTCCTGGAACTATTTACAGTGAGGATTATTTATAAAACCCAAATCGCCTTAAAGCCACTTCTAGGTTTTACATGAACAAAAATCTATTTGAAAATAAGAAAATAATAAAATAAACATTTAAAAATCTTTCTTAGAATTCCCTAAATTTCAGGGCCGTGTGTCTGTGCATCTGTGTCTGTGTGTGTGTCTGTCACTGTGTGTGTGTCTATGTGTTGGTGCATCTATGTGTCTGTGTGTGTGTCAGTGTGTCTGTATCTGTGTGTTGGTGCACCTGTGTGTGTGTCTATGTGTCTGTGTGCTTGCGTGTCTGTCACTGTGTCTGTGCGTCCATGTGTCTGTGCGTCCGTGTGTCTGTGTGTCTGTGCATCCATGTGTCTGTGCGTCCGTGTGTCTGTGCGTCCATGTGTCTGTGCGTCCATGTGTCTGTGCGTCCGTGTGTCTGTGTGTCTGTGCGTCCGTGTGTCTGTGCGTCCGTGTGTCTGTGTGTCTGTCTGTGCGTCCGTGTGTCTGTGCGTCCGTGTGTCTGTGTGTCTGTGCATCTGTGCGTCCGTGTGTCTGTGTGTATGTGTGTCTGTGGGTCTGTGCGTATGTGCGTCCGTGTGTCTGTGCGCATGTGTGTCTGTGTACGTACACAGCTGATCCTCTGGACACTGAGGAGGAGACACAGCGGGGATTTTGGGTCTGTCAGGCTCCCTCCTTTCCATCTCTCAAGCCTCCAACAACCCCCTTAGCGTCCGCCTATGCGGTAAGAGGAGGCCGTCTGGAGTCCTAGGTGATTCAGACTGGAAACCACCCCACGGGGCCCCTGGAGGAACAAAAACCAGTTCCCAGCCAGTGCAGGTAAACCTGAGACATGCCCTCAACTGCTGTCTTCTGCCACTGCTTTACTGGGTCAGCCATGAGTGGGGCTGAGGAGCCTGCCCTCCGTCAATATGCTGCTACCTGGAGAGCATTGACAGACTTGGGCCATTCCCCTCCGTGGCGGGTGCCCCGTCTTCCTGTCCACGTGAGTCCAGGGCCCTGCGGTGTGTGGGAGCAGCCAGGAGGGGCGGCTCAGCAGGACTGAGATGAGAGACGATCAGGTGTCCTGGGCGCGTTCTCACCAACAGCGGGTTCCCTTCCGTCCCCGCATCTTCCCTCACCACCAAGCCCCTGTGCAGAGCCCAGACCCCACAAAGGACCACCAGTCTTCACGGTCCACACGTGCATCCGACGTGTAAGGTGGTGAGGACGATACTGAGACAGACAAGAAACCCCAGGGTCAGCCAGGCCGGCCTGTCCCACCTGAGCTGGGTGGAGACACCAATGTCCCCCCTCTTGCAGCCCCCAAAGCTTGCTCTCTGGCCGACAGCTGGCTTTTGAGCCAGAAGACTGGTAACCCTGTTAGGATCTGGCAGACCCGCCAGGGTAGCTCCCAACTCACCCACGTCCCGCCCTGAGGTCCTCTCCTCCCTCCCCACCCTCTGGCTACGTGGACTCTCCATCCTGGAACACCAGGCGCACACCTGACTCGCCTTTGCCTCGACGTTCCCTCTGCCTGCGATGCTGTTCCCCGGACCACGCAGGCCTCCCTCGCTCCTGGCCTCCTCCAGTCTTTTCTTGGGGTCTTCTCAGCGAGGCCCCTCTGACAACCCCCTTCACATTCCTAACCAGCACCCAGCAGCCTGTCTCATTGTCTCTTACTGGCATGTGTGTTTGCATGGCAGGGATTTGCCCCCTGCTTTGTGGCGATGGATCCCCAGCGCCTAGAACTACTCTGAAGCCTTCGGTGTGGGGATGAGTGAGTGAGGTAGGCGGCTGCCAGCGCTGGCCGGCATGGGAAAGACAGTTAGGGTTGTTCTTATGTGACGGTTTTTAAAGATGCCGTCTTTTCAACCAGGAAATTCTACTTCTAGGCCCCCGCCCTGGAGACATAATGAACCGGTGGGGAAGAGCTGCATCATTTCAAATGTTCGGCCGCGGTTTCTGTGATCTGTGGGTCTGGTTCCTCCATGGACGGAGCAGATGTCAGCGGCCTCTGACTGGAGAAGGTCCTGGGTCTTGCGGGCTTCAAAGGCTGTTTGGTTTATGTTATGCCAAGAAAGCCGTGGCTGGGAACGGTTCCCTCCCTTGGTGTCTGCCTGTGGGGGCCCCCAGGAGTTTCTGGGCAGCCTCATCCCGCACTGCACTGGCCTCAGAGTCGGGCCTTCCTCTGACCAAGTCCCCGCCTCCTGCTGTCTTCACTGGTGCTGTTCTTTATCTATCTTTGGGTTCCTTTTAGTATTTTTCCCCAGATTTTCAGATGATGCGTCTGGTTGATTGAATGTGAGCCTTTCTTGATTTCTAGGTAAATGAATCTGGTCTTCCTGGTGTGGTCGAGTCTTGCAGGTGCAGTGTGGGGGCAGCCTCATGCCTTCCCTGGAGTGAGGAGTCAAGCTCTCCTCTCTGTCTGTGCTCACGATGGGGTCTGTGCTCCCCCGTGTCCTGCCCAGCGGAGACGGGGCCTCCAGCACTCCACTCCTACCCCCTGGCTCCTTCAGCGTGGACACATCTCACCGTTACCCCGGTATCCGTTCACAGTCACTGAGACTTGGCCGGCAGCTTTGCCGCCTTTGTGTTGGTTTTTGTCAACATGCTGTTCTGTGTCCCACACCAGCTGAGAGGCCCGTGGGGGTGGCTGGTGGGGGGAAGCTTGGCCTGCAGGTAAAGGCAGGGCTGGGGGCCCTTCTGGGCCATGGTGCCTGCCTGTCACCCTCGTGATTTTGGCCGTCAGGGGTCAGGGTCCCACTGGGCCTTCAGCTGCCTGTGCTACCTGGGCCTGTGCCCCTCCCCAGGCCTGTGCCCCCTCCTTGGACCTGTGCCCCCCTCCCCAGACCTGTGACCTCTCCCTGGACCTGTGCCCCTCCCCAGGCCTCTGCCCCCTCCCTGGACCTGTGCCCCACTCCCTGGGCCAGGGCTCCCTCCCTAGACCTGTGACCTCTCCCTGGACCTGTGCCCCCTCCCTGGGCCAGGGCTCTCTCCCCAGACCTGTGACCCCTCCCTGGACCTGTGCCCCCTCCCTGGGCCAGGGCTCCCTCCCCAGACTTGTGACCTCTCCCTGGACCTGTGCCCCCTCCCTGGGCCTGTGCCCCCTCCCTGGGCCAGGGCTCCCTCCCCAGACCTGTGACCCCTCCCTGGACCTGTG
>NW_012117154.1:9040344-9041330 GCF_000951035.1 Colobus angolensis palliatus
TGGACGTGGTGGCAGGTGCCTGTAATCCCAGCTACTTGGGAGGCTGAGGCAGGAGAATCACTTGAACCCGGGAGGCGGAGGTTGCAGTGAGCCGAAATTGGGCCATTGCACTCCAGCCTGGGCGACAAGAACAAAACTCCATCTCAAAAAAAAAAGAAAAAAGAAAACACAATCAAAACCCAGCTCAAGCGAGTGGCATTTGTAGTGAATCAATTGGCCTCTGTTTAGTACTATTCATTAGACAAGTAAAAAGGAAGTCGTCTTTGTGTACCACTGGGGGTTTGCAGTTTTTAGGTAATAAGTTTATTTTAAGTAACTATGATTTTCTTTTTCTTTCAGTGTTCAAATAGCCACAACTTAACCATGGGGACGCCTTGAACTGGCACTACCTCCCGTCTGCACCCAAGTCCCCACCAGCCTGTTCCTGTGACGACTCTGAGGTGGGTGTGGCAGGGACAGGGCAGAAGTGAGACTTTGACCTGGTGGGTGCACACGTATAGGTGTAAATCTAGCTCCAGCATCTTACATGAGAATGATTTGAATTCAAATTCTTGAATGGCCCACTCTGGAACGTTATCCCTCCTGTTAATAATTCCATGACCAATACAATTCTTTGTTTAGCTGAACATTTCGATTCCAGTGAGCATGATTTCATGTGTGTGGTGTTGTCGACAGCCACAAATGAGTCTAAAATGGTATCACAGGGTCTTGTGACGGTGCTGGGAACCTCTCTGCTCATACTGGCCCGAATGTCTTGGGATGGGAGTCGTAGCACAAGCTTGCAGGTGGTCATTCCTGGAAGTGTGGTTTTAAGGCAATACAGTTCTCTGAGAAGAGCAAAAAGGGTCTTTATCTTCAGAATAGTCAGTCTTTAACATATTTTTTGGTGTTGAATTCTAATTTTAAAAAGACACTCAGATATTTATTTATTTATTTGAGACAGAGTCTCGCTGTGTCGCCAGGCTGGAGTGCAGTGGCGCGATCTC
>NW_012117154.1:9042820-9044479 GCF_000951035.1 Colobus angolensis palliatus
GGATGGTCTCGATCTCCTGACCTCGTGATCCGCCCGTCTCGGCCTCCCAAAGTGCTGGGATTACAGGCTTGAGCCACCGCGCCCGGCCCCAGGCATTTATTTCTTAATGCCCTATTCCTACAAAGTGCAAAGGCCATTTGAGAATGTCAGAAACCGTGATGGAATAAGATCAAAATGCAATAGCTTTCCACGTTGATATTATTAGAGATGCTTGCCTTTACATTTCACCGTGCAATTCAGGTTCAGGAGCAATTTTGTAGGCCTTTATAATACGCTGATGTAACCAGTGCTTCTATAGAATCCCATTTATGAACGAAAACAAGGGAACCATCGTGTGTATCACAGTCATTCACAGAATGTTTAATGAACTGTATCAGGTAATGACATGACCCAGAAGGGGATTTCCAAAATGCCCAGTCTTTCAAACACGATATGAAAATGTCCAGATCGGACATTTAAAATGATTCCTATTATTGGGAAAAGCATATAAGATGTATTAAAGAAGCAGCATGGTTTGGCTCCTTTTTAAACATTTTAATGAGTGAACTTTGTTACTTAGAGCATTTTTAGGTTTACAGAAAAGCTGAGTATCAGGTCCGGGGAGCCCCCAGTGCCTCGGCTCCTCTAGGACTGACACCCTGCATCCTGTGCTGCGTTTGGTACAGTTATCAGTCACGTGAACACGCAGCTCACATTAGAGCTCGCTCCTTGTGTCAAACATTTTGTGGGTTTTGACAAGTGCGTCATGACATGGATCCACTAGTTCCAGTCCCTTTTATCAGGTTAAAAATAAAACGGGGCCTTACAGAGATGTAAATGTGGCAGTAATCACCTTTGTTATATTTTTCCTTCTGAAAATATTAGCCTTGGAAAGAAATGTTTGAACAACTAGCCACTGTTCTTTGTCTGGGCACATGTCCATAGCAAGCGTATTCCCTTATCTGCTTTGTGTCTGGGCACATGTCCATAGCAAGCGTATTCCCTTATCTGCTTTGTGTCTGGGCACATGTCCATAGCAAGCGTATTCCCTTATCTGCTTCGTGCTGTTGCCAATTTACAGACCAGTAGCTCAGAAGCTGTGATTTTTCTTCTAAGTGTAAGCTTATCCTCAAAATGGAAACAAAATAGTTTGGTCTCATAGGAGCATTGTAGTCTTGCTGGCTGGAATTCACATGGAGACCAATAACATTGCCTCTTTCCTCTGCACACATCCATCCATCCATCCATCCAACCATCCGCCTATCTATCCATCCATCTATCCAGTCATCCATCCATCCATCATCCATCCATACATCCATCCATCCATCCATCCATCCAACCATCCACCTGTCTATCCATCCATCCATCCAACCATCCACCCATCTATCCATCCATCCATCTAACCATCCACCCACCCACCCAACCATCCACCTACCAATCCATCTATCCATCCATCTATCCATCCATCCGTCCATCCATCTAACCATCCACCCACCCACCCATCTGTCCATTCATCCATCCATCCATCCATCCACCCACCTGTCCATCCATCCATATCCATCCATTCATCCACCCATCCATCCATCTATCCACCCAGCCATCCATCCACCCAGCCATCCACCCATCTATCCATCCATCTATCCAGTCATCCATCCATCCGTCCATCCATCCATCCATCCA
>NW_012117154.1:9045269-9047475 GCF_000951035.1 Colobus angolensis palliatus
CATCCACTCATCTATCCATCCATCCATCCATCCATCCAACCATCCATCCATCCATCCATCCATCCATCCATCCATCCATCCATCCATCCGTTTGCTCATTTCCACCCAGAAATCCATCGTCTCACAAACTAAGGTTTCGACATAATTCCTTCCTTTCAGAAAGTGCAAACCAAAGCTAAGACTGGCTCACACATGCCACATGGGAGTTAGAGTAAGAACATTTTCAGATCCTTGTTCTTTTCTGGCCCCACCTCCCGTGGTTTCTGGAAGTCCCAGGACAGGGAAAAGGAGAGAAAGGTGGAAAATAAATCATCAAGTGTGGATCTTCCCTCTCCTCAGAGGGAATTGTTCACCTGGCTACCCTCGGAAATTTAATTTTTGGTGTTAAAACTTGACATTTTACAGTAGTGTGTGTACCAAAGTTATAGAATGAGCAAACTTGTCTAGATAAAGTTTCTACATTGTTATGACATTTTCCCCTAGAGAATCACAAGCTCTGAGATATACTTATGAACCTTACTTATGTAGAAATTCTCTTAAACAGGGATTCTTTCTCTCAGTTTACCTTAGGCTAACACAGAAACATATTTTGACACAGAAAGAATTTTTTCTCTTCATTGCTCCAGTCACCTGGAGGCAGCCTGGGGTGGATGCCTCCAACCCCTGGGCATGACTCCAGCAGCCACCGCTGTGCCCCCCACAGAAGGAGGCTCGTGCTTGGCCCAGCTTTCCTGCCCAGGGTCTCTGGGGCTGGCTCTCCCCAGCTCGGAGCAGAAGCCTAATCCAGCGTTGTTCTGCTCAGTTGATCCAGTCGGATGCTAGGGTTTGCCTGGGGGCCCGGCCTGCCAGCGGCACAGGTGGGGGGACGCAGGCTTGGCCACAATCACACCTGCTGACCTTCCCTACAGACCTGGCACATTTAATCTTCTTCTTTGGGGAGGGGAAGAGGATGCATTCAGAAATGCCTTTACCGATGAGACCCTCAGGAGCTTGTACTGGAATCACTCAAAATTCCTGGTAGCCTGAGTCTCCCAGTTCAATTCTGTATACATCTGCCTAATTCTCAATCCATGTCTAAGGTTAGAATGAACATTTTAATCGGCCGTTGTGGACAACATAAACACGCACTGCACCATGCATTTAGATCTCTCTGTACCTTGTTCATGTCAGCACAAACTCAGCCCCTCTCTTTTCAAAAGCCCAGTTCGTTTTCCAGCAGGCGCGTGCTTTCATTAAAATTTCCCTCCTGTAGGTTCCGGCAGATTTCCCAACACAAGCACAGCAGGAACCGCATTGTGTTTGTAGAAAATCCAAAATAATCTCTAGGTGAGTGTTAGGATGAAAAATGAACTTAGTGTTGGTACAGGTTTTTGTTTGCTGTACTTTTTGTGAGGGAGGATAGTAAAAATGTTTTAAAATTGATTGCAATGATGGTTGTGCAATTCTGTGAATATACTAACAAGCATTGAACTCTACACTTTACATAGGTGAACTGTATGGTATGTGAATTATATTTTAATAAAGCTGTTATTTTTAAAAAGTAAATTTAGCAACAACACTGGATACAAGCTAAATATACAAAAATTAATTGTCTTTATATAGACCAGCAACAAATAATTAGAAAATGAGAATTTTTAAATGATACCATTTTAGTAGTATCAAAATGCATCAACTACCTAGTAATTGTTCTAGAAAAATATTCCAAAAACAACAAAACATTTACTAAGGTAGATTAAAGAAGATTTAAATAGGCCAGGCTTGGGGACTCACGCCTATAATCCCAACACTTTAGGAGTCCTAGGTGGACAGATAACCTGAGATCAGGAGTTTGCGACCAGCCTGGCCAACATGGTGAATCCCCATCTCTACTAAAAATACAAAAATTAGCCAGGCATGGAGGTGTGTGCCTGCAATCCCAGATATTGGGAGGCTGAGGCAGGAGAATCACTTGAACCTGGGAGGCAGAGGTTGCAGTGAGTGGAGATCTCACCACAGCACTCCAGCCTGAGTGACAGAAAAAAAAGAAAAAAAGAAGATTTAAATAAAGGAAGGGATATGATATGTTTCTGGATTAAAAACAAGTTAACAAGCACAAAAATTGATGTATAAATTTCGTGTAATCCCCATTAAAATCCAGGCCGATGTGTGTGAGTGTGTGTGTTGGGGGTTGGGGGGGTTGCCAAGCTAAAGTTTACATGGGAATGGA
>NW_012117154.1:9047525-9056041 GCF_000951035.1 Colobus angolensis palliatus
GCACTGCACCATGCATTTAGATCTCTCTGTACCTTGTTCATGTCAGCACAAACTCAGCCCCTCTCTTTTCAAAAGCCCAGTTCGTTTTCCAGCAGGCGCGTGCTTTCATTAAAATTTCCCTCCTGTAGGTTCCGGCAGATTTCCCAACACAAGCACAGCAGGAACCGCATTGTGTTTGTAGAAAATCCAAAATAATCTCTAGGTGAGTGTTAGGATGAAAAATGAACTTAGTGTTGGTACAGGTTTTTGTTTGCTGTACTTTTTGTGAGGGAGGATAGTAAAAATGTTTTAAAATTGATTGCAATGATGGTTGTGCAATTCTGTGAATATACTAACAAGCATTGAACTCTACACTTTACATAGGTGAACTGTATGGTATGTGAATTATATTTTAATAAAGCTGTTATTTTTAAAAAGTAAATTTAGCAACAACACTGGATACAAGCTAAATATACAAAAATTAATTGTCTTTATATAGACCAGCAACAAATAATTAGAAAATGAGAATTTTTAAATGATACCATTTTAGTAGTATCAAAATGCATCAACTACCTAGTAATTGTTCTAGAAAAATATTCCAAAAACAACAAAACATTTACTAAGGTAGATTAAAGAAGATTTAAATAGGCCAGGCTTGGGGACTCACGCCTATAATCCCAACACTTTAGGAGTCCTAGGTGGACAGATAACCTGAGATCAGGAGTTTGCGACCAGCCTGGCCAACATGGTGAATCCCCATCTCTACTAAAAATACAAAAATTAGCCAGGCATGGAGGTGTGTGCCTGCAATCCCAGATATTGGGAGGCTGAGGCAGGAGAATCACTTGAACCTGGGAGGCAGAGGTTGCAGTGAGTGGAGATCTCACCACAGCACTCCAGCCTGAGTGACAGAAAAAAAAGAAAAAAAGAAGATTTAAATAAAGGAAGGGATATGATATGTTTCTGGATTAAAAACAAGTTAACAAGCACAAAAATTGATGTATAAATTTCGTGTAATCCCCATTAAAATCCAGGCCGATGTGTGTGAGTGTGTGTGTTGGGGGTTGGGGGGGTTGCCAAGCTAAAGTTTACATGGGAATGGACGGGGTAAGAATAGCAAGATGACCTTGAAGACGACCAAAGCGAGGGACTCAGACCACAGGTGCCAATGCCCACTACAAAGCTACAGGAGTCTGGACCAGGCCACGCAGTGGTCAGTGAAGTGGAATGGAGGGTCCAGAAACAGACACACACACGGGACGCTTGATTCACAACAGATTCAGGATTGCAGATCAAGGGAACGAGGGACGCTTACTAAAGGTGCCAGCTCAGTTGCAGATCCGTACAGAATGCAGGAAGCTGGGGCCCCACGTCTTCCCACGTGCAGTCTGCAGATGCAAATACGGAGGCTGAAACAAACACGTCTGGAGGAAATCACAGGGGAGTGTCTTCCCTGCTGTGCCCAGGATCCATGGGTGAGCAAGACAGGGTCCCTGTCCAGATGGGGTTTCATTTGGGGGTGCAGAGCGGGTGCAGAAGGACTCCCAGTGCCAGCCGGGGCGCTGCAGACATCGAACAGACTAACGGTAGTGATGGCAGAAAACACCAAATGTTTAAAACTCCGTGAATTTATCAAACCACTTTCGAAACCTCCTGTCCCTCCTGTCCCTGTCCCTCCTGTGCCCTCCTGCTGTTAGGGCACCAAGCCGTGATGCTGAGAACTGGCAAATAGGGGGAGGAAGCAAGCATGTGTCCCAGCTTGCCTGCAGGAACTTTCTCACCCAGCCGGGTAGCTCATGGGAGAAAGCTCTTTCCAGAGGATCTCCAGCGAGGAAACGCAGAAGGAGCAACGGGATCCGAAGATCGCCGTTTTGCAAACCTTCATGAAACGCCAGAGGTGAGCCACCACCGTGAGAGGAGCTAAGCTGTCAGGCTCAGGGGAGTAAGGTAACACGGGGAAACCCAGTCCCTACAAGGAGAGAGCTGGCTTGAGACCTGAGCTGAGGCAGCCACCCACTGCACTGAGCTCTAAGGCGGTACAAAAACTCCCCCTGCGGGGCCACCCTCTGCAGCAGCACAGGCTGGAGGGGGTGCCAGCATCCTGCCCTCCAGGGATCCCAGGATCAGGGGCAGGAGTACCCAGCCCTCCTCTGGGGGCCTATGTGACCAGGCTGACCATCCCTAGATGACAGGCACCAGGACACCCTGTGCCCCCACAGTGTGTGGAGGGCAGGAGCCGGCACTGCCTGGCAACCCCGAGGCTGGAGGAAATGCAGGGATGGAGGAGCTCATCAAACCCGGCCAGGCAGAAGCAGCAGCAGCCAAGGAGTGGGCATCCCACAGGACGAACAGCCCGGGATCCACACGCAGATGCCCAGAAAGCGAGAGGACAGAGGGCGCGGGGCCGGAAGACACACGTCGGCCAGGGCAGCGAGGAAAACACATGACCACAGCTGAGTTCAGTCAGGGAAATGTGAACAGGCTGAATATTTAGGACTCAATTGTGATGATTACATTGCGACTATGTTTTCTAAAAAGGAGAGATTTTATCTGTTGGGGGCACATACCACAGCGTTTATGGACGCAGTGATAGGACATCTTCATTTGATTTCAAATACCCTACGGGAGGATTTATGAGGCTAGACGGAGCCTGGCTGTCACTGAAGCTTGGTGATGCATTCATGGATTCATTTTCCTAATAAAAAGTTATACAATTATGTAAGAGTGGATAAAAGAAGGACATTAAACAAAGGAAGTAAAAGGAAATCTCCTTATTGACCGGGTCACTGGGTGGTCTGCCTGATTCCAGCCGATACATCATCGTTACTGAAGGTCACAGTCAGGGTGCTGGGAGTCTCAGGCTCCAAGGGCTGAGGGCAGGGGCTCCAAAGCGGTCTGCAAACCCCCTCTGTGGGGCACCCCTCTGCAGCAGCACAGGCTGGAGGGGTCCCAGCATCCTGTCCACCAGGATCCCAGGACCTGGAGTAGGAGGGCCTGGCCCTCCTCTGGGTTCTCCTGGGAGCCAAGGAGTTGGACCCAGGGCATCGTCAGGACACAAGGCCTTTCCATCATCAGCTTCCTGTGAACACTTAGGCCAGGGCAGGGCAGAGCAGTGGGTGAGGGCCTGTGTCTGGGGCCTGTGTCTGGGGCCAGGCTGCCTCACTCCCAATCTCTTCTCTCCCCTTCCTGCTGTACAACCCTGGGCAAGTTAGTGACCTTGCTGGACCTCAAAGTCCTCATCTGTAAGACGAGGGTCATGCCGTGGATGTGAGGAACCAATGGGAGCACTGCTGGCTGGCGGCATTTGCCCGGTGCCTCTATCCAGGGTTGCTGGACCTCAATTCCACATTAACCAGGGGTCTGGCAGCCGAGACCACCAGTCTCTGGGAGACAGACTGCCCGGGTCCCCAGTAGGCCGGAGTCAGGCCCTGCCTGGGCCCCCACAGCCCCCATGCCCACGCTGTACACCAGCCTCAGGGGCTGGGGAGGAGGAGTATTCCCAGCCATTTCCCAGGCAGAATCCTTGGTGCTTCTGCTCTAATTAGGGATGAGGGAGGTGATCTGGGGTCATTATCCCCAAGTTGGGTGGTCACCACATTCCAGGGATCACCGTTGGCATCGGCCTCAAAGTCCTCGGCACCAACTGACATAAAATCCATGGGAATTCAGCCGAAGCCTCACACCTGCAATCCCAGCACTTTAGGAGGCCAAGGTGGGAGGATCACTTGAGCCCCTGAGTTTGAGACCAGCCCAGGCAAAATAGTGATACTCCATCTCTACAAAAAAATGCAAAAAACAATTAGCCGAGGGTGGTGGCACGTGCCTGAGGTCCCAGCTACTCGGGAGGCTGAGGCAGGAGGATTGTTTAAGGCCAGGAGTTCGAGGCTGCAGTTAGATATGATCATGCCACCACATCCCAGCCTGGATGACAGAGCAAGACTCTCTCTAAAAACAAAACAAACAAACAAAAAAAATCCATGGGAATTCCCTCGGGGCCGGAAAATTACTTCCAGCCTTTGGAAACGGAGTGTGGTTTGAGCTGCACAGACTGGGCACAGTGTGCCCCACTCTGGGAAAGAGAGGCTTCTTTCTGCAGCTTAATCGCTCCGGTGGACTAATGAGGCGAGCTGTTCCCAGGAAGCGTGCTTTACATAACTGCTGGTAATGAGACTGGTGGGGCTGTGCGTGTGTGTGCGTGTGCACGCTCGTGACTCGGGAAGCCTTCAAGCTGCCAGGATTCATCCATCTTCTCTAATGAGCCTCATGGGAACATTATCGCCCTGGAGGAAGGAGAAAGCGGGGCTGGGCTCGCTGGCCGGCAGCTCTGTTCCAGAACTGGAAGAACTTACTGCCTTCAGGGACACTCCAGAGCTCCTGCCTCTGCTCATTCCTACGTCATTCGAGTGAGCAGCTCCTGAATTTAAAGAGGCACATGTACACATGCACAAGCATTCACACATGCCCATAGGCCACACATGTACGTGTGCACAAGCATTCACGTGTGTACACACCACACGCATGTCCATAGGTGCACACCCTCACATGCTATACATGTGCACAGAGACCTGCATCACACAGCACATGTGCTTATAGACACATGCACCATACACATTACACACATGTGCATACAAACATGTATCACACTGTACAATGCATATAAACATGCACCACATGCCACACCCCACATATGCATACAGACATGCACCACATGTTTGTGCACAGAGAGCTGCATCACACAGCACACGTGCCTACAGACATGAACCACACACATCACACACATGTGCACACAAACATGTATCACACCACACACATGCATACAGACATGCACCACACGCCACACCACATGTATGTGCACACAGACCTGCATCACACAGCACATGTGCATACAGACATGCACCACGCAGCACAACACACACGTGTATACATATCACACATAGACCTATACATGTGCAATGCATTCCCACACACACCCTATACATTTATATACCCACATGCATCACACACACTGCCACATATACACGTGTGTTGCATATGTGGGCACATGTACCACATATACCACATACACGTGCGTGGGTGCATGTCACATACATACACACACCATGTACCTGTGCGTAGGTGCATGCACTCACATATACCATAGCTATGTACACACACGATTCGTATGTACACATATCTGCACATAGATCTGCATTTACATATATACCTGCCACAGAAGCCAGGTGTGAAAATGAAAACCTCAGAACCCAGAAGCCCTTGTGAGAGGAGTGTGGTGATCAGGAGATGGACTGGGGCCAGGAGAAAGCCCCCTCCCATGGGCTGCAGTGCTCGGCATTTACAGAGGACCCCAAGGTGAGGGGCAAGCCGAGCGGTTGATGCTGGAGGCAAAGCTGAGGTGGGCAGCGCAGCCCCCTAGGGCCGCCTCGGTGTCAGTGCTGACCACGACTCCATCCTCCAGCTGCCTCATTCACTGGGCTTGAGTCGACAAGAACCTACCAGGGAGGGCGGCAGGACCAAGAGGCTGGGGGGCCTCAGAGTTTCCCCTGCAGTGACGAGACCCAGGATGAGGGAAGGGCCTCCGCACACCTGAGGCTCAGTGGGGACCAGGACCTGGTGGCGGCCGGATCCCAGGAGGAGGGGAAGGGCCTCTGCGTAAGTGGGGCTCCGCGGGGACCAGGACATGGTGACAGCCGGATGGACCCCCAAAACAGGGCAAGACTGACGGAGAACATGGATCAGGGAGGTTCTGCACCAGCTCCTCCCACAACGAGGAAAGGTCTTGCTGCTACAAAAGAAGAGAAACTCAGCAAGCAACTTCTCTGAGTGGTGGTTAAAGACGCCGCCGCCCTGGCACATGTGGTACTAGAATCTCATGCCGTACAGACGTTCCACTCCCGCTGAGGGCCTCCTGGACGCCTTGGGCTTGAGGTCAGCAGAGGCCTGGCTTTGCTGCCTGCCCACTTGCCTGTCTACTTGTCCACTGACAGCATGGCCTGGGCACTGGCAGTGGAACAGGGAAGCGTCCCTAGTTTCCCCTCTGGCTCTGGGGTCTGAGTGGGGCCTGCCGTGGGGATGTGTTCATCCTCAGCTCTGCACCAGCCCTCAGAGGCCCCTGGGGTTGACCTGGGCCCACGGCTTCTAGGAAAGAGGGGCACGGGCTGAGGATGCAGGACCCACCCTTCCTGTGGAGGCCAGAGGGCCCCTTGCCCCTCCCAGGACCACTTCCTTCCTCCCACATGGATGACCCGGGGTCCAACCCTGGAAAATCTGAGCAGCTTGGCTGTGGCTCAACCTCCTCTTTCCACTAGCCCGCACCTGGGACCCACTTCCCGCCGGCTGCCACTGCTGGCAGATCCAGGGCAGCCCTGGCCATTGGTCAGCCCTGCAGCCAGCGGCCCACACAGAAGCCATGCTGCCTCCAGCTTGGACCCCAGCATGCGGGGAACTTACCAAAATCAGCATGAAATGAAATAGACAATCTGGATAGCCTTATTGTCTACTTTTAATAATTGAATTCGTTATCAAACTCCTTCTGCAAAGAAAACTGCATGCCCTGATGGTTTTATGGTGAGTTGTATCAAATACGTAGGGAAGAAACAACGCCAATCTTTCACAAACTCATTCAGAAAGCAGGAGGAAGAACTTCTGTCATGGCCCGAATTTGCCCCTCTCCCTGCTGCCAAAATTCATATCCTAACCCCAGCATCTCAGAAGGTAACTGTATTTGGAGAGGGGATCTTTACAGAGGTAATTAAGTTAAAACGTGGTCATTAAGGTTGCCCTGGCCCAGTCTGCCGGGGTCCTCATAAGAAGAGCAGATGAGGGCACAGACACACACAGAGGTGTGGCCCTGTGAGGACACAGGGAGAAGATGGCATCTGCAAGCCAAGGAGAGACCCCAGGCACCAGCCCTGCCCCACCTCGATCTCGGACCCCAGGCTCCGGGACTGTGAGAAGGAAGCATCTGTTGTTCCAGCCACCTGTTCTGCACATTCTTGGAGCAGCCCAAGGAAACTAATAAAATCCCCAGCACGTGGGACCAGGCAGATGGAAGCCTGAGAGGACACCTGAGAAAGACATTATGATAAAACACAACTGGGGAGCGTCCCCCGCATCAACACAGACACCAAACACTCAACCAGATGTTAGCAGTCACGGCCAGCAAGGGAAGTCAATGCTACACCACGACCAAACGTGCTTCCGCCAGGAATGCAAGAGCCGTTGACCATTTGAGCATCCATCAGTGTCATTCACCACGGTAGCAGAAAACACGGTCATCGCAGAAAACACGGTCATCTCAATAAACGCAGAGAAATCATTCAACAAAAAAGCAACACCCATTGTCACAGAAAAGAACTCGAGACAGGCTAAGAACAAAGTGGAACTTTCTCCGTATGCTATGGGCCACGTATGAGGAACCTCCAGCTAAACTCCGATGTGATGTTGCAATGCCAACCTTACACGCACTCATTCAGAAAGCAGAGGAAGAGGAGAGAATTCCTGCTCTGTCCTGAACTTGCCCCACTCCCTTCTGCCAGAATTCACATCCTAACCCCAGCGTCTCAGCAGGTGACTGTATCTGGAGAATGGGATCTTTACAGAAATAACCGAGTGAAAATGTGGCCACTAGGGTGGGCCTCCCTAACGGTGTCCCTCTCAGTCTATGAACGGGATGAGGCTTTCTGCCGGGCCACTTCTGTTCAATGCCGTACTGGAAATGACAGCCAATGCCACAAGGCGAGACAAACGAGAGTCATGCAGTTTGGAGAGGGTGCCTGTTACGAAGGTGTGGTCTTTCACCTAAACCCACCCTCTGGACCCCACCCTGAGCTGCTGGGGCTAGGACTCCACAAACCACATCTCTGCTCGGCCCACCGGCATCCCCTTAGACAGTCAATAAGGGGCGCTGGAGAGACCACCAAGATCCAAAGGGACAGGAGAGGTCAGGCGAGTGTTCTGGGTTCGAGGAGACTGGAGACGTGATGGTTAAATTCCATGCGTGCTCCTGCACTGCACGCTTGGGTGGGGAGGAACGTTATTGGGACAGTTGACAGTTGCCTGCCCGCTAGATGGTTGTGTCACATCGTTAGGTGATTGCACCAAAGGGCGTTCCCTGCAGGCACCTGCTGACGTCCACAGGGATGAGTGGACGTGATGACCCCGGCTTGCTGGGGCTCAGAGCCAGTACCCGAGATGCAGCTTTGATGTGAACCGAGGCAGCCTCAAGGTCTCTCCGACCTCCCTGCTCCTGTGTCTCCCAAAGCACAAAGTCGTTCCCTGAATCTCCCTTATCTGCCTGACGTCCGTCCGTCCCTCCGTACTGGCCAAAGAAGAAAACAATGACCTGCAGTCTCCTCCCTGCGTTTCCATTAACTGGAGCTCCTATCGCAAGAAGAAAGGCTGAGGTTTGTCAACACACCTGGCAAATGTCACGACCACCGTCTGCTCTGGCGGACTTTGTTCCAGGCCATTGTCTGCTCTTCAAGCCCATTGAATTCCCTAAAAATCATTTACTACCTCCCTAAAGTCACCCACACTGC
>NW_012117154.1:9059085-9067041 GCF_000951035.1 Colobus angolensis palliatus
AGAGCTGGCTTGAGACCTGAGCTGAGGCAGCCCCCCGCTGCACTGAGCTCTAAGGCGGTACAAAAACTCCCCCTGCGGGGCCACCCTCTGCAGCAGCACAGGCTGGAGGGGGTGCCAGCATCCTGCCCTCCAGGGATCCCAGGACCAGGGGCAGGAGTACCCAGCCCTCCTCTGGGGGCCTATGTGACCAGGCTGACCATCCCTAGATGACAGGCACCAGGACACCCTGTGCCCCCACAGTGTGTGGAGGGCAGGAGCCGGCACTGCCTGGCAACCCCGAGGCTGGAGGAAATGCAGGGATGGAGGAGCTCATCAAACCCGGCCAGGCAGAAGCAGCAGCAGCCAAGGAGTGGGCATCCCACAGGACGAACAGCCCGGGATCCACACGCAGATGCCCAGAAAGCGAGAGGACAGAGGGCGCGGGGCCGGAAGACACACGTCGGCCAGGGCAGCGAGGAAAACACATGACCACAGCTGAGTTCAGTCAGGGAAATGTGAACAGGCTGAATATTTAGGACTCAATTGTGATGATTACATTGCGACTATGTTTTCTAAAAAGGAGAGATTTTATCTGTTGGGGGCACATACCACAGCGTTTATGGACGCAGTGATAGGACATCTTCATTTGATTTCAAATACCCTACGGGAGGATTTATGAGGCTAGACGGAGCCTGGCTGTCACTGAAGCTTGGTGATGCATTCATGGATTCATTTTCCTAATAAAAAGTTATACAATTATGTAAGAGTGGATAAAAGAAGGACATTAAACAAAGGAAGTAAAAGGAAATCTCCTTATTGACCGGGTCACTGGGTGGTCTGCCTGATTCCAGCCGATACATCATCGTTACTGAAGGTCACAGTCAGGGTGCTGGGAGTCTCAGGCTCCAAGGGCTGAGGGCAGGGGCTCCAAAGCGGTCTGCAAACCCCCTCTGTGGGGCACCCCTCTGCAGCAGCACAGGCTGGAGGGGTCCCAGCATCCTGTCCACCAGGATCCCAGGACCTGGAGTAGGAGGGCCTGGCCCTCCTCTGGGTTCTCCTGGGAGCCAAGGAGTTGGACCCAGGGCATCGTCAGGACACAAGGCCTTTCCATCATCAGCTTCCTGTGAACACTTAGGCCAGGGCAGGGCAGAGCAGTGGGTGAGGGCCTGTGTCTGGGGCCTGTGTCTGGGGCCAGGCTGCCTCACTCCCAATCTCTTCTCTCCCCTTCCTGCTGTACAACCCTGGGCAAGTTAGTGACCTTGCTGGACCTCAAAGTCCTCATCTGTAAGACGAGGGTCATGCCGTGGATGTGAGGAACCAATGGGAGCACTGCTGGCTGGCGGCATTTGCCCGGTGCCTCTATCCAGGGTTGCTGGACCTCAATTCCACATTAACCAGGGGTCTGGCAGCCGAGACCACCAGTCTCTGGGAGACAGACTGCCCGGGTCCCCAGTAGGCCGGAGTCAGGCCCTGCCTGGGCCCCCACAGCCCCCATGCCCACGCTGTACACCAGCCTCAGGGGCTGGGGAGGAGGAGTATTCCCAGCCATTTCCCAGGCAGAATCCTTGGTGCTTCTGCTCTAATTAGGGATGAGGGAGGTGATCTGGGGTCATTATCCCCAAGTTGGGTGGTCACCACATTCCAGGGATCACCGTTGGCATCGGCCTCAAAGTCCTCGGCACCAACTGACATAAAATCCATGGGAATTCAGCCGAAGCCTCACACCTGCAATCCCAGCACTTTAGGAGGCCAAGGTGGGAGGATCACTTGAGCCCCTGAGTTTGAGACCAGCCCAGGCAAAATAGTGATACTCCATCTCTACAAAAAAATGCAAAAAACAATTAGCCGAGGGTGGTGGCACGTGCCTGAGGTCCCAGCTACTCGGGAGGCTGAGGCAGGAGGATTGTTTAAGGCCAGGAGTTCGAGGCTGCAGTTAGATATGATCATGCCACCACATCCCAGCCTGGATGACAGAGCAAGACTCTCTCTAAAAACAAAACAAACAAACAAAAAAAATCCATGGGAATTCCCTCGGGGCCGGAAAATTACTTCCAGCCTTTGGAAACGGAGTGTGGTTTGAGCTGCACAGACTGGGCACAGTGTGCCCCACTCTGGGAAAGAGAGGCTTCTTTCTGCAGCTTAATCGCTCCGGTGGACTAATGAGGCGAGCTGTTCCCAGGAAGCGTGCTTTACATAACTGCTGGTAATGAGACTGGTGGGGCTGTGCGTGTGTGTGCGTGTGCACGCTCGTGACTCGGGAAGCCTTCAAGCTGCCAGGATTCATCCATCTTCTCTAATGAGCCTCATGGGAACATTATCGCCCTGGAGGAAGGAGAAAGCGGGGCTGGGCTCGCTGGCCGGCAGCTCTGTTCCAGAACTGGAAGAACTTACTGCCTTCAGGGACACTCCAGAGCTCCTGCCTCTGCTCATTCCTACGTCATTCGAGTGAGCAGCTCCTGAATTTAAAGAGGCACATGTACACATGCACAAGCATTCACACATGCCCATAGGCCACACATGTACGTGTGCACAAGCATTCACGTGTGTACACACCACACGCATGTCCATAGGTGCACACCCTCACATGCTATACATGTGCACAGAGACCTGCATCACACAGCACATGTGCTTATAGACACATGCACCATACACATTACACACATGTGCATACAAACATGTATCACACTGTACAATGCATATAAACATGCACCACATGCCACACCCCACATATGCATACAGACATGCACCACATGTTTGTGCACAGAGAGCTGCATCACACAGCACACGTGCCTACAGACATGAACCACACACATCACACACATGTGCACACAAACATGTATCACACCACACACATGCATACAGACATGCACCACACGCCACACCACATGTATGTGCACACAGACCTGCATCACACAGCACATGTGCATACAGACATGCACCACGCAGCACAACACACACGTGTATACATATCACACATAGACCTATACATGTGCAATGCATTCCCACACACACCCTATACATTTATATACCCACATGCATCACACACACTGCCACATATACACGTGTGTTGCATATGTGGGCACATGTACCACATATACCACATACACGTGCGTGGGTGCATGTCACATACATACACACACCATGTACCTGTGCGTAGGTGCATGCACTCACATATACCATAGCTATGTACACACACGATTCGTATGTACACATATCTGCACATAGATCTGCATTTACATATATACCTGCCACAGAAGCCAGGTGTGAAAATGAAAACCTCAGAACCCAGAAGCCCTTGTGAGAGGAGTGTGGTGATCAGGAGATGGACTGGGGCCAGGAGAAAGCCCCCTCCCATGGGCTGCAGTGCTCGGCATTTACAGAGGACCCCAAGGTGAGGGGCAAGCCGAGCGGTTGATGCTGGAGGCAAAGCTGAGGTGGGCAGCGCAGCCCCCTAGGGCCGCCTCGGTGTCAGTGCTGACCACGACTCCATCCTCCAGCTGCCTCATTCACTGGGCTTGAGTCGACAAGAACCTACCAGGGAGGGCGGCAGGACCAAGAGGCTGGGGGGCCTCAGAGTTTCCCCTGCAGTGACGAGACCCAGGATGAGGGAAGGGCCTCCGCACACCTGAGGCTCAGTGGGGACCAGGACCTGGTGGCGGCCGGATCCCAGGAGGAGGGGAAGGGCCTCTGCGTAAGTGGGGCTCCGCGGGGACCAGGACATGGTGACAGCCGGATGGACCCCCAAAACAGGGCAAGACTGACGGAGAACATGGATCAGGGAGGTTCTGCACCAGCTCCTCCCACAACGAGGAAAGGTCTTGCTGCTACAAAAGAAGAGAAACTCAGCAAGCAACTTCTCTGAGTGGTGGTTAAAGACGCCGCCGCCCTGGCACATGTGGTACTAGAATCTCATGCCGTACAGACGTTCCACTCCCGCTGAGGGCCTCCTGGACGCCTTGGGCTTGAGGTCAGCAGAGGCCTGGCTTTGCTGCCTGCCCACTTGCCTGTCTACTTGTCCACTGACAGCATGGCCTGGGCACTGGCAGTGGAACAGGGAAGCGTCCCTAGTTTCCCCTCTGGCTCTGGGGTCTGAGTGGGGCCTGCCGTGGGGATGTGTTCATCCTCAGCTCTGCACCAGCCCTCAGAGGCCCCTGGGGTTGACCTGGGCCCACGGCTTCTAGGAAAGAGGGGCACGGGCTGAGGATGCAGGACCCACCCTTCCTGTGGAGGCCAGAGGGCCCCTTGCCCCTCCCAGGACCACTTCCTTCCTCCCACATGGATGACCCGGGGTCCAACCCTGGAAAATCTGAGCAGCTTGGCTGTGGCTCAACCTCCTCTTTCCACTAGCCCGCACCTGGGACCCACTTCCCGCCGGCTGCCACTGCTGGCAGATCCAGGGCAGCCCTGGCCATTGGTCAGCCCTGCAGCCAGCGGCCCACACAGAAGCCATGCTGCCTCCAGCTTGGACCCCAGCATGCGGGGAACTTACCAAAATCAGCATGAAATGAAATAGACAATCTGGATAGCCTTATTGTCTACTTTTAATAATTGAATTCGTTATCAAACTCCTTCTGCAAAGAAAACTGCATGCCCTGATGGTTTTATGGTGAGTTGTATCAAATACGTAGGGAAGAAACAACGCCAATCTTTCACAAACTCATTCAGAAAGCAGGAGGAAGAACTTCTGTCATGGCCCGAATTTGCCCCTCTCCCTGCTGCCAAAATTCATATCCTAACCCCAGCATCTCAGAAGGTAACTGTATTTGGAGAGGGGATCTTTACAGAGGTAATTAAGTTAAAACGTGGTCATTAAGGTTGCCCTGGCCCAGTCTGCCGGGGTCCTCATAAGAAGAGCAGATGAGGGCACAGACACACACAGAGGTGTGGCCCTGTGAGGACACAGGGAGAAGATGGCATCTGCAAGCCAAGGAGAGACCCCAGGCACCAGCCCTGCCCCACCTCGATCTCGGACCCCAGGCTCCGGGACTGTGAGAAGGAAGCATCTGTTGTTCCAGCCACCTGTTCTGCACATTCTTGGAGCAGCCCAAGGAAACTAATAAAATCCCCAGCACGTGGGACCAGGCAGATGGAAGCCTGAGAGGACACCTGAGAAAGACATTATGATAAAACACAACTGGGGAGCGTCCCCCGCATCAACACAGACACCAAACACTCAACCAGATGTTAGCAGTCACGGCCAGCAAGGGAAGTCAATGCTACACCACGACCAAACGTGCTTCCGCCAGGAATGCAAGAGCCGTTGACCATTTGAGCATCCATCAGTGTCATTCACCACGGTAGCAGAAAACACGGTCATCGCAGAAAACACGGTCATCTCAATAAACGCAGAGAAATCATTCAACAAAAAAGCAACACCCATTGTCACAGAAAAGAACTCGAGACAGGCTAAGAACAAAGTGGAACTTTCTCCGTATGCTATGGGCCACGTATGAGGAACCTCCAGCTAAACTCCGATGTGATGTTGCAATGCCAACCTTACACGCACTCATTCAGAAAGCAGAGGAAGAGGAGAGAATTCCTGCTCTGTCCTGAACTTGCCCCACTCCCTTCTGCCAGAATTCACATCCTAACCCCAGCGTCTCAGCAGGTGACTGTATCTGGAGAATGGGATCTTTACAGAAATAACCGAGTGAAAATGTGGCCACTAGGGTGGGCCTCCCTAACGGTGTCCCTCTCAGTCTATGAACGGGATGAGGCTTTCTGCCGGGCCACTTCTGTTCAATGCCGTACTGGAAATGACAGCCAATGCCACAAGGCGAGACAAACGAGAGTCATGCAGTTTGGAGAGGGTGCCTGTTACGAAGGTGTGGTCTTTCACCTAAACCCACCCTCTGGACCCCACCCTGAGCTGCTGGGGCTAGGACTCCACAAACCACATCTCTGCTCGGCCCACCGGCATCCCCTTAGACAGTCAATAAGGGGCGCTGGAGAGACCACCAAGATCCAAAGGGACAGGAGAGGTCAGGCGAGTGTTCTGGGTTCGAGGAGACTGGAGACGTGATGGTTAAATTCCATGCGTGCTCCTGCACTGCACGCTTGGGTGGGGAGGAACGTTATTGGGACAGTTGACAGTTGCCTGCCCGTTAGATGGTTGTGTCACATCGTTAGGTGATTGCACCAAAGGGCGTTCCCTGCAGGCACCCGCTGACGTCCACAGGGATGAGTGGACGTGATGACCCCGGCTTGCTGGGGCTCAGAGCCAGTACCCGAGATGCAGCTTTGATGTGAACCGAGGCAGCCTCAAGGTCTCTCCGACCTCCCTGCTCCTGTGTCTCCCAAAGCACAAAGTCGTTCCCTGAATCTCCCTTATCTGCCTGACGTCCGTCCGTCCCTCCGTACTGGCCAAAGAAGAAAACAATGACCTGCAGTCTCCTCCCTGCGTTTCCATTAACTGAGCTCCTATCGCAAGAAGAAAGGCTGAGGTTTGTCAACACACCTGGCAAATGTCACGACCACTGTCTGCTCCGGCGGACTTTGTTCCAGGCCATTGTCTGCTCTTCAAGCCCATTGAATTCCCTAAAAATCATTTACTACCTCCCTAAAGTCACCCACACTGCCCCATCTCCTTTCCCCCAAGAAGAGGGATGCATGGCCAGCTGTGGCCCCCTGGGCTTCGGGGTAACCATCCTCCTAAGATGCCCTGTGCTATGCACATTAGAACACGTGTCAGTCTTTTCTCCAGTTAATCTGCCTTCTGTGACGTGATTTTCCAGCAAACTTTCGGAGGGCAAAGGGGAAGATTTCCCTTGGCCTCTGCGCACCTACTTTCTTTTTTTGGTTCTAAAAACACTTCTGAGTGAGGGAGAGGAAGTGTGATAAAGAAAATGGGGCGAAATGCACAAAGTTAGTGAGTCCGAGTGCGGTGCTCCCTCTCTATCCTCGCAACTTTGTCTTCTAAGTTTTAAATTTCAAAATATAGCAGTGAAGAGAATGAGAACGTTAAGTCCGGGAAAAGTCATGATTTCTCTCACAGGGAAGTGACCATGTGTCCGCAATCACAACCAGCGAGGCGCAGACTGCAGGACTGCAGGACGGTTCGGCTGTCAAACACGCTGAGCCGGCACGTTTCACAGCTGACCTCAGCGCCTGCAGCTGGGACCATGTTTTTCCAATCAGATGTTCTTTCGCTGAAAAAGAATGTTCAGTTTTTTGCTTTCAGTCTCACTGTGGGTGATGCTTTCCAACTGCGTGGGACCCGACACACACAGGCCCACACCACTCATTTCTCTCTTCACCCGCCAGCTTAGTATCGCTTGACCACCGAACGCGTGTTCCCGCACGCCGGGCACTCTCAGGGCACGGGGCGTGACAGGAGGAAGACGGTGAGCTGGCCCCTGCCGCACCTGTGGGCTGCGGGGGGGAGAGTCCTGGTTTCACAGCGTGGCGAATGCGGAAGGAATAGACAGGCCTCCCGGGTCCTGTGGTTTTCAAAGCCTTCAGTCAGTTTCCTACATCACAGCACTGGTCTAAATGAGGCCCAATAGGTGAAGCGTAAAAGCAGCCCAGATCTACCTGAAGGGGGAGCTGCCCCGGGACCTCCTCAGAGACCCACGCCCTCTCCTGAGCCCCTCGATCTCCCATGGGGACCCCAGGGACCAGGGCACTCAGGGCAGCCAGCAACTTGGGCCCCACACTCGGGCCTAGTGGTGGATGCCAGGAAGGGCCCAGCTGCACAAACACCGCCCGATGGGTGAGGCTCGAAGCCCAAGGGGCAGCCTCTCCCGGAGCAGCTGCGGCCCCCGTCAGGCCGCCTTCTTGTGCATGGTGAACACATGGTGGTCTCCTGCCAACAAATCTGACCAGTGATGACTTGCGACCATTCCTGGCTGCTCTGTGAACCGGGGCCCCGTCCCCACAGAGAACCTGGATTCACAGCCAATTCCAGGACTGAGAACTTGGCTCAGGTCAGAGCCAAGATCTGGGGATCCAGCCGTTCCACCACTGGTCAGATATTCC
>NW_012117154.1:9067841-9089739 GCF_000951035.1 Colobus angolensis palliatus
GGCCCCGTCCCCACAGAGAACCTGGATTCACAGCCAATTCCAGGACTGAGAACTTGGCTCAGGTCAGAGCCAAGATCCGGGGATCCAGCCGTTCCACCACTGGTCAAATATTCCGTGGTACCCGAGTCCCTGCTGCCCGGGGGGGCACCATCGAGCCAGAGTCCCCAGGTGGGCGAGGGGTCTGGGTGGAATATGATGGAACAAAAGATGATGGAACAAAATAGGTCCAACTCATCAGCCTCATTATTTCACATCAAGTGTGGGAGAGCAGTTCCCCTAACTAGCACGTTCTGTGTCATGTTCCACAGCCTGGCCACACAACTCTACGAATAGGTGCCACCACTATCCCTATTTGACAGAGCAGGAAACTGAGGCACTGGGAGTCTGCACGGCTGAGCATCGCAGAGCTTGGATTTGCAGCCGGGGAATCGGACAGCAAACCTCTAGTCCACCAGCTGCCCAGAGGGCCACAGAGAGGTATGGGGCCTAGGGCAGCGTGCATGGCGGTCTCAGCCTTCGGGAATCTGGGGCACAGCCCAGGAATGAGAAGCCGAGCAGATGGACAGGGAGGGGAGTGTCCTGGCAGCAGAGGCGGCTCGGGGCATCTGAGGGGGTGGGAGCCAGCCCTGCAGCCCCTGGGAAGGCGGGCTGGTCTGGGCGCAGAGCAGGAGAGCTGCATGGAGGGGGGTCCGTGCGTGGGTTGCCCCTGCACGGGAAGCAGCCACGGGCAGGGCCAACCCCACTGAACCTTACCAGGGGTCAAGGCCCCAAGGAGATGCCTTCCTCAGCTCAGTGTTTAATGCCTCCTCTGGCTCTCCCCAGTGCAGTCCCAGGAGTCCTGCAAGGGGCTATACCTCCCACTCCCTCATGTACACCAGCCAGAAAATGCAATGGAACAAAAGACGTCCTATTTGCAATTGCAGGCACACGCGAGTGTTAGCATAGGCGATTTGCAATGTGTGTGGCCAAATACAAGTGAGCCTTTAAGCTGCAGTGTGAGCTTTAGGCACTTGGAGGGCGGGAAGCCCCACATCCCCTGACCCCTCCCGCGTCCATCCCTGTGTCCTCATGGGCACCGGGTAAGGCCTCAGGGGCAGGGAAACAGGACAGGCCCCACTGCTGTCTTGGGCCTTCCTTCTGTGCAGGTGAGAAGGAGGCAAGAGCATCGTGACAGCTGGCACAGGCCTGAGAGGGAGGGGATGGAGGCTGCTCCAGGTGGGATTGGGAGGCCCCGCTGGGGAGGCGATTCCTCCAGGAGACCCTGAGAGCCGGAAGCCGCCAGCCTGTGCAGAGGGCGCTCCCTCCTCCTGGATACGGTCCCCAGAGAACCCCCCAGGGCCTCAAAGCGAAGGCTTGTTCTGAGGTTCACCAGGATAAACAAGTGTGGCTTTGCTCTCTTGCCATCCACACCCCAGGGACGTCCAACCAGGACCAGCGATCATCCACTGCTTAGACCAGACCCAGCCATCCCCGAATTCATTACGTGGGAACTGAGGAGGCGGCTCCGGGCAGGCGGATCGTGCAGGTCGTCCTGGTGTCCAGTAAGCCTCACAGTATCCACTCACCACTGTCTCCACCCCCTCGGACACAGGTCCCTGTCCTCGTCCTCATCAGTGCAGTCTGATAACTCAGGTGCGGCCCCCACTCGCCTTTCCCCCAGGCTCTGCTGCCCTCTCCGGCCCAGAGAGAAACGTGAGCATCTCAGAACAGGAGACAAGGCCCAGGCCTTCAGGGAGGGTAAAGGGGGAAAGCAGTCCCCACCAAAATCTTCCCCAGACACAATGAGGTTTTATCAGCACTTGTGTTAAGCAGAATACTAGTCCCATAAAACCTCCACGCCCAGCTCCCTCCCAGGAATGTGTGGCTCTGGGCAGGGTGAACTCGGTCTTTGCAGTGATCACACCCAGCTTCCTCCCAGGAAGGTGTGGCTCTGTGCAGAGTGGACGTGGTCGCTGTGATGAAGACCAGGCACTCTGACACAGGAGGTCGCCTGGTTATCTGCTGGTAATCTTTAGGGCCCTTATCCAGGGAGGCAGGAGGGCCAGGAGTGAGGCACAGGACCAAAGCAGGGACCTCAGGCAAGGAAAGGCAGGAGAGCAGTTCTCCTGGGGGGCCGGGAGGAGCCAGCCCTGCCCACCCTGAGTGACTCCTGCAGAGCCATGAGATCGTGAATCTTTTTTTTTTTTTTTTGAGACGGAGTCTTGCTCTGTCACTCAGGCTGGAGTGCAGTGGTATGATCTCAGGTCACTGCAACCTCCACCTCCCAGATTCAAGCAATTCTCCTGCCTCAGCTTCCCAGTAGCTGGGACTACAGGCGCCCACCACCACATCTGGTTAATTTTTGTATTTTTAGTAGAGATGGGGTTTCACCATGTTGGCCAGGCTGGTCTCAAACTCCTGACCTCAGGTGATCCACCCGCCTCGGCCTCTCGAAGTGCTGGGATTACAGGCATGAGCCACTGTGCCAGCTGAATCTGTGTTGTTTTAAGCCACTGGTTTTGTGGTCATTTGTCACAGCAGCCACAGGGAACTCATACAAACACTGAAGAAGAACATTTCAGGGGAATTGAAAAGGTGCTACAAAGGGAGAAATGTAAGAAAAATTTTTAAGTTAAAAAAATTGCACAGACAGGAAGAGAAAGTGTTACATCTATGAAGGGAAGAGTGTCGGGGGCTGTGGCTCTGGGGGCCTGAGCAGAGGGCAGAGCTGGGCAGCTGACGAGGACGCTGGGCTGGCTTGGGGGCTTCCATTAGGGGCCAAGGCTGGGTCCTCGTATGTGCCTGGGGCAGGGTGAAGGGCCTGGGGTACTGCAGCCTCGCAGGGGCCAGAGACCATTGCTAAGATCAGCCTCATGCTCTGTGCGAGGGCTGAGCTGAAAACAATCTTGGGGGCCCCACCTCCAGGTCCTGGGGTAGGGAGGAGGAGAAGCTGAGGCACTTACTCCTGGAGGCTGAGTGGAGGGTGCCCTGGGGACCCTCCCTGCTGTTAGAGACTGGGCAGGCTGCTACCCCAACCCTCTCTTGTCCCAGAGACGGGAGAGGCAGGCAAATGCCTCCAGCAGCCACCGGACAGAGTCCAGATGTCTTAACGGCCTCATAAAATGGGGCATGTGGGCTACCCAAGGAATGGCCCAGGACTCACGAGAAGCTACCCTCCCAGGCTGGAATCCCAAAAATCCAAGCCCCACTCGCAGTCCTGAGTCTTCCTGCGGAAAACCTCTCCTCCTTTGATAAGCATAGATCCCTGTGAGCTCAGCCTGACCCCCGCCCAGCCCCTGTTCCCAGCCCCACCATCTCCAGGCAGCCGCAGTGCCTCTGGCTGAGCCAACCACCTGAGAACCCAGATGGGCCAGAGCCAGCACTCGGGGTCCCCAGTGGCCTCCCTCCCTGCTGCCTCAGCTGCCCCCCACAGCCCTGGTCACCTGTAAATCATCTGGCCAAGAAGGCTGACCCAGAGGCCCGACTGCCTGGTCATGCGGGAAGGGCCCCCCGCAGGGGCACGCTGACAGCAAGGGGGCTCTTAGTGAAACTCAAGGCTCTTGGCAGGAGGGGAAGAGGGTGCCTGAGTCACCCTGCCTGGCACGGCCTTGGTGAGCTCCCTGCCCTGCAAGGTTCGGGTTTCGGGTCCTAGGCCAGCTCCCCGCTGTCCTGCCTGTCTGAATTTCAACAGATTTTATCTGAAAATGTTGCTTTTAACCCAGCGTCACCTCCGAGCTGTGACTTTACGTTCTTCATGTGCTTCTCCCCACACTGCTACGCGGGGACACAAGAGCGGGGCTGGGCCTCCTTCCCTTAGGAGCAGGGTGACGAGGTCTGCAAAGCCCCCGCCCACCTCCCTGATCACCTGGCCCCAAGCTCTGCCCAGGCCCCCACCTGCATCCAGCCACGCGCCGCCCGTCCCCAGACCCAGGACATACCACCCCCTCACGTCGGCGCCTTTGGGGTGGCATCAGGACTTTGGGGACAGAGCAAGGGTGCAGAGGGGACCCCTCCCTGTGAGCAGGAGAGAGAAGCAACCCGACCACGCCAGGAGGGGAGAGAGAGGTCAGCAGGAAAGAGCTGCCGGTGGGCCCTTCCCGCAGGGGCGCTGGAACCCCGGGACACAGCCCTGCCGGTGCGCCCAGGACCCAGGTGTGACCGCCATGAACATCCTCAAGCGTCAGCTGCTCGCTGAGAGCTGGGATTTCTGACTGACTCCATGGGGGTTTTCTCCATCAAATTCCTTTGTGCATCTTTGTCCTTAATGATCCTGGCTGATCTCCGACGTCTAGGCCTCTTCTCGGCTGCCGGGCACACAGTCAGGTTTGTGTTGCTTTTAAACTGCCGGGCACACAGTCAGGTTTGCGTTGCTTTTAAACTCTGAGAAACCCTCATCTGTGTTTTATTTTCTTTTGAAAATCACTACAGCAGCCCCAAGAGGGGTGGGTAGTCCCACCGAGAAGGGCCCCCAGGGCCCACAAAAGGCCACTCTCTCATCCCAAAGTGCATCGTGCCCTGAGCGCGGAAATCGGGTCTGGACTTTGAGCAGGAGAGGCTGAGCCCCACGGAACCTCCCAGGGCGAGCGGGCGCTTCCCAACGCCCCTCCGTGGGGCCCAGTGTCACCCTCCCGGCCTGAGTCAGCGCCTGCTGGACAGCTCTGTTCCTGGGTTCGGTGACAACTCTCCCACACCCAGGGCTGTGACTCGGGGACACTGGTCTGTGGAGTGTGGATTCTGCGGGCACCTGGTCTGTCATAGAGAAGCCCCGTTAGTCCTTTTTCCCAGCAAGAACACAGTCAGGGAAAGACCTCTGTCTCCACGGCCTCCTCACAAAGACACTGTGAAGACTGAAAACTCAAGCCGCACGGTGAGAGACGCCACAGCACGTGTCATTTCTTAGGGTTCATGGAGGACTTGTGTTGAGAATGTACAAAGAACTCTGACAAATCACTGAGAATAAAGCGCCTGCCTGGCAGAGGCGCGGACAGACTGAGGCGTGTCGCCATGGGGGGTGTCCGGTGAACACGTGGGAGGGGCCCAACCTCACCCATCGTCCGGGAGGTGCAGACTAAGCCCTGAGACGCCGTCCTACCCCAGAGAGGCCAACGTGTCAAAGATGGACAGTTCCAGGCGGTGGGCAGAGTGCCACGGCCGGTGTGGAAAACGGTGGCCGGCATCCACTCCCGTCTGACGTGTTGTACCTGGGACCCGGCAGTTCCAGGCCTCAGTGTGCGTTCTGGGCAGGAAGCACCTACTCATGTTCACCCAAAGACATGAGGTTGTTTAGAGCAGCATTATTCCCAACACCCCTGAACTGGAAAGAGCTCAGATGACACTGGCAGTGGGGTGGGGGTGGAACATCCACAAAATAGAACACGCGGCGGCCACGAGACCAGCTCCTGGACGCGCAGCCACGTGGCTGCACCTCACACCCGGGAAGCACCTGTTGGGAGGCGCTGTCCCTCCCAGGCTCCTGCAAGCATGGGGTGGGCACCTGGGATGAAGGACGTCCTTCGTGCCGTGGCCAGGGGCGTCGTCCACTCTCCACACCCAGCCCTGGCCTAGCCACAGCCTGGCTTGTGCTGTGACCACCGCTCCTTCTCTCGCCAGACTGGGCGCTCCTGAGCGTGGACACTGGGCCTCTGGTCATCTGTGTGAGCTCTGCGTGGTGCCTGACACACAGTAGGAGCTTGGCGAGTGCTTGCTGAGTCAATGAGAAAGGACTGCGGGGCCAGAAACACGGGCCGATGGCTCCCGGCCGGTGAGTCACTCTCGGGGCCCTGCTGAGTCATAAGTTCCTTTCACTTTGGATGTATTTTTAATTGTATGTTCTGAACAGATGGAAATTTCTTGGCTGCCGGGAGTAAAATTGTGGATATTTGGTGAGTGTATCCAAAAGGAAGTGGCTGTAATATGACTCAGCCAGGTCATTTGAACCCTGATGGGGGAAACAGACCTCAGCAACTTCTGCTGGTTCACGACTAAAGGAAGCAGGGCCGGAATGTGAACAATGGGGTGCAGGCGGCCAAGTTCTCAGTGGCTGCTGGGAGTGCTTTCCCACTGTCTGCGGAGCCCATGGCAGTCCCTTGAACACGCGGGGACGGCCGGCAAAATCACCCAGCCTGCTTCCACGAGCGACCAGTGAGACGTGTGGCGGCAGTCCCTCCCAGGGCCACTGGGCCAGGTCCGGCTGCAGGGCAGAGGAGAGGATGGGGAGAGGCGCCTGAGATGGGGCAGGGAAGCCTGTGAGCTCAGCCCAGGCTGGGGCCTGGGGCAAGCACCAGGAGGCCAGGGGGAGTCACCAGGGGCTGGGGCTGGAGCTGCATCAGAGAGCAAAGGGGTGTTTGAAAAAGGAGTAGGGCCTGGGACCCAGGAAACTGTTCTTCCAGAGCCCCCCCCCAACCCGTGAAGCTGAGCTTTGCCTCTCAGAGAAGCTGTGACCCCGCGGCTGCTGCCCTAAGAGACTGGGCCGGGTGGAGCCAGGGTGGACTGGAATTCCCCGACTGGGACGCGGGGCCGGATGAGGCTGACTTGCCCTGTCTGTGAATGGTCAGGTTTGCTTTTTCTCCTGAAAACACGAGGCAGCGATCCTAGCCAGCTGATTGCAGCAGCCTGGAGACGGGATGGTGGAGAACGAGGCTGTGGATGGGAAGAGCGGAGGGGACTTGCCCGCATCCTCACAGCAGGGCCGCGCTGTTGCCCTCCCTCCCCTCCTACTCTCTGGGGTCCCAGGAGTGCCGGATGCGTAATGCTGCCAGGCGATTTCTGGCGCCCCACAGACCTCTGCCCCTGGAGGCTGAGGCTGCGGCCTCTGGAGTTGGGCCAGGTCCCGGCTGGAGCAAAGGGGGCCTCCTTCAACCTTGGTCCTCCCTGTCAAGGCCGAGGAGCCTGACTGGCGCAGTGTCGCCGGGCCATAGTGAGCAGCCAATCCTTGGTGTGCCAGAGCCGGCCGCACTGAAAGCATTTCTGGGTTCCCAGTCCTGGAGGAGCACACGGTTTGCACCAGGCCTTGGGAGGGGGAGAGGCAAGGCGTGGGCCCAGCTCTCGCTACCCAGGGGAAACCCTGTTTGAGCTGCAGAGGAGCCTGGAGAGGCCCCAGGGCGGGGACCCCTGAGAGGAGAGAAACACGGAATTCGTCCGTGGAGGTGTTCACCCAGAAGAGACCAGGAGTTCCTCCAGGAGAGACTGGATTGCTCTGAAAGGGGCCCTGAGGGGCTGATGGCAGGAGCCGAAGGCAGCTGTGACTTGTGCATCAGACTCCAGCGGTGGCTGTCAGGGGCCACAGTGGAACCAGCCAGTTGTCACTGGACCCACAAAGTACCTCTGAGCTCGGGGTGGAGAGAGGAGGACCTCCCACGTCTGCCGGCCTGGAATCTAATTCCCATCTGTGCTTTGATGTGATGGGGACTGGGAGGGGGTGGCCTTTTCAGTTCCTTTTATCTTGAATGGCCTTTGAGGGATTTTCACAGATTCTCAGAGTTCAGAGCCCAAGGAGGTGCGGGAACGTGACATTCCTCACCACATTCCTCACGACATTCCTCTGTAAACCAGGCGGTGTCTGCACCCATGAGCCTGTGTCTTCCTAAACCAGGCGCTGGCGGCTCCCATGAGCCCGTGTCTTCCTATGACATCAGGAGTTCTATCCCTCACGTCAGAAATCAGGGTTCCAGGCGCCTTGGTTTCCCCGGCACCAGCAGCTTGGCTATAGGAGAAACACTGAAGGGGCCGGGCGCGGTGGCTCACGCCTGTAATCCCAGCACTTTGGGAGGCCGAGGCAGGTGGATCACGAGGTCAGGAGTTCGAGACCAGCCTGGCCAACATGGTGAAACCCCGTCTCTACTAAAAAAATACAAAAATTAGCTGGGCGTGGCGGCAGGCACCTGTAATCCCAGCTACTCAGGAAGCTGAGGCAGGAGAATCACTTGAACCCGGGAGGCGGAGGTTGCAGTGAGCCGTGATTGTACCATTGCACTCCAGCCTGGGTGACAACAGCAAGACTCCATCTAAAAAAAAAAAAAAAAATCACTACAGGAAGGGTCTCTGGGGCAAGGGGGCTGCATGGGACTCGGCTCGAGTCCTCTCTGCCTGGGCCACTCCTGGGGCCTCCAGGTCAGCAGCAGGGCGGGTGGTGGCGTGCGCTCGCCCCCTCTGAGACGCGAGGCTGCAGTATTGGCATGTATGAGAGGAGGTGTGTGAGCTGCTGCCAGGGAGGTGGTCCCGCTGGGTGGCCTGGTGAGGGGGACAGCCTGGCGGGGGTGGCCGTGGCACAACCTCCTTCTGGCAGCGAAGGACCCTCAGGCCAAGGGCTGCCCAGAAGTCAGCACGGGCTCAGATGCGTTCCCAGCCGGTTGTGGAAAGTTCACACAGAATTAAACAGAGGAGAGTCCAACCCCCTCCACCCAGCCCCGTCTTCCCAGCCGGTCCTCGGGGTTCAGACTTGGACCTGCGGGGTGGAGGAGAACAGAAGGTGCTGGGGAGAGGAACTGGAGATTGGAGAAGGGAGGTTGGATGCAGTTGGCGGCCCTCCAGGCTCTGGCGGGTCAGTGGGGCCTGGGAACAGAGCAGCCACGGAGGTGACTCAGGCCCAACTGGCGGGGGAGGGACGCAGCCCTCACTGCAACTGGACATGGGGTGGGGCCCCCAGGCCTGGTCCTCCTGGCCCTGGAGACCAGCAACCAACCTGGCCCCGTGCCCCCATCCCAGTCCCGTGGGAATCCTGTGCCCACCCGAGGCAGCTGTGAAGCCTCCGGGGGCCACTTCCAGCCGGTGCAGCACGGTGCCTCCCACACGAGCCTTTCCCCGACCTCTGCACCAGTTTCTTCCACACCCAGCCCGTGGGCATCCGGCCCCAGCCGCTCATTCCAGATACACGTGAGCTCATCTCCCACTGCCGGCTGCCAAGGCTGGACTGTGGGTTGGCCCCTTCTGTCTCTGCAGATTCCTCTCCTCTCTGCCTCTGCTGGTGAAACCCTCCTCCATAACCATCATGTACGGTCCCTGACGACTGCACAAGGGCTGGGGAAGTGAAGGACCCCTGGGGAAGGTACTCCTGGGGGTCCCTGAAGGGGAGGGTCTGATGAATGTCCAGGCATGACCAGCATGGCTGAGGAGACAAGGCTGGGTGTCACCTGGAGCTCCAGCAGGGTGACCAGGCATCCTGGAGGCTGTGCCTGGCCTGTCCGTCCCACACGGGGCAGAGCTAACCCAGGCTACATTGCTGACCCGCCATGCACTGTGCAAAGAGCATTTGGAGAGAGAAAGAAAAGTTTGTGTCCTCAGTTACAAGGCACAGGGTGAAGTCCTTGTCCCCAGGAACCCGTGGTCGTTCCCGGGATCCCGTGGTCGGTCCCTGGGTGTGGCTTATGAGCCAGTGAGGTCTTGTCTTGCAGAGCGTGTGCGGTAGTGGGGGGAAGAGGTTCAGCTGCTGCAGGGCCTGGAAATCCTGACACTTGGTGTGGCCTTGACCACCAGGAGCAAGTGCAGCCCCCACACGGCAACCAGCTCTAACAAAGCAGACGCTCCTTCCCAGAGCGGGTTGGAGCCTGACTGAGGGAGACACAAACCTGGGAGTGGAGGGGAGTTTAGCACAGAGTGACCCACATGCAGCTGGGATGGGCACAGTACCCAGGCTGGAGCGAGTGGCTCCTGGGGCCCAGGAGAGGCCCTCGAGCTCGCTCTCCACCCGGCTGTCATCTCCTGGCAGGGGTCTGCTGGGGAAACAGAATCTAACACAACGTATTTTCCAACCTGGAAAACCTCTCCAGAAAGGTGGAAGAGAAAAAGCAATTCTATTACCGAGACAGCCAGGATGCGAGGTGCGGCCGGGGCAGCCCACTGAAGGCATCACAGAGACAGAAACCTCACTCCTTACAGTCGAGTGTGCACTGTGCACCTGTGCCTTCCGCGGGGTTTGCAGTTTGGCAAGCGAGGCCCGCTCCTCTGAGGTGCTGCCCTCCCAAGGAAACGTTCCTGAGTTGTGAGCCTGGGCAGAGGCTTCCTTAGCTAGAAAGCAGATTTACATACATTTGAAAAGGACAGAGAAAAACCTTAAAGAAGAGAGAAGAGGGAGATTCTGTCCTTATTCTGCACAGGGAGGACAGTGTGCGTCCTCAGCTCCTCACGGGCCACCCTGCAGCTCTCCTGCCGGGCAGCCTGTGGGACACAGAGCGGGAGGAAGGTTTGGAGGTGGAGCAAGTAAGGGAAGGACGCTGAGTCGGCTGGGACGTCGAGGCACCATGGGGATGGAACCTCATGACTGGGGACCCGGGAGAAGGGCCGCAGTACACCCACAATGAGCCACAGCACGAAGGACGCCCTTCATCCCAGGTGCCCACCCCATGCTTGCAGGAGCCTGGGAGGGACAGCGCCTCCCAACAGGTGCTTCCCGGGTGTGAGGTGCAGCCACGTGGCTGTGAATCCAGGAGCTGGTCTCGTGGCTGCCCCGTGTTCTATTTTGTGGATGTTCCACCCCCACCCCACTGCCAGTGGTCATCTGAGCTCTTTCCAGTTCAGGGGTGTTGGGAATAATGCTGCTCTAAACAACCTCACGTCTTTGGGTGAACATGAGTAGGTGCTTCCTGCCCAGAACGCACACTGAGGCCTGGAACTGCCGGGTCCCAGGTACAACACGTTAGACGGGAGTGGATGCCGGCCACCGTTTTCCACACCGGCCGTGGCACTCTGCCCACCGCCTGGAACTGTCCATCTTTGAAATATTGGCCTCTCTGAGGGAGGACAGCATCTCGGTTTAGTCTGCACCTCCTGGCCCCTCCCACGTGGTCACCGGACACTCGCCATCGCGACACGCCTCAGTCTGTCCACGCCTCTGCCAGGCGGGTGCTTTATTCTCAGTGATTTGTCAGAGTTCTTCGTACATTCTCGACACAAGTCCTCCATGAACCCTAAGAAATGACACGTGCTGTAGCACCTCTCACCGTGTGGCCTTTCAGTCTTCACAGTGTCTTTTGATAACAGAAGCCCTTAAACTTCATGTAGTCCTTACGATACACACTTCTGGGCTGTGTAAAATATCATGATTATATATTTCCTTATGTCACATTCTAAAATCTCTGTTATTCTATCTTGAGAGCGATAATGGAACTGATAATTTAGAATGATGGGAGGTGAGAACGGGATTCATTTTCCCTGATTAGAGATGCCATCCATGCAGCGCGGCTCGCTGAAAAGCCCTTCCGCCCACACAGCACCGCTTATCGAAAGGCCTTCCCGCCGGGCACGGTGCCTCACTCCTGTAATTCCAGCACTTTGGGAGGCCGAGGCGGGCGGATCACCTGAGGTCAGGAATTCAAGGCCAGCCTGGCCAACATGGCGAAACCTCGTCTCTACTAAAAATACAAAAGTTAGTGGGGCGTGGTGGTGGGCACCTCTAATCCCAGCTACTTGGGAGGCTGAGGCGGGAGAATCACTTGAACCCAGGAGGTGGAGGTTGCACTGAGCCGAGATTGCGCCACTGCACTCCAGCCTGGGCGACAGAGCAAGACTCTGTCTCAAAATAAATAAAAAAATAAGAAAAGCCTTTGCTGCTGAACCACGGTCATCTCTGTGGCTTCTCAGCTACTTTGACATCACGGCAACTGTAGCAGCTTTCTTCTCCTTAGTGTTTAAATGATGTATTTTTGCATTCCTTTACTTGCCATTTTCCAGTGTATTTCTAGATGGATCCTCCATAAGCAGAATGTTACTGGATGTTGCTGCCTTTTCTAAACCATCTCTGACAATATTTGACTTTGAGCATTTGTTCATTTGCCATTGATGTAATCTTGAAAATATGTGGGGTTTCCACCGTCATCCTGCAGGTGACTTTTCTTCCTGTTCCATCTTCCTTTTCTTCTCCTTTATTATCTTCTTTTTTTGCTTTATTAACTATCTTATTTTATACTCTCCTTCTATTCGCTTGCTTGCTACAGATTCTTTTAGTGTTCTATTAGTGGTGACTTCAGAAATTACAATATGCATCTTTGATTTTTAAGAATCTAATGGAAGTGAGTTTTTTACCTCTCCCCAGACAACGCCAGGACCTTTGAACTCTTTAATTCCATGATTCCCAGTGACAGATAGAATGACCCCTCCCCCAAAGATGTGTTTGTTCGAATCCCTAGACCCCATGAGTATGTTATGTTACATATTACACAACAGAAAAGAGACTTTTAATGAGGGTTGTGGACTTACGATACAGAAATCAGCTGGACGGGCCCAGTCTGAGCACATGGGTCTTCGAGGGCAGAGAATGTTCCCTGGCCTGTGCTGCAGCGATTCACTGGCTTGGAGATGAAGGGGAAGATGATGAGGAATGTGGGGCCTTCAGGAGCAGAAGCTCCAGCTGACAGCCAGGAGGGAGAGGGGGCCCTGGGTTCACAACTGCAAAAACCCAAATTCTGCCGACAACACTAATGGGCTCAGAAGCCGGTCCTCTCCCAGGCCTCCCGCTCAGAGCCCAGCCGGCCAGCGCCTGGACCCTGGCCGAGAGACCCTCCTGAGCAGCGAATCCAGTGGAGCCCCCAGACTTCTGACACCAGAAGCCGTCCGTCAGTGCAGGTCTGCGTTCTCAAGCTGCCAAACTCACAGTGATTTCTACGCAGCCACAGAAGATGAATGCATCTCCCTCCTACACCTTCTGCTGTGGTTTCCATGTGTGTTAACCCTCTGCTTCTAAACCGTGAGGCCTGTCATGTGATGCTGATGTCCTGTGACTCTGGTGGTCCCTACCCCCCAAGGCCTCCACACCCCCTCTCTGTGCTGTGTTCTGTGGGCCACGGCCGCCCCGCATCAGAGCAGCCCCCGGGAATGCCTTCCAGTGCCCCTGGTTGGAAGCGACACTTTCTATTTTCCTGTGTCTGAAATGCTTGTATTTTGACTTCATTAGGGTGTTTTTCCTCGATATAAGATAGTTGGTTATTGAGCAATGACATAATTACAATATTATTGACTTAAAGCCCAAAGGAAAAATGAATACCCAGGAGTCCACATGGATTTGATTAATGATTGAATATGTAAATTCATAAGAAGGGGCAACTCTTAACTACAGAAAAATTCCAGTGGATAAATGTAGAAGGAATAAGGGAAATAGAAAATCATTGTTATGACATTACAGTAGTAATCGCTGCTGTCACCACTGATAAATGCTAACATTTGTGGACAGAATTTTAAGGAAACACAGGATATTTAGGTAACACAACACAGCAGTTATTGCAGTGACTGTAGCATGAGTCCTCACACTCATTTATCTCCCTGTTTCTAGGAGACAGAGCTCAATGTCACTCCCCTTGAGTGTGGACTGAATTTAGTGACTCAATTTCCATGAATTGAGCAAGAAAGGGGGAAAATCATAACTTTATATTGGAGAAAGGCACAGACTTCACCTTGCCCAATTGATCAAAGGTGACATCACAGGGGTAAGTCAGGGCAATACCCTGCACCGTGATATGATGTCATGAAAGGGAACTCGTGTATGTGGTTTTCTCTGCACAAGTCCATAACCCACTGCAATCGTGAGTAAGCCTCAGACAAACCCCCGCCGCGGGTCACTCTCCAACATCGTTGGCAATCCTCTTCAAGAGTGTCCAGGTGGTGAAAGGCCAGGACGCACGGAGAAACGGTCCCAGATGCGAGGAGACGAAGGAGATTTGACAGGAGAAGCATGATGGGATCCTGGAAGAGAACAAGATGTTAGTGAAGAACGGGTGAAATGCTGCTAGAGCCTGTTGTCGTGAAAGGCCAGGACGCACGGAGAAACGGTCCCAGATGCGAGGAGACGAAGGAGATTTGACAGGAGAAGCATGATGGGATCCTGGAAGAGAGCAAGATGTTAGTGAAGAACGGGTGAAATGCTGCTAGAGCCTGTTGGTTCTTTGATAGTAACGTACCAACAACTTTTTAGTTTTGATCATTGTGTCATGGCTATGTAATACATTAACATGGGGGAAGCTCAGTGAATATGTGGACTCTTGGACTATTTTCATAATGCTTCTTGTGTAGAAGGTCTAACATGATCTCAGAATGCAAATTTGAATAAATTAATTTAACCCTGAAAACACCCTTGATTGGAACTTACAGCCGGCCCTCCATCTCCGTGGGTTCAACCAACCACTAATTAAAAATACTGGGAACAGAAATTGCATCTGTACTGAACATATGCAGATTTTTTCTTGCTATGATTCCCTCAACAACACAGAATACCGACTCTTTACATAGCATTTACAGCACATCAGGTATTGTAAGTAACATAGAGACAATCTGAAGCATATGGGAGGGTGTGTGGAGGTGATATGCAAACACTGTACCATTTTGCAACACGGACTTGAGCATCTGCAGATTTTGGCATCTCCAGGAGGTCCTGGGACCAACCCACTCTGCACACCAGGAGACAGCTGCGATTTCTCTCTAAACGTTTTAACGATCTCATTAACATTCCATTGTCTCCCAGCTTCCATTGTCTCCTTGGGAAAGTTAGCTGTAAGTTTTGCTTTCCTTTGAAAGCAGTTGCCTTGCCTGCTTTTAAAATTTTGTCTTTGTCTTCAGTTTTCAGCAATCTGACTGATATGCGTAGGTGTATTTTTCTTTGTATTTGTCTTGAACTTGTCTGGGCGAGCTCACACACTGGGGTTGGCTGCGGGTGACTCAGCACCAGTGCACACACACCTCCTTCCTCCATCAGACTAGCCCAGGCATGGTCTAATGGTGGTAGTAGAGGCACCAGAGGGAACAAGTCCAGCCACACAGCCTCACTCCTGAAGCCTGGGCTAGTTCAACAAACAAAAAGCCATGTTTGTTGACACCCCTTTGGCCAAAGATAGTCATGTGGCTGGAGCCTGCAGTGCCCCACATTACACAGCAAAGGTGGGACCCAGAGAGTAGGGGCATGAGCCATCACTACAATCTATGCACCAGACTCACTGTCAGTGACAGGCCCACCCACCACTGCCTGTCGTGGGCCAGGGGGCATCAGGGAGCACATGAATACTTAATACTCATTTGGACTGACTGGGCGCAGAAGCTGCTCTGTGCGTCTTATCCTCTTAACACCCTCAGGAGATGTGAAACACCCCCATTCTACATAGAAGTAAGATCCCTCACCCCCAGCACACACCTGCTTTGGAGCAGGGCCAGGGGCTGACCTAAGAGTCACCTCTGGAGCTGCTTTGAGCCACCGCCATGCTCTGTTGAGAGTGTGGTAGATGGGCACTCCTGTCCCATGGACACCTCCGAGATCACACGCCCAAGCTGGTCAGCGGAGAAATGCCATCACTCGCCTCACCTGAAACCAGTGGTGATACCCTGCCAGCCCCCTGCCATCATCCTTTTCAAACTCAGACTCTGACGGTAATGCCCAGAAACCCTGGGTGGTCCCTAAATAGGAACTGCCCCTTGGCCGTGGAGCTCTTGGCCTGAAGGCCAGGATCAGCAGCAGGGTCTGAGATGGGCCAGCCACCTCAGAAACCCCTGCTTATTTCTTCCACCCAACCAAGACCAGCCCCGGGGCACAGCCCTTGAGCCAGGTTTGGCTGTGAGCCCTTCCCCATGGGGTCCTTCTTAATGAGGGGAGAGCTCAGGGTGGGGTCGCCACACGGTGCCATGAGCAAAGACAGAGAAGCCCACCAAGACCTGAGGAGGCGGGGCGGGGACGAGCCACAGCCAGGTGCTGCAGAACTTGGGGGCTGGACTCCCCTGGGATGGGGGTGACCGTCAGCCCAGTGCAGGCGTCAGCGCCTCCTGCAGAGAGTCCCTCCCAGGGTGGAAGACAAGCTCCCTGGTGCCTCCGGTCCAATCAGCCCTGGTAGGGAAGAGGGACTGGATCAGGCAGCTCCAGGGGGAATTTGAGGAACCAGGAGGATGTTGCCACTGGCTACCCCTCCACCACGTCCAAGCACTGCCCAGAGCAGAGTGAAGCCCTGGAGGTGGACGCCGCCCAGAGGGACCCACACAGCCCACACCAGGAACAGAAACAGACACCCACACATGAACACCACCCTTCTGCAGCGCTGCCCCCACCCCTGCCCCTTCCCTGCCTCCTCCCCACCCCTGCCCTCTCCATCCAAACCTCCCCATGCCCATATCCCTTCCTCTCCACCCTGATGCCCCCAAGGGGAGCCCGGCTCACAGCTCAGCTCCATTCATAGCCTCCAGGCACCTAAGCCCAAGATGGGAACTCCCAGGTTAACAGCCCAGCGGTGAACATGCCAGGGAGGTTTCACATCACCAGGATGCCAACTCAGGATGTTTTTCTTTATCATACTGTTTTCCTTCTCAAATTATAAAATTTAAAAAAAGAAGAAGAAGAAGAAGGCATCATTTTTGCAGACCTGCCAACGCCCTGGCGTGGGGAGACAGCGATGCACTCCCTCTTCTCCTCGGCCCCAGACGATGCATTCCGTCTCCTCCTCGGCCCGGAGCTCCTGGGCCCTGGGGCTGGGGCTTTCAACCTGGGGCCTCAGTGGGAACCTTCTCTCTTTGGAGTGTGGCCTTTGGCTCCGGTCCGTCTCCCTGAATGTGAGCTGCAGTTTCTAAGCACAGGTGAATTGAAGCCACTGGCTCTCTTCTGGGCTCAGGCCGGGAGCATCCCGGAGCCACCTCAGGGACCAGCAAGACCCAAGGGCTCCCTCCAGGCTCACAGGCAGGGTCAGACACAGACGATTTTTCACTGTGCTTCTTTCAAGGAATAGAGAACTGGCTGCAGCTGAGCCTCCTCCTCAGAGCACTGTCACTGCGGAAGACCCTCGTGCCTGCAGGCCGCACACATTTGCTTTGTGACAGCCCACTGCATCTCCTCTGTAGTTATTGGCAGCTGGGCTGGTGTTTTCCTTCCCTGATGACACTGTCCTGGCCTGGAGGAACAGAGGCACATCCTGGAATTGTACGCTGGACTCACTATTGCGGCCCCTCTGGATCCCTGCACGAGGCTGTGGTCAGAGCCCACTGGGCTGTGCTGTTCTCTCCCCTTCCACAGAGCCTGACCTTTCAGGAGCTGCAGCCTTGTCCACTGTGGTTCCAGTGCCTGAACAGGGAGCACAAGAAACACAGGGGGCTGCGGGGGCGGAGGGGAGGGGGCGTCTGTTGAAATGTTCCGTTCGAGATGGGCACTAAAGTAATCTTCTTGGCCTGAAAATGCGCATCGGGAGGAAGCAAGTTTGGGGACGGGGATGTAAGGCTGGGAGGGGTCTGTGCCACCTCCGGAAAGCTGTGAGGCTAGGCAAGATGGCCCAGGGAGTGATGAGGTGAACAACAGGGGAGGTACTGGGGTCTCCGACCCTACGAGGGGCATGGGAGATTGGCAGTGGGGTGTTGGGTGGGGGGCGGGAGAGCCAGGAGGAGCGCATTCCAAGGACGGACAGAAAGAGGTCGGCTGATGGCCGTGACTGGGGGGTTGGTGGGTGACTCGCTAGGCAGACATCGGCTGTGGGTGGGGTTGGGGGTCTGACTGATGCCATGGGTGCAAGCAAAGGACCGAGAGGAGCGGGGCAGGACAGTGGGTGTCTGTCCTCCAGCGCTGTGCAGAGCAAGGTGTGGGCAGGAGGCAGGAAGGAGGGGCTGGGTTTTCCTGTGTCCAGAGGCCGTGGCAGGGAGTGCGCACGTGGAGGAGGACACACTCGGGGATGCTGGGTGGCGGGGAGCACGGAGGCTCCCCCGATCTTCCTCATGGAAGGGGAGCTGGGGGTCATCCACAGAGGTGGGGGAGGAGCAGAGACACTGCAGGCTGGGGGGATGGAGGAGTGGGGAGAGGCACTGCAGGCTGGGGAGATGGAGGAGTGAGGAGAGGCACTGCAGGCTGGGGTGATGGGAGGGGAGGAGTGGGGAGAGGCACAGCAGGTTGGGGTGATGGGAGGGGAGGAGCAGAGACACTGCAGGCTGGGGGGATGGAGAAGTGGGGAGAGGCACTGCAGGCTGGGGGGAACAGGAGGGGAGGAGCAGAGGCACTGCAGGCTGGGGAGATGCAGGAGGGCGCCCCATCTCTGCCAATCACTGGGGACCTGATCCCAAGTCCAGGGCTCTGCCTTGATGAGCCATGCTCCAAGCAATCCTCTCTGGGACTTTTGGATGATACATCTGAAGACCAGAGAAAGGGGCAGTGGGGAAGAGGCCCTTACAGACCACTCCAGAGACAGGAGAGGGAGAGTAGAGTAAAGCACAGAGACGACTGGGCATCCTGCCTGGAGGTGGCCTGGAGATGATGGCCTAGAGATGGCCTGGACGTGGCCTACAGATGATAGCCTGGAGGTGGCCTGGAGGTGGCTGGTCCCCGATGCTGCATCCTCATGGCAGCCAGGGGTCTTTTGGAAGGCCCAGCCAGCCCCTGCCGAGCCACTTCCCCCAGCTTCAGTCCCTGTGACTCTGACAAGCCCCCACCAGCCACAGGGATGAGCAGACCCTGCCCAGGGACACCATCCAGCTGCCCGTGTGGCCCTCAGTGCCGGCTCACCTGTCTGCCAGTGTCTCTGGGGGTCCCTGTTGGGAGCCCCTGCTCCCCAGCAAGATTGGTTCTCTGCTGGGTGGGGGCTTCTGCAGCAGCTGGAGAGAAGGGGGAGCATGCTCCATTACTTGGACCTGGGCTGAGTTTCTGTGGGAGCTTTGCCCTGGGAACCCATGGCTGCCATAAAACACACTCAGATGTTGCAAGAACCAAACTCAGAGCTGCTGTGACATCAGTGGAATGCGAGCGGGAAACCAGCCCCTGGGGAATTGGCCATGCTCGGCAGCGGAGGGAGGGCATGTGAGATCCGGCCAGAAGCCACTGCTGCCTTCAGCAAAGGCTGCGGTGCGATCCTGCGTTCTTGTTCAGGCAAATGTTTTCCTTGAAAAAAACCTCTCGGTGGTGAAGCTGATGTAACTGGCATTGGCCAATGGGGTGTCAGCTTCCAGGGATGACTCTGGTCAGCCTGGGAGGTCTTGGTGGTGGAGGTCAGGGGGCCCTACCCAGATCCCTGGGGACCTGGCTGCTGGGCATGCTGGCGGCTGCCTTGTTCAACTGCACCCCCTCTGGGAACAGCCCTTGGTGAAGGGGATTGTAATACATGACCCCAAAATACGCCAGTTTTGCATGAGAATTGTTTTGAGTTGAAGGCAATTCAGAGGCTGCAGATTTAGGGAGAACTCTCTGCCCTCTCTTTCTGCCTAAAAGCAGGGCACACATTTCTCTGGGAAAAGGTGTTCCCCTTTCCAGTACCAGGCAGAGGAGAATGGCTCTTAACTACAAAAAAGCCCCTACCATACCACCCTTACCTCACATACATTTTTTAATCACCTCCAACAATCTACCACCCCAGGAGTCCAAACCCCCTTTTTCCCTTTGTCCAGTGACTTCTCCACAATTTATCACCCTTCGTTAAAATGGCATAGAAGTCCCCGTGTCTCACCCCTTCTTTGGGTTTTGGCTTCCTGTCTGTGAAGCTTCCGTGCACATAACATTCAATGTAAATTTAATTTTCTGCTATCTTTTCTGCTGCAAATCTGTCTTTCATCAGTTTAATTTGCAGGCCTCAGGAACAGAACCTGAGGAGAGTGATAAAGGTTTTCCTCCCCTAAATAAGCCAATAGGAAAGGATACGGTATATAAAGCTCCGTAAGGCCCCAGCTCTTATGGGGGCTACTTGGAAGGGCTACCCCCGCCCCACAGCGCCCAGGGGTTGGCTGATACCGTAAGGCTCCTGGGAGAATCAACACGCTGGCCTTGTATTTTTTAAAACACAGATGTGACAGTAGGTACTAGCTCTGTGCAGGGCCCTTCCTTAGAACACCGAGGGGCCATTTCTCCCATTATTGGATTCTAGCCCCACTTGACATGTGGGAAACAGCAAATAAAGGACTCCAGGATGGGGCCTCCGCAGGCCACAGAAAAAACTCAACCACCCAAAAGTACAGAAACCCACCCAGGCTCTGGAGGGTCCGTGGCTGAAAATCCCATCTTGGGACCTATGTTTTGGAAGGGGAAGAGTGGGGAGGATCATTCTCCCCTTCATGAATCACAGATACTTGGGTTTATTGTTGTAGACTTTCTCTGACATGTGTCGGAGCCAATATTTATTTGTTAAAGGAAAACCAACAGTGATACATTTGCTTTGTTACAAAATAAAAACCACATTCCAGGGAAGTATACAAAAGACTTCGCACACTGAGATGCTGCACACGGCCAGGGGACGCTGGACGGCTGCTCAGGAGAAAATTCCAGCCAGCCCCAGGCTCTTTGTGATTCTTCCTCTAAAGACTCGAAAGGAAGAAGCAATCTTCATTAACAAACAAACAAACGGAACAGGGAGAGCCGACTCTTTCTGAAACTCTAAACAGAGCCACATGGAGCCTCCCTGGTGAGTGATACAGGTCTCCAGCCCACTCACCCGGCCCTGGGGCGGCTGGGGTTTCAAGCACAGAATTCTCCGCCACTTTCACCCAATACACAGGGACAAGGGCACTGCCAGGCCGGGCCCTGCTGGGCCCTCTCTTTGCATGACAAGGTGGTTGTGGTCTGACCTGGACTTCCCGCAAAACCAGTTCTGGGAGGGTCTGACCCCAAACTCCTCCCCATCCCCCCAGTTCTCCCCCTGCCCTCCCAGTGTCTCACCTTCCTTTGGGACTGGCCAGGGAGGGAGGCCTTGCAGAAGCAGCCAGGTGAGGCCCTGGGTGACCTCTCAGGTGACAGGAAGGCACGTTGCACTGCTGTGACCCTACCATCTCCCTCCTCAGTGACTTACATGTCGCGGAAAATACTCAGATTCCCCTGATTAGTCCTTCAGCTCAGGGGTCACCAGGAACAGAGTCCCTAAACTGGAGGCCTGATTCCTTCTCATCACTGTCCAGAGCCGCTCCCACCAGGGCCACGGTGGCCACGAGCCGCCTAATTCCTTCTCATCACTGTCCAGAGCCGCTCCCACCAGGGCCACGGTGGCCACGAGCCACCCGATTCCTTCTCATCACTGTCCAGAGCCGCTCCCACCAGGGCCACGGTGGCCATGAGCCGCCCGATTTCTTCTCATCACTGTCCAGAGCTGCTCCCACCAGGGCCACGGTGGCCACGAGCCACCATAGGAAGCCGTCCCGCTCTCCTAGGAACCTCCTCCCCGGCCCCCTGGGTATCAGGGTTGGTTTGCACCTTCCTCTCTGCTGCTCCCTGGTCACAGCGCTCGCCATCCCCGTCGGGGTGCTATCCCTGCTCCTTCTCTGAACTCCTCTGTCCAGGGACTGACTTGGTTTCCCTGATTGCACCTCCCTGAGCCCCTCAGACCCGAAAGACCTGAGCCAACCCCTCACCTCTGCCTTGAACCTGGCATCTGCCGGGCCCGCCTCCAGGAGACACATTCACAGCCCTTTACACCCATCCCCACCTTCATGCCAGGCCCGCCTCCAGGAGACACATTCACAGCCCTGGACACCCATCCCCACCTTCATGCCAGGACTGTCTCCAGGAGCCACGTTCACGGGGTCTTCACAGCCCTGGACACTCCCCCGACCTTCATGCTGACAGACCCCTAAGGGAGGTGAGAAAACTGAGGCACAGGGAGGTCAAATGCCTCAGCCAGCAACACCCTGCCGGTGGGCAGGGAGCCAGGGTTTGAGCCCGGCTGAGCCTAGGTGAGTTGTCTCCAGAGCCACTTCTCAACGGAGCCTCCAGTGTCCCAATCTCAGCGCAGGTGGTGAGTGCTGTCACGGGAAAACACCCCTTCCTTTTCCATTTCCTCTGTCTTGATTCAGCCTTCTGGCCAGTTAATGTCAGCGCCACGGTGCCCATCCCAGAACAGAAGCTCCTGCTGATGAATAATCCCCGGCCTCGCCCTGCCCCAGCCTCTCCCGTTTATCTGTATCTATCTGTCATCTACCCCCTACCTCGCACCCAGTGTCCGTCCGTGTACACACTCCCCTCACACCCAGCGTCCGTCCGTGCACACGCTCCCCTCACACCCAGCGTCCGTCCGTG
>NW_012117154.1:9090882-9110111 GCF_000951035.1 Colobus angolensis palliatus
TCCAAAAAGCACCTGCCCCAGGACCCGGTGGCACATCTGTGTGTTCTCAGCACATCCAGGTCTCAGAGCAGGGAGACGACCCAGATCCTGCCGTCTGGCTCCTGGCCCGCTGCCCCCCCACACTGTCACCAAGGCAGGACGTGAATGGTCCGTGTCAAGGCTGTGTGGGCTGTTTGACCACAGCAACACACACAAAGACTGAGGAAGACAGACCAAGGGGCAGATCGCCGCCAAGCAGTGGGCGCCAGCGTACTGCAACAAGGAGCCCAGAGCCTTTGGTAGGCGCCTGCCTGTGGCTTTGAGTTCCCAGGATCTGTGTGGCTTCCATCCTAGACGGGCCTTTCTTGGTTTTCTTGGTTTTCAGAGAAGGGGCGAAGGGTAAGGGGGCAGCATCTCCCCCACCAGAAGACACACCTGCAGAGTTCCACGAAGGCGGGCGCTGGCTGAGGAGGGAGAAGGAAACAGACATCTCAGGAGCCTCTGCCCTTGCACCAGGGATAGGCAGGAGGCCAGCGCCCAGCAGGAAGTGGCCTGTGGGTTCAGCTCAGGTGTAAGCAGCATGGTCAGCTGGAAAGAGGCCCCCAAAGATACCAGGTCTCAATCCCTGTGGTGCTCGAATGTGACCTTATGTGGCAAATGCGTGTTTGGGGATGGGACTGAGTTAGGATCCTGGGATAGGTGATCATCCGGAATTACCTGGGGGGCATTGCAAGGTTTGCACGAGAGGGAGATGACACGGAGGAAGCCATGGACCACGGAGAAAGAGAGCACTGTGAAGAGGCTGTCCACAAAGGTCGGAGCGATGCAGCCGCAAGCCAAGGAGGGCACAGCTGCTGGTAGCAAAGAGAAGCCAACAGGACCCACTCCCGGGCCTCAGAGGAGCCCCTTGGTCCAGTGATGCTGGCTTCAGACTCCTGCCCTCCAGACCATGAGCATGCGTTTCTGTTGTTTAAAACCACCAAGGCTGCGGCCATTCGTCACAGCAACCCCAGGAAGTCCACAGAATGGGAAAGGAGAGGGAAGAGGGGATGACTGGGCTCAGCTGTCGGGCAGGGCTGTGCGGGGCTCCCTCGGGTGGTGGGAGGAGCTTCCGAAAGGGAGCTCAGGGAGGGGCTGCCCGTGGAGAGAGTGCCGGGGGCGTAGAAAAGCTGGCAGTCATTATCCGGTGATTGCACCTGCCTGTTGCCAGTCACAGTCTTCCTCCAGGAGGGCCCACTGACCACAGGCCACGTCCACTCTTCTCCGCTGCAGGAGTCCTGTCCCTGCTAAAGCTGATCCTGGCTTTATCTGCCCTTTGCAGAGGTGTGGGCCTTTGGCCCTCCACTGGGCACGGCACAGCGTGGGAGCCCCTCCCCCCAGCCCCTGCAGTGGGGTCGGCCGAAGCACTGTGCTGGTCGCTCGGTGGAAAAGGACACAATTTCCCCTCGGGGCCCGAGGCTGCGCATCTGTCCTCCCAGGACTGGGCCTAAGGAATCCAATGACTGTGAAAATGGGGACAGCATGATCCCCAGAGTCGGGCCGTGTCATCCAAGGATGATGGTGACAGCAGCAAAGCTCCAGACACGGACACAGGCCCTTCACCCACCAGGGCTGCACTTCCTCCGGTGCCCACAGCCAGGCCAGGCGCCCTCCCTGAGGGAATCTGCTGGTCCCGAAGGCCTCTGTCTGGGGTGAGACGCTGGGATCTGCCCCGCAGAGCAGCAAACACTGTCTGGGCCTCACACCCTCCCCCTGGCTGCACAGCGGCACCCCCAGGGGCCTGCCCCTGCGCAAAACCAGCCCCACCAGCCAGGGTCGCGACCTGCCTGCCCTGCAGGTGGGGCCCAGCTTCCTCAGGTTTTCTGCTCCCAAGTCATTTTCCTCCCTGCAGCCAGGGCTGAGCACCTTGGCCAAACTGGCTCTTTGCTTTAAGAAGAGAGGGAATCTCCCAGCCGCCAGCCCATTGAGGCTCCCGGCACAGGATGGGACACAGTGCGGCTGTGGTAGCATAGCCGTGCCGGGCTGTGCCGAGGTCCCAGCCTTCCTGTGCCCTGAGGCCTCGTCCGTGATCACCGCATCCTCGCAGAGTCCAGGGGCTGGTGGGGGGGTGGTGAGATGCGGTAGAGCTTATGCCCTGTAGATGATAGAAGTTACAAGAATCAAAGCAGCTATATTCATGCTGAAGAGGACATTTATTTTTATTTTTGAGACAGAGTCTCACTCTTTCGCCCAGGCTGGAGTGCAGTGGTGTGATCTCGGCTCACTGCAACCTCCGCCTCCTGGGTTCAAGCAATTCTCCCACCTCAGCCTCCCAAGTAGCTGGGATTACAGGCACGTGCACCACCTCGCCCAGCTAAATGTTTTGTATTCTTAGTAGAGACAGAGCTTCGCCATGTTGGTCAGGTTGGTCTCGAACTCCCAGCCTCAAGTGATCTGCCCTCCTCAGCCTCCCAAAGTGCTGGGATTATAGACGTTAGCCACCAAACCCAGCGGCAAAATTTTTAGGTGAAATAATAAAATAAAATAAAAATAGTGGTCGGAAATCTGTTTCCTGAGGCAGAAGTGTCTGATTTTCTCTAACTCAGTTAAAAGTGGTACCAATAGAAACACAGTTACGACATCAATACCAGAAGGCCCAGGAATGCTGTGTGATGAAAAAGCGGGTCCAGAGGCCCTCCCTGACTTTTGGGGTGCTCGGCCTGGACATGCCTGTCACTGTTGATGGACAGCAGGTGCAGGTGTGTGAGCAGCCCTGACCTGGGGTCTCAGGGAGGCGCGACGCCGTCCCACTGCCTAGAACTGGCTGGTATGTGTTTTTGTTTATCCGCCCACGGCTCCTGGTTGAACAAATTCTCTGATTTCATTTTTCCCATAACAAAGTGAGCTTTCTCAGTAATGACAAAAGAAAACTTATGTTCTGGGGCACGGAAGCCTCCATGAAGGAGGGGAAAGTGCCCCTTATTTTCCAAAGCACCCTTCAGTGGCCTTGAGGAGCCCTGCCTCCCTGGACCTGTGTGCTGGGTCGGGCTGTGTGGCTGGGGCAGGCACGCTTCCTGTCCACCCAACTCCAGCAGCTCCAGCTCCTACAGGAAGCACATCTGGCCCTATCTGCATTCTCTCTCACCAAAGCCTTTCACCAGAACCTCCCACCCACTTCAGAGCCCCTTCCCTCCACCGCCAGAGCCAAGAAGGTGGCTGCAGGACTCAGTCCGGGGGTCAGGAGCTGACATCTGCTCTATTCCTTCAGGGATTTTGGAGACCATGGCCAAGTCATGGTGGCAGGACCTCAGCTCCCCTGTGTGCACCTGGGGTTGGCGTCACAGACCGTCTCCAAGGCCTGCCAGTCCCAGCAGGTTTGTAACCACATCTGAGGCCACTCATAGCTTGACGAAGAAGAAAAGACAGGCCGAGGGAGGGAGGTGGAGGTGAGGGTGGCAATGAGATGCGTTGGGGAGATGCAGAAGGAGCTACAGAGGGAGGTGGTGAGGGGGAGTGGAGCAGGGCAGAAGCCAGGCAGATCCACCCAGCCCAGCACCCCTGCCCCAAGGGAGTGGGGGAGCCTGGGTGGGGAAGAAGTGGGAAAGGAACAGATGAGACCCGCTGCCTTCACGCTGCTTGGAGGCAGGGCCCTCCGTGCTTTTAGGCAGGTGTCCCTGGTCAGGGGAGGCCAGTCTTGATCAGAAGAGCAGGTTTGACCCCTCCTTGGCCTTCAGCAGTGCCTTGAGGCCCACTGAGGGTCCCGGGCTGGTGGATGTGGCTCTCGAGAGGCCTGTGGACAGATTTCACCACACGTGGCTGCCTCTCCGTGAGCTGCACAGGCAGCGTGTTAGGCCTGCGTGCCGCGCCGGAGGGAGGGCTGAGTCGCACTGGTTGGGAAATGGGAAACACGTCACCCAGCCACGCTGACTCGGAGGCACACGAATGCCACTTTCTGCATGATATTTCCCCCAGATGTCTGCGTCTTTCCCCCAGATTCCATCTGTTCTTCGCTCCCTGTGGAGGGCTCTGACGGCCGACCCCAAGGTCCATCTTTCCCCCAGATGTCATCCGTGCCTCCTTCCCTGTGGAGGGCTCTGGCGGCCGACCCCAAGGTGGGAGAGGGCCAGCCCCCCGGAGGAAGGAGCAGTTTAAACCATGGGGAAGTGTGCTCCAGGGGCCTGGTTCTGCAGAGCCGCACGCCTGAGGCTCCTGAGCTATGTGAGGAATCCAGGGTGCAGCTCAGCGCGCGTCGCCCAGCAGCCCTGGGAACCGGCACTGCAGGATCAGGTGTATCCGTGCATCCCTTTCCAGGTGAGCTCCCAGCCAGCCCAGGCAGACCAGGGAGGCCACACAGTTTCTAGGCGGGCAGCGACTGGGCAGTCACCTGAGCTGGCCCATACCTGCCGGGCTCCTGTCCCACCGGCTGTGACCGGCCAGCCAGGGCTGGGGACATACACACCTGAGCTGCTCTCGGGAGCACTTTTACAGCAGGAACTGGAACCTCGAGGAACCTCAGGCTCCTTGTTTCCAGGTTGCAGCTCCATTAAGTGCTCTGCAGGTGAAAGATGCTGAGGTGGACACCAATGCCGGGATCGAAGCCTGAACAACATTCACATCGTCTGTGCAAATTCAGGAGCATCCCCAGATCCACTCTGTCCCTGACACGCTGTCACGCTCTCTCCGGTTTGACTCTGCACTAACACAGCCCACAGGGGTCACCATGACCTTGAGACAGTCCTGGCTACTTTAAAACTAGCTGCCCCTAGGAGCATGGCAGATGATGTATCCCGTGACAAATCTTGCCTTTATGTCTCTTTGAAACACAAACATCTGGGTATCAGGCAGCCTCACGGGGGCAGCTTGGTCGTGCTGGAACTCAGCCTGGCTGACTCCGGCTTCATGTGCATGGAAACTGTTCCGTGAGGTTCTCAGCCTCGCTGACTCCGGCTTCGTGTGCATGGAAACTGACTTTGAAACTTGCAGGAAAAGGCTGTCCTGGAAGAAGCTGCCACCTGCAGAGACGGCCCTGGGCTTGCTGTGTCGCTCCCTTCCTGCCACGAGGCTGTGCTAGGAGCCTCCACGCAGCTCTCACACACAAAGCAGGTCCCCAGCTGGCTCCCTGCAGAGCCAGACCTGAGGCACCCGTTCCATGAGAGCAGGTTCTCTCAGTGCGGATCCCAGACCAGCAGAAGCAGCATCACGGGGACGCGCTGCTCAGCAGAGACCCGCCAGGCCTGGTGGCAGGGGTGTGGGGACCCTGGGACCCTGATGTTGCCTGAGTTCAGGAAAAATAGCGTTGCCTTCCCAAATGCTGTTCCACTTACTTGTAGCTCCTACGTGTTTCTTCAAGTAAAACACAGTCGGGCCTCATTATTCATGGGCAAATTCGCCTACTCACTAGCATTTATCCTAACCCAGCATCAATACTCAGGGCACTTCCACAGTCATTCGTGGACATCACAGCAATGAGAAATGAGTTTCCCAGCACAGTGTCTGGGCGGGGGCAGAACAAGCAATGCTCTGCTGTCTCCTTTGTGAGTGTGTGTGTGTGAACGTGTGAATGTGTGAGTGTGTGTGCATGTGTGTGTTTGTAAGCGTGTTCTCACCATAACACAAACAACCCCAGCTGGCATACGATGGCAGCCTCATGGGAATCCAAGCCCTGTCTGTGCTGGAAGGTTCTATAACAAAAATCACACCCTACTTACCGGAGGCAAACCGAGCATGAAAGGAAATGAAAGACGTGAACTTTAATGCCTCTCATGGGCCTGGAGAACGAGGTCATACATGAAATCACGGCTTTTGGGAATCAGGATGTATTTGAAAACTTCAGGGGCTCTGAGCCCTCATGAACCCAACTGATGGGCAAGCATTCCAGGCCCAGGCTGGAGAGGGGGACGGGGCTGGCCGTGGGCCCTGCTGGGAGCTGGCAGCCACTCCCGCCCCTCCTGCTCCCTCCAGGTCCACTGGACACTGTACCTGGTCCTGGGAGAAGAGGGAAGTCCTCTCAGCCTCCACTGGAGGGACTGCTGGCGGAGCCTGGTCTACACCACAGCACTCCCCACCACAGGAGCGGCTCCAGTGGCCCCAAGGGGCACACGTCCCTTAAAAGGAGCATCCCACATGGACCCTTGTGTGGGGAATCCCAAGTCGGAAGTCATGTCAGAGGCAGGAATCCAGGCTCAGGGACATCTGCCCCGTCCCCAGAGGTCTTTGTTGTCCGAGGCTCTGCATTCTCTGGCTCTGAGGAATTCTGAAGCTATTTTGGAAACTGCAGCCCTTCCCAGGGCAGCCAGGACAGGACAAGCAGGCTTGCTCGGGGTGGGAGGAAGCCGTGGTCCACACTGGAGCATAGAAACCAGCCCTGTAAGCCACCCCTGCTGGCCTCACAGGCTGTAGGGAGCAAAGGCCGTGTTGAAGCCCAGGAGCCTCTCAGGAAGGAAACCCCATATACTAGAGAACATGGGGAGTGGGCAGCCACTCCTCCCTGCCCTCAGGCCCATGAGCTGGACTCCCTACTGTCCCCAAGTTCATCCACAGGGAGGCCCCAGTGGGAAAGCAGGGCCAGCACACAGGGCAAGGTCGGGGGAACATACTCCCCTGGATTTCTCCCTGTCAATTGCTGTAGTCATTGAATCCTCCACTGAGCACCACCACTCCTGTAGGCTCACCCCACTGGAGCTCACTCTCAGACTCTAATAAACAAGTGAGTCCCCCACTGAGCACGACCACTCCTGCAGGCTCACCGCACTGGACCACTCCTGCAGGCTCACCCCACTGGAGCTCACTCTCGAACTCTAATAAAGGAGTTATTAGCCCTGGGCGCTGTACGTCCTGTGTTGAGTTCCACAAACTCTGTCTTTGCCTTTGTAAATCATCTCCTTTTTAAATTCTTCACAGAGTATCAATTCTGACTACAACCTCTGCTTCTTTGTGTGTCGGGTTTTTGAACTCTTTTCCAAACACACCCTCCAAAAGAGCCACTTACAATCTTTTTTTCTTTTGAGACTGAGTCTCACTCTGTCACCCAGGCTGTAGTGCAATGGCGCGATCTCGGCCCACTGCAAGCTCCACCTCCTGGGTTCAACCAATTCTCCTGCCTCAGCCTCCCGAGTAGCTGGGACTACAAGGATCGGCCAATACACCAGGCTAATTTTTGTATTGTTAGTAGAGACAGGATTTCACCATGTTAGCCAGGATGGTCTCAATCTCCTAACCTGGTGATTTGCCCACCTCAGCCGCCCAAAGTGCTGGGATTACAGACATGAGCCACCGTGCCCAGCCACATTTTCTAATTAGAATTTACAGTTTTGTTTCTGACATTTAAATCCTTAATCCACTGGAAGTTACTTTCATCTTTTTCCATATGGATAACTATTTTTTTCTAGCTCTACTGATTGAGAGGTTTCTCCTGTTCCCACTAACCTGCAAAGCCATTGGTTCCACCCACACATAAGTTTGTTCCTGGGTTCTCTGTCCAATCCTGTGCCCATCTGTCTATCCATGCAAAAATCTCACATCACTTCCACTGCTATAATTTCATAACAATCCCAACACGTGGTGGAAAAATTTCCCTCCCTCTTCAGAAGTGTCCTGGCTACTCCTGGTCTTTTAGTCTTCCATGTACATTTTAGAATAATCACATCAAGTCTCATGGAACACCTTTTTGGGATTTTGGTTGAAAATGTGTTGCATCTCTGCATATGCACAGATTTTGGGATAATTGTAAACTTTATAACATATGTTATATTTTGGAACACCTTTTTGGGATTTTGGTTGAAAATGTGTTGCATCTCTGCATATGCACAGATTTTGGGATAATTGTAAACTTTATAACATATGTTATATTTTGGAACACCTTTTTGGGATTTTGGTTGAAAATGTGTTGCATCTCTGCATATGCACAGATTTTGGGATAATTGTAAACTTTATAACATATGTTATATTCATATCCATGAATATGGTATGCCTCTCCATTTATGTCTTTTAAAAATGTATCTCTTTTTTTTTTGAGACAGTTTCAGTTTCACTGTTTTCTCTGTAGAGGTCCTAACATCTTTTTGCTAGATTTATTCTGAAATATTTGAGGTTCTGTGATAACACTCTAAATCTGTTTTCTCTTTATTTCTTTTTTGTTTTTTTGAGGGAAGGTAGTATACAGAAATCTAGCTGCCTTTTGTATATTAATCTTCTAATTAGTGACTTCATTAAGCTTTCCTGGTATTTATAATAATACATCTGTAGCTTCTTTTGTGTATTAATGTAAACAATCGTTGCACCTGAAAATAACAACAGTTTTATTTCCTCTTTTTCAATCCTTGATGGTGTCACACCAATTATCAGACAAGTCTGTGTGTTCTGGGCTAGATGTTTTAAGGTGGTGGGTTCAAATTTATTGAAGAAAAAGCTTGCTAGCAATTAAAGCAGCAGAAAACAGAGGGAACTGCCTCCATCAACTGTATTTTCCTCATGAAGGAAGCACAGTAACGTTGAGAGCATCACATTTCTTGGGTAGCATGAAGAAGACAAGTGCACAGGTGAGAGGGGTCCAGATGACACTGAAGTGCCTTCCCACTTTGGTATTTTGAGATCCCAGTTTACTTCCTGCCCCTGAGGGCCTTGGCAGTGGTTCTCAAGGTCCGATAACCTCCAGACACTGGAGGTGTTGGGGGCAGCCCACCTTACCATGTGGCTTGCAGCTGCTGACTGCCCAAAGGGCAGGGTGGGACAGAGGTTCTCTCTGGCTCCACTATCCTGAGCCTCCTGGCCCAGCTCCAGGCTCACTCGCTGGGGCCATGTGGTGTTTATGCCTCCCTCCTGCCCTGCACCCTCAGCCTGGAGGCTGGGCTCCCACAGGGCCCCACTGCAAGGGGTGAAGTATGGCCCACATTTGCCTTGAGGGGGAAGTTCCTTGAGCCCTGGGAGAGGACTCCAGGTCTCCAGGCAGGTGTGAGGAGACACTGGGTGGGGGAGAGGCTTGGTCTGTCGAAAGGCAGGGCTGACTCACCTTGTTTCCAGGGAGAGTCCATGCACATTTTTCTAGTGTAACTGTATCCCTCCTGCCTAGTACTTTATCGTAGCCCTTATCCTTCTCGTTGGAATTGTACATGTCTCCCTCTGGTTAGACTCCACATTCCTGGACATGGGGGTTTGTTTTCTCTTGTTCTACTTTCTAACATGGTGGTATAAATACGGTAGGAATCAATACATATTTGTTAAAGAATGGCTGAAATTCTGAAAACAATCCTTAAATTGCATCTCTGTTCCTCACTGTGAGAGAAGAGAAGGATAAGAGAGCACCAGAGAGAAGGGAATTGACTGGGAGGCAACGAGAGGGAGGGAGAGGGGTGATGAGATGCGGGGAAAGGGGTGACAAGAGGCGGGGAGAGGGGCAACAAGAGCAGGGAGAGGTGCGACAAGAACGGGGGGAGGGGTGATGAGAGGGGGAGAGGGGTGACAAGACGGGGAAGAGGGGTCACGAGAGCGGGGAGAGGGGTGATGAGGGGGAGGGAGAGGCGAGGAGGGGGGAGAGGAATGACGAGAGGGAGGGAGACAGGTGACAAGAGGGGAGAGGCCAAGTCTCTCCCCCACCCAGTCCCTCCTCACACCTGCCAGGAGACCTGGAGTCCTCTCCTGGGGCTCAAGAAACTTCCCCCTCAAGGCAAATGTGTGTTTCATGGTACTCACACCAGGAACAAGTGTTTTGTTTTCTTTGCCTCCTTCCAATTTTTCCACACAAACACTTTGCTATCATATTAGCCCTAGCCTGACTTCGTTGTGTGTTCCTTTTCATAACATACAAAATATTTTCCAAATAGCCTCATAGATTAATTTCAGTAATTTTTGGCCTTTCATGATATTCCGTTTACTGATGTACCTTAATTCACCCAAGGAATTTCCAGTAGTTGATCACCTGAGTTTCTCATGTTCTATGTAGAAATAATGTCACTCTGAGCCGGGTGTGGTGGCTCACACCTGTAATCCCAGCACTTTGGGAGGCTGAGGCAGGCAGATCACCAGAGGCTGGGAGTTCGAGACCAACCTGGCCAACATGGTGAAAACCTGTCTCTACTAAAAATTCAAAACTTGGCTGGGCGTGGTGGCGGGCGCCTGTAGTCCCAGCTACTCAGGAGGCTGAGGCAGGAGATTTGCTTGAACCTGGGAGACGGAGGTTGCAGTGAGCCAAGATAGCGCCACTGCACTCCAGCCTGGGCAACAGAGCAAGACTCTGTCTAAAAAAAAAAAAGAAAGAAAAGAAAAGAAAAAGAAAGAATATCACTCTGAACCTCTTTGTGTTATGTTTCAGAAGTCTTCTGAGCCAATTCTTTATGATTCAGCTCCAGGAATGAGTTATAGGGTCAGCAAATCTGAACATATTTATGACTACCGATAGATATTGCCTATTTGTCCTTCCCTCAACCCCCAAAACAGAGCAACATTACACAGCCCCCAGGATAGACTCTTGTGTCTCTGGATGTTGGGAGAAAGGCTGTGTCTTGAAAAGGGTGTTTGAGTCTGTAGCTAACGTGAGAAAAACAGAACACACACATGCAGGCCTGCCTATACTTGCACACACACACATGCAGGTGCACACACAGGCATACATGTGTGCACACACTCAGGCCCATGGAGGCACACACACTTGTGTACCCATGTGCAATGCACACAGTGCTCTCACACAGGCCCTTTGACTGCAGGGTGTGACCCCACACTTGGCAGAGCCAGGCAGCTCCCACGTTGTACCCCACAAGGGCTCCCAGTGGGAATGTTGGGCGAGACCACCGGGAGGCCACAGATGCCCACTGAGCAGGAGCAGTGGTTCGTCTGCAGATGATGATACATTCAGGGCCACGAAGGGGATGGGTGAGGCCACTATGCCCACCGCCCACCGTAGGAGCCTCAGGGGCCACTGACCAGAGGGGAGAGACAACTCCACTCACCTGTGAGCCCTGGGGCAGGTTATCCTCCCCACTGCGGCCTGCGTCCACCCGAGCTCCCCTCCACTTCCAGTGCCCCCATGGGCAGAGGGCGCCTGCCCCACCCCCGTCCCTGCCTGGCCATGCTGGGGAGATGCCCACCTTCTCCAGGGGCTTCGCTGCAAGCCACAGGCCTGACACCAGGTTTCTCCAGGAACTGCTTGCCTCTCTTCCTGCTCAGCACTCACCTCACCGCAACCACGACAGGTAACAAAATCCTCCGCTGGTTCCGGTGGGGGCCCGGTGGGGGCCCGAGTGCTGCTGTTCACCAGCACCAGGGGTCTGGCCCACATCCCCGACAGCAAGGCGGGAGGACGCAGGGGCACTCCGCCTGCAGGCCCCACCCACCCACCCAGGCCTTCCAAACTCTGCCAGGGCCCCCCGAGTGGGCACGCTGGGTCCCCCTCCACTCATTCCACAGCCCACAGCACGTGCGTTCAGGCTGGCGGTGGGTCGGGGCGCCCTGAGTGAGTTAAGGGGTGCAGAAGGCTGTGCACGGGGATTTCTGCGCCGGCTTGAGCAGCACACAGAGGGCTCCGTGCGGCTCCAAGGCAGGCAGGGAGAGCCAGCGGCAAGCCCAGCAGACTCTTCCAGAACCGCCGTCCCGCGGGAGTCGCTGCGAGGATGTGCCAAGGCCGGGTGTCCTGCAGGGCTGGGCAAAGGGCACGCTGGCCTCTGCCTCCCCTCGCGGGGCAGGGCGATACGCTGGCGCTTTCCCTTTTCCTTCATCTGCAGAAATCCCTCGAGGGAGGCCGAGGTGGAGGGAAGGGCCGGACAGGAAACAGGAAAAGGGGAGGCAGATGCGGGGGCAGGACAGGAGCCCGGAGAGAAGAGGGGGACCGCGGCGGGGAGGGCAGGACGGAGAGGAGAGGGGCTGGGTTGGGGGGGTCCGCAGCCACGGTGAGGCTGCCACGGCCACCGCCTTCCCTTGCTCGCCCCCCCAGCCCCTTTCCCCGCGTCCTGGACGGGGCAGTCCTCGCTCTTCCCACCCCGTCCCTCCCAGCACCCCCAGGTCTCCTCCCACGAGTTGAGGGGCCAGAAACACCACGTGTCCCCTTCACAGCACCTGAAGGCAGCGCAGGGGAGTTGGGTCTGGGCGGGTACCTCCGCTGAGAACGTCCCCAGAGAGCTCAACTCCATCGTAAAAATTCATTCGCATTTGTAGCTCGGTCTTCAGGTTTTTTACTGACTTTGTGTGTTGTAAGATATGCTACACCAGGCATCCGCAAGTGTGTGTGCAATGTGTTTGCGTGGTTTACAGAGTAACATAAAAACCATCCGAAACACACCACTGCCCAGAAGCACAGTCTGAGGCCAGGCTCCCAGGCTAGGAGGCGATCCCTGGAGGCACAGGCAGGGCGGGGGGAGAGCGGGACCCAGAGGACGCAGCCATGGAGGGGCCCTTCCGTGTCTCAGTACTAGCTCACCTGGAGTGCGAGCTGGGGGCTCTGGCTGGCTGCCCCTCAGAAAGGAAGTCCCCAGGCAAGAGCGGGAGATGTGGGCTGAGCCCTGAACCAGGTAGGCCCCAGGGTCTGGGGGAGGCCCCAAAGGTGCTGCACCACCTGCCTTGAGAAGTGGGATGTTCCATTCCCCGAGGGTCTCTCTCCACAGCTTTCTGCTAGAGCTTAGCCCCAGTGGTGTGGATCTCACGTGCTGTTTTAGTGCTGGTTTTCTGAGCTCCATAGAGAAGACCTCAGGCCATGTGTTCTATGACTGCACTCTCCCCTTAATGTATTTCTGACATCCATTCATGGCAAGTTTCCCGGATCACTCAGGACACAGTCAGGAAAATGGAATCCGTAGCGAGAAGTTCAGTGGAGGGAGAGCACGGCGGGGGCTGGACTCAAAGGCGTGGGAAGGCTGGAACACCAAGCGGGGGCTGCAGAGACAGCCACAGACAATAGCAGGAAGCTAGCACTGTCTCCTGAGCTGGAGGAAGCCAGAGAGGAGGTGGTGCAACCAGAGCCAGGAGCTGGGCACCGCCAGGAACCCTGGCCGACTCCCAGGTGGGTGTTGGGACTACGGGGGAGACGGAGGAGAGGACACCGCGCTGTGGTACCCGGAGCAGACGCCGCAGGAGAGGCACCGTGGCTTCTGTTTCCCTCCTGCCTTCCAGCCTCTCGCTGAGCCCTGCCATGGGCCGAAGCTCGTGGACAGCCCTTGGCAAGTGAGCCTGGGGACTGAAGTTTGCAGGTGTCTAAGCGGAGTGGAGCAGGGAAGGTGCGGATCTGCTGGCACATCTGAAGTCCATGAAGTCCATTTCTGCCTCTGCACAGCATCCCGCTGCTGAGGACACTTGGCTGTTCCCAGTGTTTCTCCTATAAGCTTTGCTGTGCGTGTTACCAGGGGCATGTGTGCAAGCCTTTCTCTGAGTGTTGTCCAAATCTTCCGAGCACGCACTGTCCACAGCAACCTAGTGCACATACACAGCAGGACAACCAATGACTACGAATCAACACTTACCCTTAGAGTGTGCAATGCTTCCTGGTATTTTCTATTCTAAAATTAAAAATGGATACATTTGGCTACATTTAAAAAAAAGAACTATTTGTCAAAGGACACAAAGTTAAAGGTGAAAAGACAAGCCACAAACTGGGATGGTATTGGCCACAAGGCGTTAGGGGCTGAGCCTGGGTTGCTGTTGGCTGTTGGGGTGGGGCTGAGCCTGGGTCCCTGTCGGTTGTGGGGTTGCGGGCTGAGCCTGGGTCCCCGTCCGCTGTGGGGTTAGGGGCTGAGCAGGCACTCTTAGGCTGCCTACCTCTGATCCCAGCTCTTCCCTTGTGGCCATGCAGGCTTGGGGAAAACGGCCTCCACTCTGTGAACCCGGTCTCCAAAATGGGATCAGACCCTGGTCTACACTCTCTCCACTTCGGCTCCTGCAGGTCCCAGCCCTGAGATTCAGTGGATTATCAGGCTGGATCCCCACAGCTGGTTCAGGAGGCAAACACTGTTATTACCGCCATTTTTCAGATAAGGACAGACAGGTCAGAGGGGCGAGCGTCTGCCATAGTCCTTGCTGGCAAGTGGACATGGGCCAGGCAGGCCGGCTGCACAGGCTGAGTGTGCCTCTCCTGCTTCACCACCTGTTGGTGTGAACTCCCTAGCTGTGAATTTAGAGGATGTCCTGGGTGGGCTCCCTGGAGACTCCAGCCTGAGGAGAGGGTTAAGTGCAAGAGCTTTATGAGGACTGTGATCCCAGGGAGCTGGCGGAGAGCAGGGGACAGGCAGGGTGATGACGAGATGGGGCCCTAAGCTGACCGGCCTGGGGACCACTGGGTGTCCCATCCTCTTTCTAACATTGAAAGCTCTGCTTTTCACCCTTGGACTTCGCTGCCGGAAGGAAGGGGCTCTCACGTTTATGGAGACGCCTTCCAAGCCCTTGGTAGAAGTTCATCCTTTTGATGAAGTTGTTTGCACATCTTTCAAGGCTCACTGTGGGCATTTCATGTTTCATGACTATTGTGAAGACATTTTTTCTATCATACTATATTAGTTACTGTTGATGGATAAGAAAACTATTGGTTTGTTTTGACGTTCACCTTGCCCATGCCCATCATCCCCAACTTTTATTTATTCTGATATCTTTGCAGCGTTCTGACTGATTTCTCTCGGAGTTTCTAGATGGACAAATAATTGTCATCTACAAATAACAGCTTATTCTTCATCTCATTCCTTATCTGATCACATCATCTAGGATCTCAAGAAGTATCGAGCATTTGTTCTTACCAAATTTTATCCTTTTGTTTTTGGTAATTTTAAAAGGAATGCGAAATATTTCACAATCTATTTTAAATATCTGGGAGATAACTTTTATCAAGTTAAGAATGCATGCTGGCCAGGCACAGTGGTTCACACCTATAATCCCAGCACTTTGGGAGGCTGAGGTGTGCAGATCACTTGAGTGCAGGAGTTCAAGACCAGCCTGGGCAGCATGGTGAAACCCTATTTCTACAAAAAATACAAAAATTAGCTGGGCATGGTGGCACATGCCTGTAGTCCCAGCTACTCAGGGAGCTGAAGCAAGAGGATTGCTTGAGCCCGGGAATTCAAGGTTGCAGTGAGCCATGATTATACCACTGCACTCCAGCCTCGGTGATGGTGAGACCTTATCTCAAAAAAGAAAGAAAAGAAAAGAAAAAAAAAAGCGTGCTTTGCCCCATAGCAAAAGAGTTTTTATCATCAAGTGTTGAATTTTATTAAATATCTTGGAATTTATTGACACATCCCATGGCTTTCTGTTCTGACCTGGTAAAGCAGTGACTTGTGGCCACTGATGTCCTAATATTGACCCATCTTTATATTTCTGAATGTGTTGTTGTTGGTAAATACACAGATGAATTCCATGTGATGGGATTCTGAGACTCTGTATTTCTAGGGAAGACTAGTCTCTGTGTGATGTATGACGAATTGGAAAATGCCCCAGTTTTTCTATGATCTGTTAGAATAACTTTGTTTTTTTTTTTTTTTTTGGAGACAGAGTCTAGCTCTGTCGCCCAGGCTGGAGTGCAGTGGCGCGATCTCGGCTCACTGCAAGCTCCGCCTCCCGGGTTTACGCCATTCTCCTGCCTCAGCCTCCCGAGTAGCTGGGACTACAGGCGCCCGCCATCTCGCCCGGCTAGTTTTTTGTATTTTTTTTTTTTTTTTAGTAGAGACGGGGTTTCACCGTGTAGCTCAGGATGGTCTCGATCTCCTGACCTTGTGATCCACCCGTCTCGGCCTCCCAAAGTGCTGGGATTACAGGCTTGAGCCACCGCGCCCGGCCGATCTGTTAGAATAACTTTGAATGGTGGTTTGTGTGTGTGTGTGTGTGTGTTTTGATACAGGGTCTTGCTCTGTTGCCCAGGTTGGAGTACAGTGGCATGATCTCGGGGTTCAAGCAATTCTCCCGCCTCAGCCTCCTAAGTAGCAGGGATTATAGGCATGTGGCATGCCACCACGACTGGCTAATGTTTGTATTTTAAGTAGAGATGGGGTTTCGCCACGTTGGCCAGGCTGGTCTCGAACTCCTGGACTCAAGTGATCTGCCCTTCTCGACCTCCCTAAGTGCTGGGATTACAGGCATGAGCCACTGCCCCCCAGCCCACTTTGAATGTTTTTGACCACTAAACAGTAAGGGTTTTGTGTGCAAGGAATCATTGACTGTGTGCACTTAGGCGTCTGTCTCCTCCCACGCAGCCATGACATCTGTGAGGCTCAGCCCTGCTGTCCGACCTTCCTCCTCATTGCCGAAGGTCACCGCATTGTGTTAAACAACCACCTTCTCCATTCGACTGCTGAGGGACACTGGGCTATTTCTGGTTCAGACTGTGATGAACGGTGCTTTGTGAAGGTTCCTGGACACGTGCTTTTACAACATATGCAGCAGTGTCTGTGGGGCGCATTCCCAGGAGAGGACTTTTCGTCAGATGCACACATGTTCCACTTTATCAGAGGGGCCACTTCTCCAAAGAGACTGTACAATTTATGCTCCCACCAGCAGCATGGGGGTGCTCCACCCGGTTCTTATCCCCTCCGAGAGCTGGTGTTGTCTCATGCGTTCTTTTTACCGATTCTGGGAGGTGAGTAAAAGATTAACATAACCTTCTCTCATCAATATGGACAAGTTAATACTGGTTTAATTTTCCAGCTACGTTTCCCTGAAAGTCTGATCAAGACAGAATGTCACTCAGGAGATGACCCCAATGGACACATTGCACCTAAATGTGCAGATCTTTGCAGGTACTAGAAATATCTGCTGGGAGCACCCTTGATTTCGGTTCCCCGAGTGCAGTGACCTGCTTCTGGGTGTGTTCCTCGGTGTGCGCTGCACTGACCCCTCTGGAGCTGAGCTAGAGATGGAACTGTAGGCCAGGTGGCTTCACCCATCCACATGGGTCTTGCTCTCCCATATCCCAGCTGCCACTTGGCCGGGGTGGAGGGGGGGCAGAGAAGAGGAGGCACCTTTGCTGAAAACCAATTGATCATATACACACGAATCTATTTCTGGATTCTATTCTGTTGTATTGGTCTATATTTGTTTCCTTTTGCAAACTGCACTGTTTTGATGACTGCAGCTTTATAATAAACTATCGAAGACAGGGAGTAGCATTCTCCCACTCGTTCTTCCTTTTTCAACCTTGTTTTGGCTATTCTTGTTCCTTTGGGTTTTTATACAGCGTTTGTAATCAGCTTGCTAATACTTACCAAAAAACTGCTAGCATGTAGCTTGTAATCGTGTTGTATTTATACATAATCTAGGGACAATTGACATGTTCATGGTATTGAACCTTCTGATCAAGAATCTTCTGAGTCTTCATGTTCCCTGCTGTGGTGTAAGTATTGCCTTTTGTTTCATTTCTAATTTTTCACAGCTAGTATATAGAAACACAGCCAGTTGTTCTGTGTTGCCCTTATGGCCTGAAACCTTGCTAAACTCACTTATTAATTCTAAAAGTTTGTGTATAGTTTCCTTAGGATTTCCTAGACACAATCATGTCTTGTGTGAATAACACTTTTTTATTTCTTCTTTTCCAATCTTTACCCCTTTATTTCTTTTCCTTGCTTAATTAAACTAAGATTTCCCATGCAATATCATATAGAAATGTTGAAAGCAGCATCCTTCTTTTGTTCCTTATCTTGGGAGAAAGTATTTCGTTTTTCAATATTAAGTATAAAGTTATGCTCTTTACCAGGCTGAGAAAATTCCCTTCTATTCTTAACTTCCTGAACTTTTTAAAGAATGAATCGGTGTTTAATTTTGCCGTATTCTTTTTCTGTAGATGATGTATTCTCTTTAGGGAGATGATCCCATGACTTTTTTCAATTATTCTACTAATACAGTGAATTACATTGACTGACTTTTGAATGTTAAACCAACCTTGCATCCCTGAGATGGCACCTGCTGGTCAGGATTGTGATGATCCTTTCTCTGCAGTACTGGGCTTTCTTTGCTAACATTTTGTGAAGGATTTTTGCAGGATATCGATCTGCAGTTTTCTTTTCTTGCAGTGTCTCTGTCTGGTATCAGAGTAATAGAGGCCTCGTGAAATGAGTTGGGAAGTTTCCCTTTCTCCTCCATGTTCTAAAAGAGCTCCTGTAATTTGCAATTATTCCTTCAATAAATATTTTATAATATTTAGCAGTGAAGACATCTGGGCTAGGGGTTTTCTTCCTAAATGGCTTTTAATTATGAGTTTAATTTCTTCAACAGATGTGAAGCTATTCAGTTTTTTAAATTAAAATTGTTCACAAATGGTATTTTAGAAATTCTCTATTTTCACCAGTAGCATTTATTATCCTTTTCATTTTTTAAGAGACAGGGTCTCACTCTGTCGCCCTGGCTGGAGTGCAGTGGTGTGATCAGAGCTCTCTGTAACATTGAACTCCTGGGCTCAGACGATCATCCTGCTTTGACCTCCCAAAGCTCTGGTATTGCTGGTGTGGGACTCTGTGCCTGGCCTATCTTTTTAGTATCTGCAGTATCTCTGCTTCTTCTATTCTTTCATTCTTGATATTGGAAGTTTATGTCAGTACCCTTTAAAAAAAGATCAGTCTGGGCTGGGTGCAGTGGTTCACACCTGTAATCTCAGCACTTCGGGAGGCCAAGGTGGGTGGATCACTTGAGGTCAGCAATTCCAGGCCAGCCTGGCCAACATGATGAAACCCCATCTCTACTAAAAATACAAAAATTAGCTGGGTGTGGTGGCTCACACCTGTAATCCCAGCTACTCAGGAGGCTGAGGCAGGAGAATCACTTGAACCCAGGAGGTGGAGGCTGCAGTGAGCCGAGATCGTGTCATTGCACTCCAGCCCAGGCAACAGAGTGAGACTCCATTAAAAAAAAAAAAAAAAAAAAAATTCAGTCCAGGCAGAATTTCCAGAAGACAAAAACAAAAGAAGAAACAGCCAGCTTTTGACTTCAATAATTTTTCACTACTGTTTTGGTCTGCTTCCTATTTTTCATTAATTTCAGTTCTGATATTTATTACTTCCTTTGTGCTTAATTTGCTTTTTTCCTGGCTTCTTCAGTTGGAGGCTTGGGTCGTTTCTTTGCACTCCATCTTTTCCACATTCACTGCTATAAATTTCCCGTTAAGTGCTGCATTAGCTTTTCCCCAGAAATGTGGATATGCTGTTATTTTCAATTAACTAAACAAAGTTTTAATTGTCTCCCAAGAGTCATACGATTTATTGAGAAATGTGTTGTTTAAAATTTCCAAATATGTTGGGACTTTCCAGATAACTATTTTTTATTTCTTGTTTAACTCTGTTATGCCCTAAAAGCATACGTTGTAGAATTTGTAATTTTTTTTTTTT
>NW_012117154.1:9111017-9116800 GCF_000951035.1 Colobus angolensis palliatus
ATGTTCATGTATGATTGTGATGTCTTCTTGGAGCACTGACCCTCATTATTATGCAAAGTCCCTCATCATCCATGTTGATGCTCCTTCTAGATCCACATCTACATCCATGTAGATGTTGAAATCTATTTGTCGGAGGTGAAGACAGCGACTCCGCCTTTCTTTTGGCTGGTGTTTGAATGGTGTATTATGCTTAACTCTATATATGTCTTTAGATTTAAAGTGCATTTCTTATAGACACGATGTAGTTGAATCCTGCTTTTTAAAATCCGGTCTGACAATCTATCTTTTAACTGGTATGGCTAGACCATTCACATTTAATAGGATTATTGATACAACTGGATTACAAGCTACCATTTTGTCACGTGTTTTCTATTTGTTACGTCTGTTTTTTGCTTCTTTTGCTCGCTTTTCTGCCTTCTCTTGGTTAACTGAGCATTACTTCATCATTCCATTTTATGCCCTCTTGTCCTATAACTTACACCTCTTTTAGAAAATTGTCCCAGGGTTAAGTCTTAAAGTAATCAGAGTTTATCTTCAGACAGTGAGACTGCTTCACGTATAGTGTAAGGACCTAACAGCAGTGTTTTCCCAACTCTTCCCTTCCATCCTCTGTGAATTATCATCACACACTTTACCTTGGAGCATGTTATCAACACAGTACAATGTTACCATTTTCCCTTGAAATAGTTGTCATTTGCAGCAATTAAAATTTTTTTTCATTTTCATTTTCATTTCATCTTTTTCTATATTGTTCTTCATGTCTGAAATAAATAATGTATACAGTGGTCCATTTCCAAGACAAAGTGCCTTGAATTGACTCAGGTGAGCAAACTACAGAAGGAACAGGATATCCTAGGCCCCTGCTCAGATAGCCAACGCTTGCTTGTTGGCCTCCCCCTTCCTCCCTTAATTTTTAAAAGTTATTTTCACTGGTAAAGAATTCTGAATCAGGCCAGGCATGGTGGCTCATGCCTGTAATCCCAGCACTTTGGGAGGCTGAGGCAGGTGGATCACGAGGTCAGGAGATCAAGACCATCCTGGCTAACATGGTGAAACCCCATCTCTACTAAAAATACAAAAAATTAGCCAGGCGTGGTGGCCAGTGCCTGAGTCCCAGCTACTCGGGAGGCTGAGGCAGGAGAATGGTGTGAACCTGGTAAGCAGAGCTTGCAGTGAGCAGAGATTGCACCACTGCACTCCAGCCCAGCTAACAGAGAGACTCCATCTCAAAAAAAAAAAAAAAAAAGAATTCTGAATCAGTACTTTTTTTCCTTTCAGTACTAGAAAGCCATCCCTCCATCGTCATCCACCTTGGATAGTGTCTGCAGATAGTTCTGCTGTGCTTCTCGTCTTTGTTTCTCTCACATCTCATGTGTCCCCCTACCTCCCTTCTCCTCCCAGTTGCCTTAGAGAGTTTCTGTGTGTCTTTTTTCCTCAGCAGCTTGAATATGCACAGGTTTCTGTGCTTGTTTTTGTTTCTGTTCTGTTTTGTTTGTATGTTTTACTTTTTTGGCGTTTGCCTCTGAGTTTCGTTAATCTGTGCTTTGATGTCTGTCATTGATTTTGGAAAATTATTAACCATTATTTCTTCAAATATTCTTCCCATACCCCCTCACCATCTGTGATTCCAATGTATGTATGTTAAACTGCGTGATAACATCTTGTAATCCCTTGGAGACATGCTCTATGTTTTCCCCATTCCTTTTATCTCTTTGGTTTTCCATTTGGATGATTTCTGTAGAGCTATTTTCAAATTCACCGATTTCTTTGGCTAGGTCAAGTTTACTGACAAGCTTCTCAAAGCCATTTTTCATCTCTTTTACTGTGTTTTCATTTTTAGCCTTTTCATTTATTTCTTTCTCACAGCTTCCATCTCTTTTCAAGATAGTATGTTATTTTAAGCAAATAAATGGAAATAAGCTAAGTCTCAGTAATGGTGAAGAATTGACTAACTCTTATTATTAATTAATAAGCTAACACTAATTAAAGGGAGACAGACTTAGTTAGTTTCATTTCAGTCACTTACATAAATATATTCATCCTGACATAGAAAGAGCTAGAACATAAATTGAGCTTTAAAAGCAAGCTTCAAAACCATGGATATTATCTCATGTATGCTTTGTTTACAAACTTCCACAAAGCAACCTAATATTTCTAGAGTAACGAATATCTACAAAATGCTTTTTGTAAAACAGCCTGGAAGGACAACCCACAGGAGATGATAAGGGTTCGGTTTGGCAGGAGGCGGCAATGGGACTCCAGCTTTACCAGTCACAGGTGGAGTTTTACAGTGAGGTTGTGTCCTGCGTGTGTTGTGTGTCTTCAGACGACTCACCCTGTGATTGCGTGGATGGTGTGACAGGAGAGGGAGGACAAAGGGCCCCGACAGGTGCAGGTGGAGGCCTGGGAGGCTGTGGTGGGTTCATGCCAGCACCTCCCCGGGACTGCACACTCCCAATCATCTGTCTCAGACGTGCCAGGCTCAAGTTCCTCCCCATGTCCGGTCCTTCCATCTAAACACACGTATTCAGCATCTGCATCCTGCCAAGCATGGCTCTGGATGCTGGTGATGCAGCAGTGTGGTGTGTGTATGGTGTGTGTGGATGGCATGTGTGTAGTGTACCTGTGTGATGTGTAGCATGTAGATGGTGTAGATAGTGTGTGTGTGTGTGATGGATAGCATGTGTGTGGTTTGTGGCATGTGGATGGCATGTGTGTGTAGTGTATGATGTGTGTGTGTGGTATGTGGTAGGTGGATGGCATGTGTATACAGTGCATGAGTGTGATGTATGTGTGGTTTGTGGTGTGTGGATGGTGTGTTTGGGGATGTGTGTAAGGCATGTGTGTGGTGTGTGGTGTGTGTGGTGTTGAGGGGGTGTGTGGTACTGGGTGTGTGTGTGGTGTTGCTTCTGGGGTGTGGTGTGTGGATGGCGTGTGTGTGTGCGTGTGGTGTGTGGATGGCATGTGTGTGTGTGTGCATTTGGTGTGTGGATGGCGTGTGTGTGTGTGTGCGTGTGGTGTGTGCATATTCAGGGTGCCTCCCCCTGAGCACAGTCCCAGCTCCCTGGGAGGGCTGTGTCCTCTGTGGGGCCAGCAGTGAGATTCCCTTCTCCACGTGAGGCTGAGCAGCAGGAAGGAGAGGGGCCCCAGGTCTGGGTGGTGGCTCTGCTGCTGGTGGCGGCTGTCCGGCAGGCAGGGAGCGGCAGGGCCGGGTGTCTGGGGCCTGGTTCCTTCCTCCCGTGTCAGCAGCACCACGTGGGAGGCCAGGCGGTGTGTATGCCGGTGTGTGGATTCTCCTCAGTCAACACAGGCCAGGTGGATCGGGGACCGGAGGCCTGTTCTCGCAGCAGCAAGATGGGGACATGCACCCAAAACCAGCTCAAATGGTTGTCGTAGAACCCTTCGGAAGTGTGGAAAATCAGAGAGAAAAGGATCGAGATCTCTTGTACTTGACACTCAGAGGGAGTCGTGTGGCACAGCAGGCTCACAGTGTCCTACATGGATGCTTCATGCCATGGGCCATGTGGCGTGTTCACAGTGTCCTACATGGATGCTTCATGCCATGGGCCATGTGGCGTGTGGGGTTCTGGCTGCGGCTCTTTCCACAAGACGCTTTTTATTCTGATGGATCTGGTGGCCCATTGTGTGGGTTTCCCATCATTCACCTGCTGATTCCAGATTCTGCCATGACAAGTCCTCCTACGAACTGTCTGTGGCACAAACGGGCTGGCCCTGCCTGGTGCGCAGGGCTCAGTGGGTCAGTGTCCCCTCAGGCCATGTCCACCAGCGAGGCCCAGCAGTAAGGGCTGAGGTCCGGGTGAGAAAGGCAGCTGGCCCCTAGGTCTTTCATGTAATGGGTGTTTACTCCACACCATGCCAGGAGCGAAGATGCAGACACCAGCAAGCCAGAGCATCCCGTGGGGGGTGCCCGAGCCCCAGGCGGGACACAGGGAAACAAGCCCGGACCGCAATGTGCTGCAGCAACTGGGGCCAAGGAGGAGATAATCTGGGCAGCGGGGCCAAGTGGCAGGAACAGGGGTGGGGACCACAGGGTCATGCAGGGGCCATGGCCCAGCCTCTCTCCATGCTGCAGATCTCAGGTGGGTGCTTACGGCCAGGATGGGAGCGAGCAGGCCCAAAGGTGCCTCAGTTACGGGTGGGCATGTGTGGTTAGGGCCTGGGAACGCCAGTGTGTGACCCCACAGATAACTCGATTTTGGGATACATCTTTGTGCTTTTCACAGCCTGCCCTGCCTGTACGACACTTTTCTACCTTACTGGATGAAAAGTTACTTCCATAGTACACGGCAAGCTCTGCAGGGCAGGGCCCGCTGGGCACGGGGAGGAGGGACGGTTCCTGCAGCCTGGATCCCACTGTGCCTCCAGGGAGCGCTGGGCCAGCTGGGCAAGCACTCCCCATGTCCACCTGTTTTCCTCTGGTGTCTCAGGCATGAAGGGCCGCTGGGGTGGGCGCTGAGGCCAAGGGCCTGAGTCTGTGCTGTTAAAGCCCCTTCAGGGCCAGAGCCAGGGCTGAGGCTGGGTCTGCTCCATGTCAGGAGGAGTGCAGCCCCTCACAAAAGCTGAACCTTTCCTAGGCTCCTGGGGCCCCTTAGAGGGCTGCATGGCTGCAACCTTAGCGGGTTGTAGCCATGGCCGGGCAGCTCCTCTGAGCCTGAGTGCAGCCCCTTCCCTGTCTGTACCACTTTTCCCTGCAAACCCACCAACCCCATCCCAGGCCCACCTGCCCAGGAAGAAAGACAGACACCTGTGGTGCAGGCCCCAGACTTGAGGAATCTGCTACCACTTCTTGGAACTCAGACACAGTCCTAAGCCTGCTCCACCTGCTCCCCCCCAGGACCTTTGCTGCAGTTGCCCTCAGTCCTGGATGCTCTCTCCTCCCTGTGCCCCCCCACAGCCCAGTCCTCCACAGCCCATGAGTCCTCCCCTGGTCCCTGCAACCCACACCTGTGCCGGTTGCACCATGGCCACTCTCCTGCTGCCCACACCTGTGCTCCAAAGCCCCCCAGGCACCTGGCATGCCTGTCTCTTTGGGGGCACTGGTTTGAGTCTGCCCCTACCAGAGGGCACAGAGCCTCTGGGACCCTGGCGGAGGGACAAACAGGGCTGAGCAGAGCTCCACGTGGGCGTTGGGCGCTACCCTCAGAGCACCTGCGGGTGTCTGTGCAGAAGGACCCGGGAGGAGGTAAGGTGAACGGAGGACTTTTGGTCTTATTTTCTACATGCGCTTGTGCATTTTCTGTTGATTTTTCCCTGGTGATCACGTATCACTTGTGTCTATAAAGGAAACAATACAACTCTAACAGAAAGAGGGAATGCTGCAGGGCCTATGGAGACGCAGCCACGAGGCCAAGGTAAGGCCCCAAGTGAAACAAATGAGCAAAAAGAGTTTTACAGCTATCAGGTGAGCAGTCACATGTGTTTCTTAGTAGTTGTGTCTCCTACTGATCGCACCCTTTAGTCCCCAAAGGTGGGGAGTGGGGCGGGAGAGAGGTAGGCCAACTCAGGCCACAGGTGGGCTGGCACCCGCCCTGCCGCAGCCCCTCCCTCCCAGGAGCCGCAGACAGGCCCCCAGGGCCGTGCATCAGGCCACACCTGCAGAGACCTGCTTCCCCTGGCAGCAGGCGCCTCCCCTGACGGAAGACTCAGGAATGGGCTGGGTTGGGTGGAAGTGGCGCCCCAGGGCAGGTGAGAGGGAAGAGGTAAAGAGACCTGCACTGCAGGGTTAATGGACAGGGCACCAGACAGACCGGGAGCCTAGAGAG
>NW_012117154.1:9116850-9118660 GCF_000951035.1 Colobus angolensis palliatus
AAAGAGTTTTACAGCTATCAGGTGAGCAGTCACATGTGTTTCTTAGTAGTTGTGTCTCCTACTGATCGCACCCTTTAGTCCCCAAAGGTGGGGAGTGGGGCGGGAGAGAGGTAGGCCAACTCAGGCCACAGGTGGGCTGGCACCCGCCCTGCCGCAGCCCCTCCCTCCCAGGAGCCGCAGACAGGCCCCCAGGGCCGTGCATCAGGCCACACCTGCAGAGACCTGCTTCCCCTGGCAGCAGGCGCCTCCCCTGACGGAAGACTCAGGAATGGGCTGGGTTGGGTGGAAGTGGCGCCCCAGGGCAGGTGAGAGGGAAGAGGTAAAGAGACCTGCACTGCAGGGTTAATGGACAGGGCACCAGACAGACTGGGAGCCTAGAGAGGAGATGCCACCAGGACCCAGGACACATGAACACCCCCGACACACACACGCACACATACTGACACACATGCACACACTGTACATAGTTACAGAAACACACACATGCACAGACACAGCACACAGAGACACGCAGACACATGCACACAAGATAGAGTCACAGACACACACACAGCAGACACGCCCACTGCACTGCAGAGACACCACCAGCTCCTGACATACACCACACAGACTCACTCCTCCGTCCACCTGAGAAACAAAAGTTTTGCAGAAGAGTGTGCGATGACCACTTCTACTCTATGCTGTTCTTAATCTTTTTATTTTTTAAAAAATGTGGGTCATAATCCTTTAAATTGATGTCCTTCCTCACAGAGGACCACAAGCACTCAGAGAAGGACTCCAGGTTTGAAGGCAGATGCTGGTGGGGACCTGGCCAGGTGGATGGGTGGGAAGGGGTGAGACTGGGCAGGACTGGGCCTGGGAAGGCTGAGGCAGGCAGGGATGATGCCAGCAGAGGAGAATCCCAAGCAGGCCGTGCAGCTGCGGCTGGAAAGCCACACAAGTGGAGAGGAGGTGGGAGGCAGTGGTCAGGTTGGGAGGACCCTGGCAAGCAAGCCCAGAAAGGAGGGCCCGGAGGGCCGGGCAGTAGAAGTGTGAAGTCACTGCTTCCTCCTGGGGCTGCTTCAGAGGATGGGTGGGGTCACGTGTGGGTAGACCAGGGAGACAGGAGACTATGCTGCTTGGTCCAGGCATAGGAGATGAGCCCTGGCTGGGAAGGGACAGTGTGGATGGGCCAAGGTGGAATCAGGGTTTTAGCGAAAGCTGTCAAGTCAGTGGCATGAGTTTTGTGCACACCAGGAGGGAGCAGGTGCGTGGTAGGGGGTTGCTGGTGTGAGTGAGGGCTCTCTGGTTGCAGGGAGCGGTCCGGTGGGGTGGGGGCACAGCTGCCGGGAGGAAGGCACTCAGGGCCCGCAGGTGGGGCTCAGGATGCTGGCCCCGCAGAAATGGAAACAGGGTCTTCACCTGAGAGGGAGGAGGAGCCTGGGAACTGGGGAGGAAGGAGCTCTCCTGGGCCGGGTCCTCGGGACAGGGGGACCTGGGGACAGAGCTGGCCCTCGCACGCCCCTCCTGTCTCGCGTCCCCTCCGTGCAGCCAGGACAGGATCCTGCAGGGGCTTTGCGGGGCAGGAGGTGCAGGCTTCCTCCTCCATCCTGTCCCCCCGCCCCCGCGGTGAATGTTTTTATTCAAATCTCCCTCCTTCCCGCTGCCCCACCGGCCTCAGGGGCTGGGGTCGTAGCCCGGCGGGCCGCGGTGGTCACCTTCCGCATAAACCTGGGCTTCCTCGCAGGGCAGCCCCCGGACCCTACGCTGGGTCTCAGCCTCGGGCAGCTCCCCGGGGGCGGGGCCCGTCCCTGTCCGCCCCCGGGTCCCA